>NC_136530.1:20640534-20958034 GCF_910591455.1 Pholis gunnellus | reverse complement strand
GAAAATGTAAGATGTTTCCGCTGAAAATAGCATTTTCGATATCGAAACATCGATACGTTTTGAGATTTTCCGTTTGATCTTTGAATAATCATTATGAAAATGTACACAGACACACACACACACACACACACATGTATGTTGTCCAAAAAGCTGTGAAAACTATCGCCCACAGGATTCGCAATATCTGCTCTGTTTAGAATGTACACATATATGTAGGTTATGTTCATACATAAATATGTTTATAGTAAACCACAAGTTGAAGTTTCAAATTCTTCAGGAAGTGTGTGTGTGTGTGTGGTACTTGTTACATAGTGAGGACCGAAGCTTTGACTAAGTGAGGACATTTTGGCCAGTCCTCACTTCTTCAAAGGCCTGTTTGAGGGTTAAGATTTGGTCTTAAGATTCAGGTTAAAATTAGGTTTGGGTTTAGCTTGGGGTTAGGGCTGGGGTCAGGCATTAAGTGAAGGTTTGGGTAATGGGCTAGGGAAAGCATTATGTTAGGGAGGGTCCTCACAAAGAGAGAAATACAGGAATGTGTTTGTCTGCGTGTGTGTGTGTGTGTGTGTCTGTGTGTGTGCACAGCAGCTGCTCAGGACTCTCCTCCCCGAGCTGTAATCAGTGGCTTAATGATTCTCAGCGGCTTTCATGTTCAACACTGTCAGCTCGAGTGTGTGTAATGTTTGATGCTCCGTCTAAAGAGCACACATGCACACACAAGCATGTTCACTCTGCAAAATAAACATTTCAGCTTTATGATAGCACTAATAGATACTCATTGCAAAGATGCACCCAAGAGAGGGCGGAAGATAAACGAAGAAGGATATGAAAAAGAAGAAAAAAAAGCGGAGGCTGAGAGAAGAAGAGGGATTCCTTAGGAATGTGCGGAGTGTTTGTGTTAAGAGGAACAATCCCTCTTGGGAGAAGAGGAATTATTTCCCTCAGGAATAAGTGGGAAAAGAGGAGCGGGGGCCTTTTTTAATGACCGCTCACCTACAATGCTGCAGCACTGACGAGAGAAAAGTCTTCATGTTTGCTTTTGGTGGGACACTAGGAGCAGTTTTGATCTGGTCAGGCTTTGACAGCTGTTGTGGCCTGGAGCATGAAGGCATGCTCTGGCTTATCCCCCTCGACTCACTAACAGACCCTTCACCCCAAACTCTTCTTCTCTTTCTACCCCTCATCTTCACATCAACACCACCTGCTAGTTTGTTCAGAAGAAATGCAGAAAGCAGAAGGAATTCTTCTCTGTGCTGCTTCAAGAGTCATCATCTAACGTGTTAATCCAGCACTGGACTGTCTAATTCCCAGAGAATCGTGTAGGGAAGAGTCACTCATGTCTCCGACTCTATATTTAGCCCAAGGAATTATGGGAGGAATTAAAATACACAGACATGACTTAGTCTTCATTATTTTGGGGTGGGAGAGGGAGGTGCACTTATTGCAGAGAGAGAGAGAGAGAGAAAGAGAGAGAGGGAGAGAAGGAGGATGAGAGAGATGGAGAGAATATTATAACTAGCCTGGTTTCTTCCTCTCATGTCCCATTTTTCCCACAATTCACTGGGGGGGGGGGGGGGGGGGGGGGCTACGTAGTCACGAGACTGAGGCAAAGATAATTTGAAACAAAAACAGAGGAATGGTTGAAATAACGTCACACATCATCCTCAGAGACTTACATACCAGATCCTGCCGGATTCCCACCACAACAAACCGGGAATTAACCAACCAAGTGTTTACTCAAGTAAGTACAGAATGAATGTTTTACTGGGGAACTTGTGTGAGAGCCTGAGAAACAGTCAATATGGTAAAGCTCGATGAACTTGATCAAGATAGGTTGATGGCATACCGGTAACCTGATTGGAGTTCATAAAATGGGTATTCTTGATGATATAATAATCAGTCAATTTTTAGCTATACTGCAATAATCATCTATTGATATCCAGTGGTAGTGATGTAAATTAAGTATTAGTGGGGCAGCCCTGTGTCATAGAAGACGTTTTTATCCAGGAATAATGTTTTACTATAAATATAATGCTGGGTGGATTATGTTCTCTAACAACTTAATGAGGAAACGCTGCTAATCAACGTCAGTATGTCCAGCATCCAGCAGCAAAAGTGAACTGCAGCTGTGTCCTGTAGAGGCCCACTGCTCGACTCAGTCATCCAGCCCCCCCCCCCCCCCCCCCCCCCCCCCTCACTGCTACACAGAGCGCTGTTTGCTTGTTTATTCAAGTAACATTAATACTGAATGTGCAGCGTGTCCACACAAAGCACAAAGCATGGGAAGTAGATTGGACAGGCGGTTCTCAAGGTGTGCGAAGGAAACTGTGATACATGTCAAAGAGTTTATCCCTATTATATAATACATTTCACAATACACAGTGACAGGCGGACAGATATTCCTTGCTTTATAGTTAGATGTTGGATTTAATTTAATGGAACAAGTCAGAACTAAAGCCGGCTGAGTGGCCTTGGAAATTAGAAAATGACGAGGCTTCCCTGAATTCTGTCTTTTTCCTGTTCTCCTTTCCTTCCTCCACTTCCTCTCCTCCTGTCGTTCCTATTATTTCCTTCTTCCTTAGTGTGGCGTCCTAAAGTTCTTCTTTCTAGCCTTCCTTTACTTCCTCAACTTGTCCAAAATCCAAGAAAATGGAGACAGAAAGTGTTCACACTTACTTACTTATACTTTGAGTACATTTTACAGCTAATACTTGTTTCTTTCTACCTGCGTATAATTATATGTATTAACATTTAATATGTTATCTGTGGCTCATTCCATCATTTATTTTGTTATTCAGTGTACGCTTGAGTTTTAAACACTCTCACCTACCACATGGCAGCTGGCAGACTGACAAAGTTGGAGAAGGTCAAACATCTGGCATCATCCATGTTGGACTTATACTCATCAAGTGGTCACAAACACTCCGATGCGGCGATAATGTTGCTGTGTGTCTGCCGGGTGTGGAAGAAGGCAACTTAGTAACATGTTAGACATGTCAGCAAATAATGTGGTATCTTTTGTTTGATGTTGTTCCCCGCTCATAACGGCCAAATATTCACATATGAAGTACACATTTTGAATGTTGACGTAGGAACGGTGTTAGTGTGTTATTTGTGCATTTAAAAAAATATTTATCGCGCAGCTGAAGATGCCTCTGAGTCAGTTCCCAGGACTGCTCTGGGTTCCCGACATGAGCCAGTGAGCCAGCGCTGTCTCCTGCATGGCTGCACCACGCTGCTTAACATCAGCACCAACTGACCGAATGATCTCTTTAGAGCCGACTGCCTGCTGAGCATTCAGACTGCTGTGCAAGTCAAAAGACCAACCGCAGCAGGTTTTTATTTCTCATGACTGTCTGGTAACTGGATTTCAATGTAAATGTATGCAGAATACACGTCTTTTTTTTGTTTTCCTTCGATTGTAGGTCAGTTTAAACGTTTGGCCACAGACATCCTCTGTACAGCACACTTGTCCTTTTCCATTTCACAACCAACTCAGACTGTTGGTAAAACTGTGACCTCCCATCAACATTACTGGTTGGGCAGGCAACGAGAGAGAGAGAGAGAGAGAGAGAGAGAACCATTTTTTTAAAGGTAAGTTCGTTATTGAAAACCAAAGCTCCTTAGTAACATAAAACGTTAAAAGGTTAGAGTTTTGATTTCTGTTCATCTAACAGTCACAGGGCCTATCGTGGTTATTGTGGCAGTATCTTGGCACAGTGAGGTTCAACGTAAAAGAGATGATGAATGCATTATTAGATTACTGAGTCTGAGCTTTAATAATGGCCATCAGACCTTTTTAAAGCACCCATTTTGACTTATGAAAGCGAGGAAACCACAGGTGTAATTGTTCATTAATTATTAAAACATGGCTGATACTTTGCACCGCCACGTCCCACAACACATTTTTACATCAGGCCAAATATTAATATATCGCTCCAAATATGCAGTCAATGGCAGAATGTCCCTTTGCGACCTGAATTTATGTGGCAGGCACATTTCATGCATAACAATCGGCCTACTGTATGCGATGAGAGAGTTTTAGTTTTCTTAAGCAACAAAGGAGAGTGTGTGAAGTGTATTGATTTGTTCTCATGCACACAATGCCACTGCTGCGAATGTGAGAGGTGAATGCATGTAAGCAACACATATAAACAGAAAAAAAAGAACATTTTCATTCTCAAGAGGAAATAGATTTTGATTTTCGGATCCTCTGGCTGCTGATGTGTCCTGTCATGATAGACTTCTTTGTAGCAATGTCGCCATTGTTCCCAGAGCTCAGCTATTAATTATGTTATATCATGCTATATCATGCTGAATGTTGAAAACAGACAAAAAAAAAGGTGTTTTCATTCGCCGTGAGAATTTGAGGTCCACCTTTATCCATTTTGTTGATAAACATTGTTCATATTTTAGTTTAAATTACATTTTGATTCATTAGTTAATAAACATATTGTTAGTCCTAATAATTTGCCGCCTTTTGCACCAGCATCCATAACTTGATGTGACGAAATGACACTCGGCCCATGCGTGATACTGGTTGTGTTACAAGGTTGCCGTGCTGAGACTGGGCCCGACGCCTAATGTCCTCTCCTCCCTCACTCTCTCCCTCCTCGGCTGCTCGGGCCAGCCAGCACAACAAGGCTAATAGGGACATTTAAATGTCAGCATCACAGACATCTAAAGGAGAGCTCTTCCCTCAGACGTATGCGCTGCGAATGTTTTGACCAAGATTTTAGCCGCAGCTTGTTAATGACATGTCTGTCCTCCATAAGTCAAGCAAATCTAAACAGGATTCTGTGGTTTGCCTCATACTGACCCAGATGTGAACTGCAAATTTAATCAAAAAAGAATTGCAAACACGGTGTTGTCTTTTTCGGTTAATCTGCTCAATCATTCAAACAAGCTCTCACAGATGCTCAGTGCAAGCATGGATCTCACTGTTGTTCTTTTACAAAGCCATTTGTTAAACCAGCACTTGTTTGGCCTCGAATATGGATTCAGGGCGGATGTGTTGCTCATTCATCGCTCTTTATGAATGAGGCTGCAGCTGAGCATTCAGAAATGTAAACAAATAGCTCAACATGAGCCTTTTCGTCCACCAATCTGCAGCAGTCGATCCTGAGATATGGGTTTACCCGGAAAAAGAAACCGGCAGGAATAAGTAGACACTTCTTGGGCCGGACATGAACAGTAAGCATTACGTAGTGAGGGAGCTAAGGGAAAACTCACCTCTGTCAAACAAGAGCAGATAAATGAATAAGAACGGCTGTGATTGGCCGGCTGTTTTAACCCTCCAAACTGTCCAAACACAAGCAGCAGAGAAGAGAAAGCAGAGGTTGCCATTCAGTAACAGCAGGATGCCTCACAAGGTCACTCACAGTTTTCACCTAAAGGCCTGGATTTCATAGATCTTCAGGAATACAAGAGCCCAAATACTACATCCTTAAATGCATGAAGAAAAGGGTCATAGCTACGTTATTGTTGGGTAATTGGAATCCTGTGTCACAGGCCTGCTGTGTGTTGATCCAGACCTGTTTCAATGCATGCATTATTATGAATGACACAGACTAGACACGAAAGGATATTGGTAGCCTATCACCGTCAAAGCGCAATGTAACATTGAGTCTAACATTATTAGTGTCCAGGCTTCCACTTCATTATTATTCAGTAACCACCCAAACAGGCTTAAGAAAGGCTGAGCCTCCTCCTGCATATGGACACATGGGCTATTTGTCAATTTGCTGGAGAGCATGTTGTGGATATGAACGGGCTCCTTTCCTCTATTATCCCCATACGATGTGTTTCTGTTATCTCACGCTGGATGCACATTGTGCGGTTGCAGTAGACTAATTGCGCAAACTGCGCTCTGCGAGGAGCCGCTGAAGGGAAGAAGGCACCTCCTCACTGAGCCCACGGGCGATACATGCCGCAAGATCCCGGCACGCTGTATTTCCATCCTCCTCCCAGACACCCGTCAACACATCCACGTCCGCGCAAAATCGTGACGTTGAATTCGACACGGTACAATTCTAATTCATGCATTTTTGCAGAATCTTACCATTGTGTCGATATTCCTCCAAAATGCAACTCCTGCTCTGTGGATACCTCCGGGCCGATGAAAGGCTGCGCTCTCAGCAGGGGACAAATCAACCCTCACAGTGCTGCGGAGGGACCAGACTCCCCGGTGGCTCCAGGCAGCACAACTTCCACCGGTAAGGCAGTTTGGACGAAAGGTTGGGGACTTCCAACCGGGTCAAAAACGCCACGAGTTTCTTTTTGCAGGAAAATTCCGATTTCCCTATCAGTGTGCGATGTGGGTTAAGTGACTGTAGATATTTCGAGCAATTCTTGCTGCCCTGCGGATGGCTGCTCGCTTCGCCCTCCACAGAAGAATGCACCGCGCATTACAACTACCTCTCTCTCTCTCTCTCTCTCTCTCTCTCTCTCTCTCTCTCACACACACACACACACACACACTCTCTCTCTCTCTCTCTCTCTCTCTCTCTCTCTCTCTCTCTCTCTCTCTCTCTGCTACACACAAACACACTGACACATGCGCGTGGGGAAGCACAAATCCAATTTTGTACGATAGAGGTGAGACACAAACGGTTTATGTTAGCCTAAATAATCCGGTCACACCAGATACAACGCAGAAAATAATATGGATGTGCTGTGGTGCAACATCATGCACGGTGTGCGTGCGTGCGTGCGTGTGCGTGTGCGTGTGTATGTGTATGTGTATGTGTTAGTGTGTGAGGTGTAATGGGTCACCAGATTCAATCACAGATCAGGACCAAGGACAGTGACCATCATAATTGTATTCACTACCAGAAATGAAAAAATAAACTAAAAATCTAAAATCATCTAAAATCAAGGCATTCTGTATTGGGTCCTTACTGGCATCTGTGAAGGATTCAGCAAAACTGGAAGAAGGCTTCAAATGACCTGGGAAATTCATCTTTTCTATTGTTAAGTTCTAGAAGAAGGAATAAGATGCACACCCTGATGGGGAGGGGATAGGGAGTAGAGCAAGGACATGATGTGAACCACATGTTACCACCTATGTGAGATTCTGGACTGACGTGTCGGCGGCTTCACTTTGCTTCAAACAAGCGAGTTTGTACTGAGCGTTGTCACAAGGTGTCTGAAGGCGAAGGTTTGTATCGGGTGAAGAGCCTTCTGTCATAGGGAGGGTCGACATCGCACAGCTCGGCCAATTGCAGCGTGAAGCGGCCGTGTGTGTCGGTTGTGAAAGATGTCGAGAGCAGCAGATGGAGGATGCACGTTGACTCATTGCTCTGCGATTCACAGGACCGTCATCGCAGAGCGTGATTGCCTCAAAATTCATAATGGGCTGTCTGCTGTCTGACACGGATTGAGAACAAGATCTTATTTGACCCCCTCGTGCACAGTGTGGCGTGATATGAACCTGCAAGATCTCTGTAATGTCTCTCTCTGACATTGTTTGCAGAGGCTGGCTCAGGGGGTAGAGCGGGGCGTCCATTAATCAGAAGTTTGACCCCTGACCCCTGCGGTCTACGTGTCTCTGCTATCAGTGTGTGTGAATGTTTAGCGCTCCTGATGAGCAGTCGGCCTCTTGTGTGGAAGCCTCTGCCACCAGTGTATGAATGGGTGAATTTACCTTCAAAGCCTCCTGTAGCCTTAAACCAAATGCTCATTGAATCATCTGACAGCGGCTGAATCCTCTTTTCGGTGGGTGAGAAGGGGAAATGGGGACAGTTTCTGCAACAGCAAACGCCACAAATTCCTTTGAAGAGAGGCCGTCCAAAAGTGTGCGGCGTTATCTCCATTTGTATGCTTTCTGGTGTTGCAACAATAAACACTGCACTGCAAACGCTGCTCTTGGAGAGGGATCGGGGAGGCAGTGGGATGCAGCCAGGCCGAGGCCATGATGGCATGCTTTCCACTTAGACTTTGGCCATTTCTGAACAAGCATTATGTCTTTAGGCATGATCAAGCAACATGTAGTGCAACATGCAAAGCTTCCGGCACCCTTTAGACAGCGCTCTCCACCGCCATCATCAATACACCCAAAGATAGGATGTTGGAAGATGGTGTTCATCCCATCAGTAGAGTTCTGTGGAGAATCTATTGACAGCACCTAATGTTGCTTTCTACTGTAATTAGTCACATATTTATAAATCATCATCGATGTGATTCACAATGCTTGTGAAAGCTTTTTGGGAATCTAAATCTTTATTCTATGAAAAGTTATGATGATGCATGAACAGAGGTGGAGGAGGAGGAGGAGGAGGAGGAGGAGGAGGAGGAGGAAGAAGAGTGGCTCTAAAAATATATTCTCTCTATCTTACTCGCTTGCTCTTTGTGATTGATGTATGACTCTTCTCATCTACATTTGAAAATGAAAAGCAAACAGAGATGTAAATCCTTTGGGAATAGAGACTAACACACATCTAGATTTCCCACCGTAAATAAAAAACACTATTATAATTAACTCAAGCAGTGGTCAGCGAATATTACTAATACTCTCTGGTAAAATTGTCTGTTTTCGTCTGTGTAAACCTGCTTATTCTCGGTGCTCTATGTCCTTTCTTTTATTTATCATTATTATGTTTTATTAGCTGCCAGATCATTTACAAGAGATGATTACACATATTTTATGTCACACCTGTTTGGACAATTATACACCAAAAAAGTAATAAAAAAACAAGAAAGTAAAAAAAAATGAAAGAAAAACAAGTTCAAATAAATTGCCATTAGATTAATCATGTTAAACACTTTTTCATCCCAACTCGCTTTTGTAACGTGCTGGTTAGCCGAGCGCAACAAACTCTGAAGCTCCACTACGGTCACAGAAAACACATAGTTAACGTTGTGAATTCAAACAACAACACTTGAGCCACAAAACCACTTTAATCAGGAGAGACAAGTCAGAAGAAGAAAAGATAATAGTTTATTATTAACAGATGATATGTGATGACAGAGTCTTTGGTGCTTGGACTCTACAGGGACATTTGTAATCGAGGGGCGTCTGCTCTGAGCAGCAGCAACATAAATCCCCTTGTGGAGTCCAGACGCTGGTGGTGGTGGTGGCTGATGAGGCTGATAGAATGATGAGCTGATGAATATGATGAATCTGCGAAGACTGGGCGGAGATGGAGAGGTAGAGGGGCGAGTGACAGCAGCATGAACGTACTGAAGGTACAGAGACAATCATAGTTAAATGAGACGGCAGCAAGATGATAGGCTCAACGATGTCATTATTTTGCTGTGCTATTGGATAGAGGAGACCAGCTGATCTAAACAGCTGATATCATGACTGACAGCCCCAAACAATGACAGCAAGGAAATAATGAGTGCGCATGGCAAACGTATGAGAGTTAAACTACGGGCCTAAGCATACAAGAGTATAGTCTTCCTGACTGAACGTACGCTATGAGTATGCTAAGTAAAATGTAAAGAACGTAACAAAAGTATGGAAAACGAACACGAACACCGGTATCCTGGTTGAAAGTCCTGTGTTTGTTCGACCCTCCCACCCTGTGTGTGTTTTCTTTATACTACATCACACTCCCGGATGATTTTCTCTGAGCGTCTAATAATGACACGTATGGGTTTACCCCGTAGCTACTTGAAAGCCTGTTATGTCTCATACAGACGATAAACGGTAATACTAATACTAATGATACCACTCTATAATACAATACAACTGTTAAAGATCAAATTGAACAATTAAAGAATATAACACTGGAAGTATGACAAATCATAGTTGTAATGTTACTTTACTTGATTTATCCAACATTTCTCACCTTTACAGTGTCTGCAGACATGAAAAACAATAGGTTCATTCCCTATATGGCATATTTTGCAGGCATCAATTACTAGTACCTAGAGCTATGGGCTTTTACTGCTCCATGTTCTTCTGCGAGAAGATGGAAGGAAAATGGCGACAGAGTTGCAAAAGTCGGAGGTGTGCCGTCATATACTGTATATTTGCATGTCGGAGAAATGGGGTCTGGATTTGATGTGCAGCACATTTCTTTCCACAAAGTGCACCGGATTTAACTTGTTTTTGTCGACTTCCAATTTTCTCAAGAAGATCCTCACCACCACCAAAAACCTGAGCTGTGTCTGATCTCTCTTTCTCATCTCACCCTCATGCTGAAAGTCAGTGGATTTCATTCTACTTGTATTCCCCATCCTGCCGTCGTTCAGCCCTCCCACACAGTGTGTAGTGGTGACTCAGGCACCTCAAGTCTGCCTTCATCTTCCACCCTGAGCTGAACGAATCCTTCAGATCACTAAACGTCTCAAAAATAGTATGTATGTTTATCAAGACACACACACACACACACACACACTCACACACACACATGAAGAAATCGTGATCAGGAATTGAGCATCATCACTAATTGATCCTCCTTTTTTAATTCTGACAGTAGAATAATATGCTGCTGTATGGGGTTGCCATAGCAACTGGCCCATTTCAATGCAGAGCGATGTGAAGTGCTGCTTGAAGCTGAAGGGGGGTGTGTGTGTGTGTGTGGGGGGGGGGGGGGGGGGGGTGGTGTAATTGGGGATGTTTTGGTGGCAATGGGGGGTTGGTGGGTAAGGATGTGCGTGGAGAAGGGGGGTTGGGTTGTGAGCTGCCTGAAAGGAAAGAAAGAGTTAAGAGAAAGAAAATGGTCTCAATGCATTCAGGGCAAAAAAACACCCGTCAAGCACACTGGCGGCGACAAAAAAGAAATTCAATCCATCAAAACATGAAAAGCTGAGGGGTGGAGCTCGGATTTGCACAAGAAAACAAATCTATTTGCAATTCATAATCATGCTGATGCTGGAATTAAAGGGACTGAGCTGTTGAGACTTGGATCAATCTCAACTCAACTGCAAGCTATTGACACCGGTACCTCTGCTCAGATCCATAGTTCACAGATATTTCTCCAGCAGAGAAGAAGAAACACCTTGAGCACCTGATTGATTGACGTCTAGTTCTTGTGAGCTGCAGACCCAGCCCTCTAAATCAACACTCACTGTTACACCAACAGAGAAGCATAAATCAACACATCGTCTCCGTGTCCTGAAGCCTGTAACCCCGCCGTGAGACACTCTGGCAGATTTACAAACCACGTATCATTAGGGAGGTCTTTAGTAGCTTATCATATTAAAACACGGCTACCCAAAGGCTCAAAAAATGCAAAATAATTCAATGTCCTAGAGCGAAGATGCATACAAGTGCTATTCATAGATCTCAATTCCACTTCCACGCTTTGTTTGCAGCTCAGTTCTTCTCAGCTCAATTTAATTTGTCTCCTTTAAGCTGCACAGACAATGTATGGTTTTTTTTAAGCTTCTTCTTTGCCTTTTGATCAACCTTTCTGCACGGCCAAAACATGTGGCCGCCACAACAATGTTGACAAAAAAAGACAAAGGCAGTGGTACTTTGCGTAATTCAACTATGAAGGGAAAACAGAAAGAAGAAAAAAGATCATAAACCGCAAAGATGGCTGCAAGATGCAGACAATCTATAGTACACAATGTGTCCTGTCTGTTATGTAGTGAGATTCAGTTTCATTCAAATCACAGCACCTTCTCCATCAAGATTAGCCACCATGTGAAAAACACAGCTACACTATTAACACACCAGCGGCTTTGTGAGGCTTTAGTAAGATATGCTTACAATGATAATGCTTACATGCTGCAGGTTAGGCGGGTATAATGTTTACCGTGTTGGTCATCTGAGCATGCTAACACTTGCTAATTAGCATTGAACACAAAGCTCGCCTAAGGCTGATGGTAATGTCATACGTTTTGCAGATATTTGATCGAAAAACAAAGTCAAATGTGACCAATGATGGATCACCAATGTCAAGAGGATTTATCCTCATGGGTATTAGGGATAGCTGTCCCACATTTCATAGCAATCTGTCACAACAATTTCCATTCCTGGAGCGACACATTCTCACTCCCAACCCGTCAAACACCAACTCTTGGTCAGTGCCCCTTGGCATCGGAGATCAACGCAATAAGTACCCCTTTAGTGTTAGTTAGCATTAGTCTTCAATATACGCTTTTAACATGTATAGTGTCTTTTCAAATGAAACTTCCATCTTCATAGAGAGTTAGATTTAGGCGACAAAAACAATTCGGTTTCGGTCAAAGAGCGCGGTTGATGTTGACTTGGCTTACCAGTGACTCAAGTCACTACCCAGTGACAAAGGAGTCACGTATCGACTCACGTGACTAACAACTCAGGTGACAAAATATCACCGTTTACTTTTTTAGTTTTGCACGGGACAGGCCGCTAGCATTTGACAAGTTGGGAATGGGTTCCTTGGATTCATCTCGAACAAGCACACTACAATTCGTGACAGATCTTTGGACAGCAGCTATTGGAAAAATGTGATCATGAAACTGCTCAAACTGCAAGACATGTTGACAAGACAACAAGACACTGCTTTGAATCTATTTTAGTTCGACATTAGACATCCATCCAATTGTCCAACAGCCACGCTGTTGATCATTCAGGAACATGAATTCAGCCTTCATGCATCCCACGCTGTTCATATCTGATCTGTAATGCTGCACATTAGGGGAGGATTGAATGAGGTCGGGCATGTCGCGCTATCAGGGAGATGAATACTGGATGGCCACTGTGAATGTTCGGGAATGTAAATATAATGCATCTCTCCCTCTCCGCCAGCAGGTCCTCCTCATCATGCTGTAGCGAATAGAATCACCATGGCAACAGAATTTCTACCTGCAAGCAAGGCTGTGGAGAAGCTGGAGGAGGAGGAGGAGGAGGAGGAGGAGGAGGAGGGTTGGAGAGTCAGAGGGAAAGGGAATTAAAAAGAGGGCTGGGGCCCCTCATAACAGAGCGTGATTTATGAAGGTCTGGGAAGGAACATTTACAATACGTCCACTTCACACACAGAAAGAAAAGGATCTGAGGCATTAAAGGCCAGGAAGCCTCTCTCTTCGCCCCCTCTTTCTTCTTCTCTTTAACCCAATTTCTCTTTTCTTCCCCTTATTGTAAAAATGTATAAAACGTTTCCTCTTCTCGGTTGCCCTGCTGCAAACAAACTGGTCCCTGTGACGAAAGACATGTTATACATTGGCCTCATTCAATAGGAATTTATTCCTTTTTTTATCTGATAATGTGAATAAATTACCATGCCTCACCCTAATCCCAGTTCCAACCATACGTTTCCTTCCCACAGGACCAGCAGCTCACAAGCAATGAAACCGGACTTGTTTAAAAAGCTAAAGAGGGTTGAACCTGATCACAGCCTGGAGGAATGTAAAAGCCGCTGTTTTATTCAGGGCGTAACTGGTATCTTTGGCAATTGTTTTTCTATTTGTCAACATCAATTGCCATTCTAAATTATTACTCACGTTAACGTCACTGCGTAACACAGGCCTGGAGTCAACTGATGTTATGTCAGTGGACGTAGGCAATGAAATCCGCACTGCACAGAAAATGGCTCACAAGTGAGCGATTGCTCTCGATTGAGTGATTGGTGAGTGTTAACAAAATGGCCCTTCAGTCTGATTATCAGGCTATATCTTATTCAGGCCCCCGCTGACAAATGTGTGACTTAAAGGGTGAATTCAACAAGTCATGGCTGTCTTTTAAAAGCTCCTCGCTCTGAACTGTCCTCGTGTTCTCTCACCAGCCTGCGCTCTTGTTTTCTTTGTTGAGTGAGTGAATCATCCTCTTCAGCTAGAGTCTCGTCCAGATCAATGGAGTTCTCCACATGGGTCCTCGAAAACCTCCCCGCTCTTCCTCCTCGCTCTGCCATTGCCATGGAGACTCCAGCGAGCGGCCTCGCTGCGCGGCGGGACTTGTCGGAGACACGCAACGCTTCCTCGTGGTCCCACAGGCACACATGGATACATACACTGACAGTTCTTCAAGGAGATGAAAGAAACAGATTCTTCTGTTCCTCGACTTTACAGCTCTGCGCCACCGCTCCTTTCACCCAGTTGCTCACCCTTCTACGGTTCAACATTTATTTTCTCGGCTTTCTGAGAGGCCCCGCGTTACAGACAGCTTTAGATTTCCCCAGTGTCTGCTGGGTAACAGGTTTTAGACAAGTTCGCACGGTGACAGTGAAGTCTAGAGGGAAATAGAGGATCGGGATGGTTGCACACATAGAACAAGCCGACCACAATAATAAGTAAATGTGACGAGGCACTGGGGAAATAACACAAGCAAACTGAGTAATTCAAAGGTCGGGCAGTCATAATTATTGTTCTGTTGTGAAGGCGTTCTATTGCAACAATTGTAGCCTCTTGAAATTCAATTATAAAGAGTAACAGAATTGAACAGAATGGAGGCAATTATCATTGAGGGGAAGTGAATACAATGAATTTCAGCAGACGGCAAGTCAGTAAACGCAACAATAAAGCATGCAAGGTCAAACAGGTCTCATAATCAACCAGTCAGAACTACCGACACACTAGACATGGCCAAAGGTTTGTGGATAAAGCAGCGTACGTTTGGTCTGGGGCTGTCTTCATGGCTTGGTCAGTTTCAATGAAGGGAAATCTTGATTCTAAAGCATACAATTACACTTTAGAGGCAACCGTTTGCGTCGGCCAGTTCCTCTTTCAACATGATAATGCCCCCATTTTGAGTATTTTGCTTAATTTTGAGTATCAACTTAAAGTTGAGAGAACTTAACCGTTTTTAACCTGGGTTTAAAGGCAGTCATAGTCCCACTGTATAACTTCTGTTTGTCTTTGTCACATCTCTGTGGTGCATAGTAAATAAATGCTTGGCTTTGGGGATGTTGAAACACAACAACTATTGGATGGTTTACCGTGACATTTTGTACAGATATTCATGATCCCCAGAAGATGAATCTTACTGACTTTGGTTTTCCCCTGACCTTTCCTCTAGTGCCTCTTTGAGGTTCACATTTGTGGTTTTGAGTGAAATATCTCGACAACTATCAGATCTACTGTAACAAAATATAGTTCAGACATTGGTAATAACGTGATTCCATCCGGTCAACATTGTACTTTGTCAGTTTGGTGTTTGACCAAATACCTGTGAAATGAATGACATTTCCATCAACCTCACAGAGCCGTTAGCGTGACCATAAACTCTTAGTATTGTTAATACGTATGTTTCTTTTTCATTATGAGGAATAATAATGAGGAATCAATCAGCTAAACTGCTCGTTAGCAGACACTGTGTGCCACTTCATTCTGGGCCTCTTTTGCCCTTGCCTTGGTGACCAATTATCTCTTGTAAGACACACCAAGCCCCCAACATGACAGCGTAGTGTGTGTGGCGCACACATTTGTTGTGACAGCTAGTTACTCAGAGCTCTGTGACCCAGGCATCCAGCAGACAGAAGAGAGCATCTAGCCAGCGTTAACTGGTGAATCTACAGCATGAACATCCCCCCAACGTTTTGCTGCGACGGGATGCAGACTAACGGAGAAAGCTCCGCCTTTACTGGGGAAAGAGGGGGGAAAAAAGGCAAGAAAAAATACACTGCCATCCATCTTCAGAGACAAGCTGATTGCAGAGATAGACATTAGCAGTCCGAACAATACGAGGAACAGCTCTCTCTTGATAAATAAAACATTCCGCTTTTCCATTAATGCTGATCTACAGAGGGCTCGACGAGCCAGGAAATGACGAGTCCATTTCTCATTGTCTGTATGCACTGTGTGTGTGTGTGTGTGTGTGTGTGTGTGTGCCTGCTCTTTCTTCCCACGACAGAGTAATTTGCTAATTCTCTGAGGATGGAGGATGGAGGCTGGAGGTTAGAGCTGTCACAAACCCCTAGCTCTTAAAAGTTTGTTTTTTTCCTGTCAGTATGCCATTGCGTCGCACTGCATGAAATATGCGTCAACTGTCACTCAGTCAGGATCCGTGACAGCAGAAAATCCAGGCCTCAGTAGAAATAGACCCCCAGAAATAACCTAAGCAAATGAGAAGCTGCAGAGATTATTCCAGCCTATCGAGCTGTGGGGGTAAATAAACCTCAGAGGATTCCCAGAGCTCAGACCACAGTCTCTTAAAAACCAATTATTTTTAGTGATGTGGAATGTATTCTCCTCCTCAACTTTTTGGTGCTAATATGAGCGCTAGATCAGAAAACGATTTCATTTGTCATTTAGTTTGGAGGTCTTGTTGCAAATCTTTCAAGTGAACTGACCAGTGTTTTTTCTGAGTTTGGTAGATAACAGTGAGCTTATTTAAAACCTCATCACTTATAATAAGACGCTGATTAAGAAAAAAGATGTCCAGAGCCTCGAAGGTTCATGAACTCTACAGTCGCAGCTGATCAGCTGTGGTATTGGTTAGTGGTCTGGAGTTAATGGGTTGACTAAGATGCACTTAGCAGAAACCATCTTCAACAAAAAAGTGTAGAACCCTCACAGAAAAGTAATCGAGGACCTTAACGAGACGAGCATGTGTCACTGTGTTGAAATACAACACAGTGTGCCTTTACACAGAGACTTCTGCATGCTCGAGGCATGCGCCACACACACACACACACACACACACACTCCTGCCTACCACAATGAAATTACTGGCTGCATCAGAGTGTAATCACTGTTATTGTGCTGTCTCTCCTTGCACTGCCACACAGTCTCTTGCTTGGATTCAGACCCTTCCAATCAGTGTGGTGCGAATAAATAACATTGTCAGATCTGCACGTTTAATGCAAGCAGTGGCCCTCCAGCTTTTCATCCTGAGCTGTGTTCCTTGCTGTCATTCATTTGCAAATCAGACCAGTAAAATAAGGAAGTGCAAACTGCGTTTGGGTTTCTCTGTACGGTTCCTGTCCCCGTTGGTCCTGCCATAGCTCAAGGTTATTGTCTTCACTTCAGAGACAGAACACTGGAGGCAAAGCTTCTTTTGGGATGGACGTGGGCTGCGGTTTATTTGAAACGTAGATTCTGTGCCGTGTCTGTAGCGCTTTCATCCTGTCCATGAAAAATGCATGTTGTGATCTCATTATACTGCTCTCCTTGTGGAGCGCTACATAAAATCAATCCGGGGCAGGGGAGGGGTGAGAACACTACAGATTCTTCTTCTCTCTTCACAATGGGTGAGAAGAGGCCCTACAAGTAGGAGGAGAGGTGCAGAGGACAGTGTGTGTGTGTGTGTGTGTGTGTGTGTGTGTGTGTGTGTGTGTGTGTGTGTGTGTGTGTGTGTGTGTGTGTGAATCGGCATGTGTGTGTGCATATGAAGCACTACTCTGGTGGTTTTCATTTAACACATTAACTGCATGATTTTCTATCTTGCAGGCAGCTGTTTATAAGCCAACATCTATTTGCTATGTAAAGACATAGTGGAGTAATGTCTACCTGAATTCTTCATTTAATCAGGCAGCCTCTTTGACGAGAATTCTGCATTCAAAATACTATTTAAGTAAAAGTAAACAAGTGTTAGTATTAAAATATACTTAAAGTACCACAACTACAAGTACTCATGATGTGGGATGGTTCACATCAGAATAATATATAATTGGATTGTAATGATTGATAGATGTATCACTTTAATGTTGCAGCTGGTAAAGGTGGAGCTCATTTTGAATACTATTTAGTATTAATCTTCTGATTCTGCAAAGTAATCAGTCACTAAATTGATCAAATAAATGTAGTGGACTAAAAAGTTAAATATTAACCTCTGACGTGAAGTTTAGTATCAGTCTAACGTAACATAAAATGGAAATATTCAAGTAAAGCACAAGTACCTCGACATTGCAGCTCTTGGTTAAACGTACCAAGTCAATTTCCACCACTGATAACAGTGAACAATTCACTCAACTTTTATTTTTTACGTTAGGGAAGGATTGTGTTCATGGTTAAGTGTTATGCTAAATCTTTTAGATTAATGTATTTGTAAAAAAGAGATTGGAGGTTAAGAGCTGACATCATGGTCCTGACCTGCTATTAGCCTCATGCACCACACCTGGGAGAGACCCAGAGAGCAAAGGCGAAGATGTTGCGCAATGTCACAACAATCCCAACGGGGTGGAATGGTTTCATTTGTTCTTTTGGAGTATGCAATATTTTGTAACTTTCTCATCCGGAGTTTTAACCATGAAATTCTTCTTTCAACTGCGTACATTGGTTACAGCCAGAAGAGACCTGATAGGAGGATCATGGTCAAACCTCTCTAATGTAAAAGTCGTACGCTTGCTTGATCCAATCAATCCCCTCGATTTCCTGCCAATCACCCGATGTTTCATGATGTTTCATGATGTTTTATAGAGTTGCTTGTGAGGACAATGCTACAGTTGTCTGTTTTCTGGCACTGTATCTCATCAACGCTTTTTAGCAGTTCACAAAGTCAAAGAATGCCTGACAAATGGATGTACACCTGTACTACCTGGCTTTGTACGTTTCTGCAAACCATGGGTATATTTATGTTTTTTCATTCGGTCGTGGCAAGTGTTGTAGTACAACGAGCGATGCGCCAACCCAGGAGAAGTTTGCCTTCAGGGCTTTCTGCCACAGAGGGTTCATCTCAAGCCAAATCATGACATTTTCCTTAATGGAACCAAGTAGGTTTGACCTGATCCTTGGGAGATTTCTGGCAGAACGCACTAACGGCAAAGTTATCCCGTGTGCATGACGTGCAGAGCAAGGGACGCAGTATATTGAGCAACCGTTATTGAAAGTATAGATAGGCCACCATTCTCTCTGCTGACTGGGTCGTTACCACACAGCAATTATGATATCTATGTAGTTTCTACTCTTTTTGTGTCGTTTTCTATGGAAAACATCTACAAATAACATCCAAAACTTACAATATTGTTCCTAAAGTGTGTAGCTCGTGCAAAAACTGTCCGAGTGTGTCTTGAGTGTGTCAGCGTAGGAGGGAAATAAAAATATAACTGCTTATCTTCTCCTCCCAGGAGAAAACTCACCTGTCATCTTTATTTCAGCACCATAGTTATTTGTGTGTGTGTGTTTTTTTTTTTTAATCTTCCACTGGATGCTGTCATTGCTAAATTGGCAGCAGGCGAGAAAGATACATGTAGCTGCAATTTAACCAATTACAGTAATGATGGTTGAGGGCTGTGTCTCATTTCCCTCTGTAATGGGCTAAAGTGAACACATCTCACCAAACGCACTGCATACCAATGGCACACCTGTACAGTTCTGTGTGTGTGTGTGTGTGTGTGTTCAGGTTCAAGAGCAGGGTGTTTATACTGTTAAGTGTATTATAGGGAATCCCTATATATTCCAGTCATGGTTGCCATGGGAACCATTGGCCGAAGGCTAAAGTGAGCATTGCCCTTGGCCCCCTCAAAGATTAATGGCCAGTTCAGTCCACTGTTCGATTTATGCCTCCTTCTTCCGTCACATCAATACAGACACAGCTGTCTTTACCGTCTTCACAGTCAGATTAATGTAGTCTTCATCCCTCAGTATCAGCACCGAGGATCTGGACCCTGCTGCTGTGTGGTGCCGGTGAAATCTTTTCTCCTGAGACTTGGGAGGGAGTGAGCTGTAGTCTGGATCTCTATACTGCTTCCAGGAAGTAGCCACAGCCTGGCCACTAGACATTGAAGAAATGGAAATGGTAAGTGGAAAGAAAATAGAAGCACAACATCCTGCTACAGTGAAAACATGTGTGCTTGTTTTAAGCAGTGCAGGTGGCAACTGACGTCTTACTTACCGTGGCTTTGCGTGCTCACTGCAAAACACATACACACGACTCGACTAGACCTGACGCTCTCGTACAGACACGCTGCTCTCAAGGTTAAACGTCCGAGATTCATTTGAGTTTTCCTAACTAATCATCAATTCGAAACATAGCAAATACATACCCATAAAAAAAAAACATGGAGCAATACAACCTTAAAGTATTCTCCATAATAAAACTGTTGTGAAAAAGCCTCAACCAAACAGCAACAAACGCAGACTCGTACTGATTTACATTTTCCTTTCAAAGGATGTAAACTGCCTGTCTTTGGCAACAGTTACTCACTTGGACTCCTTCTATCACATGTTAGTGTTTGATGCTTGGTCCCCTGTGGAGTTTTTGACCACTTTTGGCACATTAAGAAACATGTCATGGTTTCATAGCTTCGTGTGGCCTACCATCTCATTTTTTGGAAGTATAATGAGGCATAAACAACCAGTTATCATTCCCAACTTGTCATATGTAGACGCTCGGTCAGAATTCCAAGCAACATACCACTTTCTGGTACTGCTGCAGTGTTGTACCGCTTCCTTTTACATCAAAGGAAGTACATTACGGACTCTGCATGGCTGCTGCCTGTACTGTCCTATATTGACTTTGTTCATTCTATAATCTTATTGGGATAATGGACTGTGCAGAATACTCTCAGTCTATTCTCAACCCCATAACTCGGTAAGAAAGAGATTTGTTTTATGGATCACTATCAATGGGATTAAACGTGCAAAAAGGTGTAAACAGGATGAGCTGATTCAACAAGACACTGAATGCTGTTTATGAGGAGACTGTTTAAAGACAGAGTTTAATTTGGGCTCTAACAATGACATTGGTTGACATTCTCGAGAGTCGCGCCCGGACGCAGATGGAGGGTGAACTCTCTCAGCTCTGAGCACCGAGGCTGTAAATCCGCGATCTTTTCTTCCGGTGTCACCGAAGCCGCTTCATGTGAAAGACAACACCACTGTCGCCTCCTCCCCCGCACACTCTGCTGAACTGATGAACTGGCTGGTGGAAATGTCAGGTGATGCATGTTAACCTGCCAACAGGTCGGAGGATGACCGTGGCTCATCATGTTCTACGCCCTTAAAAACGTGCACCACGCAGTATGTAGTGAAATGACAATCATAATTGTAGCGTCTAGGGGGTCCTCCAAAACACCACTCATATGCACTGTGAAACCACTTATAATGACAGTCGTAATGATGATAATGTGTGTGAGCATGCATTGAAGCAAAGGGTGTAATTTGTAGATGAGAGAGCGTGTAGCATGGACTAATAATGATTAGAGAATTGGATGATTCTAATTAGCATTGTTACATAAGAGGAGGCCGGCGTTACGTCTCGTCAGGTGGTTGAATCATTTTATGCTGGATTCCTTCTGTGGAACTGAGCTATCTCCTCTCAACCAGGCACCTTCTCGGCGGGTGTCATTTTCTGTCACCATTGTTTGACTAATTAAATTGGCCGCGCTGTCTGTGGCCAGTGACAGACAAAAGATCAAAGCCCCGAGGCTCAGAACATGGAGTGCAGACATGAAACTCCAACGTAAACTGACTTTGTTGAAGGTGTTGAGAGGTGAAAGAAAGCTGAGACGGCGGGGACAAGCGGGAATTAAATCAAGAAGATGCTGCACTGACGAGGCATTTTGTTGATATAAAGTAAGGTGGCTAGGAGACATTTGATAACACGTCTCCCAACAACAGAGGGGCGAGGAAGTCAAACAACCATAAGAAAAACACAAAGGTGACCATATTCAATCTGTTCTCATCCAGCGTTCGTATGACAATGAATGCAACGTCATTCGTACATGTCCCACGAAATCTATTAGAAAGTCCACATAATCGCAACGCTGGAGGAATGAAGATCGTAAAAAAACACACAGGGTGGGCAGTTGGGGAGGGGGTCAAACAAAGGCCGATCTTTTATCAAAGAGACTGCTGTGTAATACAAGAAGTCAACGATGATTTATTTGTAACGTAACTGACGTACTTAACCTTCCTGTTATGTTCGTTTCTTAGGTACAGCCATGATGTTCGCGGGTCAATGTGACCCGGTGCATGTTTAATCATCCAAAGGTTGTCAGAAACCAAAACATCCTAATTAATATAGTTTGTACCTCATCACCAACACCCTTACTAACAATTCAATCAGTATTTAGTGGAATAACTCACTCGTTTTCATGAAAAATACATGTTCAAACTATTTTTTAGGTACATAGGAAAAACCTAGATAAAAAATGGTATTAGTCTACCATAAAAGGTATTGTTTTCTAATTCTTTTTTATATTTTGAAACTTTATTTTTTTCATGGGGTGATGTAGATAAATAGAGATGAGACACCTCTGCTGTTCAGGGTCATATTGACCCGCTCACTCTAAATCAAGCCAAATGAGTCATAAGGATTTGTATTGAAAGTAAACTTCATTTATGTTTACTTATAGTGTTAAGAAACAGACATTTACAAAAATGAACAAGAGATGAGCACAATGAACGAGGTGTGTGTGCGTGTGTGAGTGTGAGTGTGTGTGTGTGTGTGTGTGTGTGTGTGTGTGTGTGTGTGTGTGTGTGTGTGTGTCTACACAGCACACGGTGTGATTTGTGCAAATACATTTTGGTTCTGTCTTTATAATATTTTCGGCAGACAGTCTTGGCTGACGTGTGTTGGGTGAGGATGACCACTGTATTTTTTGACACGAATGTCTCGCTTGGAGGAACAGGTATATCAGTTTCCTCATCTCATGGTTCATAATCAGCACCATTATAATCTGAATTGACCTCAAGATGGTCTTCATCTTCAGACACATCCTCCTCTATTTCACTGTCGTGATCAAGGATGTGCTCCAGAGCCTCCAGGGCTGTTATCCTTTTGTTTCTGTTGTAAGCTGCTGTGTTGTATGTATCTGCAGAGTGTAATGTTGGTTGGACTCCCAAGCAACCCTTTAGTATGTTTCTCCCCTCTCCTGCTAAGTGTGGGCGGAGTTTTCCCGCGGGAAAATAAAAGGTTCTCGTCAAAATCAATAGTATCTGTATTTCTCGCACAGGTGGGGTAGTGAGAAATTGACCCGAACATCATCTCTGTTATATAAACCTGCAAAGGGGGGGGGGGGGGGGGGGGTTGCAATTACACTAACTAAGGCAAGCAGAAACTTTAAAATATTTTTTCTAGATTTTCAAACTTCGAAACGAGTCAATTTGACCCGCAACATAACAGGAGGGTTAAGTACCGTCACTTCTGTAGTTACTTTGACCCAAACCACAATCTTCTCCTAGCCCTAACCAAGTAGTATTGTTGCCTAAACATAACTATGTTGTTTTCTGTGAAGACAGAAGTTTATTTTGAAAAGACCATATGCAGGTACTGATCATTTTGCTGGACTACTACGTAGGAAAAGGCATGAAAAAGGAGGAGTAACCTTTCTTGTGAGATGTCAAATGAACCGTTGTATGAGTATGCAATTTTACAAGTGGCCCTCACGGATGGAATAGATGATTATACTCTATTCCGTCTGATTAAGAGTGAGAATAAAAGAAAGAGATCAACAGTTAACAGGAAGTCCAAGTGGGCTTCTGCTATGAAAGACAGAAATCAGTGTGACATGAGTCTAAAGAGGTTGATCACATGATGTGAGCATAATGAGCATAATGATTAGGAGAGGAACCAAAGCAATAGGACACACTGATCTGTATGCATGGGGACTTTCAAGTTCCAACAGTCATCATACTTGATAGGCAAAATGGTTTGAATCCCCAAAACTATGAATTTGAGCGTATACTGTATGAGTATTCTGCAGATCTGGATCCATCAGCATGGCAAAAGCTCTTTGGTTAAGGTTATGGATAGAAGGTTATGTTTCTAATTAAATTAGTCAAATTAGTGCTGGTTCATTTGTTAAATATAATGGCACAGGCATCTTCGATCCAAGAAATATGTCCTTAAAAACTCAAGTCAATTACTAAACACCTTATACACACACACACACACCTCTCAAATACATCCTCCTTGAATATAATGAGCAGTGTTGGGAAGTTGTTTCGCAGAATAAAATCACCTCTCTTCCATTTCACACCCCAGTGGAGACGTGTAACTGATGCTCCATGATCCCATTCCAGAAGATGATGTGACTGTCCAGCCTCGGGCTACAGTGCAGTCGACTGCTGCTGCTGCTATATTATGTGTCTCTGTGGGGCTTGTTCAACCTGCAGGGGAAACTATAACAGCAGCAGAAAAAGAAGCTCTTCTAACAACTGGGGAGGAGGTACTTCTTTCTTTTTTTTGCAGTGCACTCACACCAGGAGCTACATAATTACCTCTTCAGCACTGTCCACGCATGTTTCCTGCAACACTGAACATCACCAGACAGAAAAAAACACAAATGTAGGCAAGACTCCCAGCTTGTCATGAATATCAACATAGCTCGTGATGACAGGGACATATATATATATATTACTACGAAAGTAGTAATAATTTATTTAAACTTTACCTGCAATATTGGGGGTGGGGGGGGGGATTTATCGTCCAGTTATAATCTTTTTTCTAGTAATGTTTGTGATGTCTTAAAAATGTGGTCTAGTCTCAGTCCAAGGTTAGGAGTTTAAATCCAGTGTGATGATCCAACGTATCCCTGATCTGTCTGCAAACATATAAACATATCCATGAAACCCAAGGGGGCTGTCATTCAGTCTCCTTTGTAATGAAGAAGAAAGTAGAACTGTTTGTTCTGTTGTCAGTTCACATGGGTTTTACATGGACAGATACTTTAAGGACTTCTAAAAACTGTTGTACACATAAATACAATGTGTACATTAATATAATGTGTACAACAGAGCCTTTGTTTACTAATTAATAATCCAGATACCAGCAGGTGAGTTTTCATATCGCGACTAATATGCCCAATGAAGTGATGGAATATTGCCACAAACTCGTGCAAATCGCAGAACCCCCCTCCGACAGTAAACCAGATACAAATCCCAGCTATTAAGATTTCACCAGCAATGAGCCTTGCAAGCAAGTTGATAGACCTTCCCCCGAGGTTTCTAATCATAGCATAACCTATATATTAAAACACAGAGGTCTAGTGTGTTGGCATGCTGTGTGTACATATTGCACCATGCCCCAACTGAATAAAATGTGAGCGAGCGGCAGCGACAACAACTGTTTGATTGCAATGTTTTCTGTTGGAATGTCTTAACTGGCCGTGAGCAACGTAGCTCTGCATGGCTGAACTTACACATAAAGCAGTTTTAGGCCTGAACCAACGTAATCTGTGCCTGTGTGAGACACATATGCTTCGAATACATGTGAAATTCGGAATGATGTGGCTATTTGCGAGTGCAAGTTGCAGCAATCCAAAAAAACGTACGGAGGAATAAAAACAAAAAGCTCCAACAAGAAAAACAATTAAGAGCAAAGATGTATAAATACTTTTAATACAATACGAACACTTTCTATGTGAAAGTTTATCTCTTTACCCGTTGCTACAGTAAATACAGCATTTACAAATATGGAGGCTTGAACCTATTTAAACTAATCTGCTGTTATCTGTACCACAGGGACGGAAATGAGCTTAGACCTCTTTTCAAGTTTTAAGCTGCGTCCTTTTCACACTTCCCACCAGGAATAAAATCACTTGTACTGCCGACAGAAATCCCATGAATGACACACCTCTGAGCTGCACCTCTTATTCGAATACCTCTTGAACTGAGAGGAACCGTGGTCACTAAACCCATTTAAGGACAGAGCAAAATGAACAAGCCTTCAAGGCCCAGAATCCCCCAGCAATTTAAACTGAGCTTTTGTTCCCATGACAGCAGCAGGAGGACTTTGTCCATGTACCACGTGTGCCACACAGCACATTGGATGCTCCTGAAGATCACTTCCAATGTCGTGCTTCCCTGTTCACAAAATTAGCTCCTTGCATGGGAGTCGAATCAGGCATTTATTCGTCGGCTACAGCCCGTACAAATTATCAAGGCGATTAAGTGAATGTAATTCTGATTCATGATGTGATTGCACTGCCAGCTTAGAGCTGCAGAGGGGAAAATAATCAACAGGGTGGGAGACGAAGGAAGGTAAAACAAGAATTCTGGGCAGCAACATCCCAGGAGTCTGCTTGGTAGACAGACGGTGATGTTGAAATTCAGATCACACACACGCCTGCTAACCGTGTTGCTCACCAGGGAGGGGAAGGATGAGAGACTGAGGGGGGGGGGGGGAGCAAAAGTGTAAGGGGGGGGTTGAGAAAAGGACAGAGGTAGGCTGAGAGCATGTATGACAGCATACAGAGGAGGAAGAGGCTGCTTAATGTACATGCACATGCATGTAATCAGATGAAGTAGGACTGAAGAGCCTGCATCATCCAGCTGGATTCATGTTAATTAAAATAATATGCTGCTCCACAGACGGTGCAAAATAGAATAACTCCTTTGCTTTCATATTCACAGCTCGACCAAGTTTGGATGTAAAAATCTACAACTTGTGTCGGTTTTGAGATGAACAGAAAGGAAGCACGTTATAGTTATGATTCATGCTTTCTGACTGACCAGACCAAGTTGGACATGGGTCCGTTTCAGTCTGGGCCAACTGGTGTTGACTGCCTGAATATAAATTCATGCATGTGGCATTTAAAGTTTAATTGACGAATTAAAAAGCCAATTCCTAATTTTAGCAATAGCCCGTATAAAGAATAATTAATTAATAACAAAATATGTTCAAATGAGTCACACACCCATAAATCAGTATAAAAACAATGATGGCACACAGCTAAGTAAGATAGTTTAACTTTAGGTCTGCTGGCATGGGGGGGGGGTGTTGTAGAGATCGGCCTTCAGCGTACTCCAGAGTCCAGAGTAGAAGAGTTTTCTTCTGACTTCTTGCTCTTTTCTTCTCGGGAAAGGGATGCAGTGTTTGGCTTGAAGAGCAAACCACTCCCACGGTAACAACGATCTTGTTTCTTTTTTTTTAACCTTTTAACCCTAACCTAATACTAACTAACTTACATTATCTATTCAATTCTTCCATAAGAATTATACAACATAGATATACATTGTTATCATGACACAGATAGACCTATGTGGATATATATGTGTACCTATATGCATACCAAGAGAATTGTAAACATAGTTGGCATGGACATAACACTACTATTATATATAAACTCAGATGTTTTCATTGTTCGAGATTTGGTAAACTTCAATTTTGCACAATTAATGTATAAAGACACACTATAGTAGTGAGTCAGTAATGCAAGATGAGTTTTGTATGACAACAGAACAAAGATTAGAACAAATGCAAACAGTTAAAAGAGTCGATTTGTGACGTAGATTAAAAATATATACACAAAATACAATGATTGAGTGTCACGGTTGATCCCAAGCCTTATCTCGATGGGACACTCTCCAGGCACAAGGTAAACTGAGGGTTCAACCACTTAGTGACCTATAGGGTTCCTGAGAAAGGTTTTTGGGAGAGGTTTATTAATTAAGATGTTGTCATCCTTGTTATTATCAGACTTCAGTTTTTATCATCTTTCTGTCGACGTTCGCTACATTCTGTAAACACAGATGTAGATGCAGTGTAGTCGATCTATTCGTTCCCCAGATGGGGCAGTGATATTACAAGCCTATTAAATTCCCCTCATACACAACAGCTGGGTCGCTTTTAGCCTGGATTATGAGTCTAACCTTTTTGGTATTGTGTAATATTATTGTTAAATCTTTGGATCTCTTCTAGCCTTAGACTTGTGTCCCCCTGTTATATGAACGCAATCGTAGATTGAGAAACTCTCGGTTGATTTACGGAGTTGATAATCACCGTATCACCTCTTGGTGTGATTGCGAATGTGAGGGTTAATTAAGCCAGATCACAAAAAAGATATCCTCGATAACAAGAACACATCTTAACAGCAGGGGTGAATACAAAGACAAGTGAATCGGATTCCATTAAAAAGAGAACTTTTACAGATAGGGATCACATGTTATTATTTGGTGTAAATGGGGCCTAACTTCATCACCAGTTGCCTTCAGTGTGTTTCCGCAGTTCCACTCAGCTGATTCCCACACCCCCGCTGCTCCCCATCACCCTAATCAGTCTCTTAGTTTATAAACCAGCCCTTTTCCAGCCACTCCTGCCACATTGTCTTTTGAGTTTTTCCAGTAAGGTTGTTTGAGGCTTTGTGCAGGTTTGTTGCTTGCTGTGTTCTTTCTTTGTGGACTTTTTGGCTGATGATCTCTCCCTACCATCTCACGCCTCTCTATCAAGACTTGTAAAAACTGTGTTGAAGAGGTTACTGCAGCTATGTGATGGAGGTGTGTTCAAGGTAAAACAGGGTGTAAAGTTTCTCTTTATGGTTCTAATTGCAAGCAAATAGTGCCGTGAGACAAATCCGATAACACTTTTCATCATGTGGGGAAGTTTGGTTCGTACCTATTAAGTTTACTCTCCACCCACAAGGGTTGGTGTCCTCATTTCTGTGTTCAACAAACACGGTTTCTGTTGGTTAGCCATTTTGGTTTTGGTGCAGTCACAAGAGAATTTGTGTTCTTAAATTATTTGTGTTCTAAAGTTGTAGTCCAACAAATGTCCAATTGTCTTCTTTAGTTTCTCGTTGTTGAGTATAGACTCGTTCCTTATTGTCAAGACCAAACAAACCTACCTTCTGTCGGATTTTCTTTTGGTGATTTGCCTTTATTTGATGTGAAAGCAGAGATTCTGAAAGGAACGCATAGAACAATCTAAAAGTTTGTTCTCAGCTTCAGGGAGACAATTGTCTGTCTTTGAAAAGATCTACTTCCATTTCGAAAATCATATGAAGAGCTCTTACACATCAAGACTCCTACATCTCAGTTATTTTGTGTCACATTGTTTTTATAATGTGACGTGTCGACAAACGTGCACAAAGAGTGAAGGTTAGGAGCATACAAACACAGACAGGTGAGAGAGCGGCGAGGCTGGCAGTGAATGACAGTGAGCCGGAAGAAGAGACAGACCCTCGTGATTCTGCTGTGCTCAGTTGTTTACATACTGAGGAAAGCAGATGGGTGGTGCGCACACAAACACAGCACATACACACATGTGCAGACAGGGAAGAGTTCTTGGATCACCTTTTATACACAGGCTACACCAACATAGCACAGCCGATTACCGACGTAGTATCACCAATCCTGCTTTGCTGCCAAGTCAAATAAAACAGATTTTATGTCAGATTATTTTATGTATGATATTTTATACAATATTTTTTGTATACTACCATTATCATGGAAAGCACGATTACTAATGTAATCATAATTTGTTATTTTTAAGATTAAATAGATTTGTTTAAATGAAGTAAATAACATGTATGTACTCGTTCAACAAGTACAACACTTTGTTTAACCGAACTTACATCTTTGCAAACATTATTTGTACGCCGATCTTTTACATATTTTATTTCCTATACGGGCAGTTCTTCTCACTCTTTTTCACATTTGACTATTTCTGTCTATATATTCCTGTCTCCACCACCATATCCCTCAGCCCATCGTTCACCCTCCAGACGCAGCAAAGCGACATGACGTTGATTACGTCTAGTCAGGAGCTCCCTCCAGCAACATTCACGCAGCGCAATAACTCAGTAGAAAAGACAACGCACGACGGGTTAGTGAGAAAAAAAAATTAAAGAAAAAAGAATGGGGAAGAAAAGGATGATCGCAAACTGGCATGAGGCAGACTTTGCCAGCTAACCACTATAAATACCGTTTTTCCCTCGCCCCTCACCGCCTCCATCCAGCTTTTGTTTTTGTTTGCGCTTGTTCATTCCGGTTAACAAATAGGGGGCTTCACTCAGAGCAACACTCAATGCCCTCCATTGATCTGCAAATGTGAGAAGGGGGCCGAAACACTTTTAGCGCTTCTGTCCGGATGAACAACAAAGGTCCGAGCATGGTTATTTGTTTACTGTCATGCAATATTTGACTCTTCTTCTGTGCCATGTGTGTTCGGGCCTGCACAAGGTGCAGGGGCCCGGAATAAAGACGATGTTGCTATAAACAGAGCGGGGAGATGGAGGGGAGAGGGAGGTACAGCAATGAATCTAGCAAACACAGGCAGAATAGAAGGAGAGCAGAGGAAGGGATGATTTGTAGTTCAAAAAATGTATAGGAAATACGTATTAAAGTAAGTAGAAAAAGCTTATCAGTAATTGTGACTTGCTGTTTTAGTGTGATTGAACCAAGATGATTTAGAATGCTAGACAAAGTGGAAAGAGGATTGCCTGTTACAAAGAGGAGCAGATACTCCGGCTGCAGTCACTTATAATCAGAAAGTGGCAAAAGGGAATGTAGGAAGTCAAGAGGGAATTCAAATCATTTGTACAGTTCAGCACAAATATGAGAATATATTTTGTTCAATTTGTAAGGTAATTGATCGCTGTTCAAACTTAGGTGAAGAAACTTAGTTTAAAACCCCCTGTGTTTATTAGGTTGGTAAATCAGTATCATCCGGATCCATTACAAGACTTTATTGCAGTGGAAAGCAAAGATTTGTCCCTGCAACAAAAAAACCTTGGCCCTCTGTTGAAAGCTGGTGGTTTTGCCTTTCACTGTTTACATTAAAACGTTTATCAATGAATGTACATGAATTAATACACAAGTTATCTATTTGTCAAATGTATATTTAACATAAGCTGCTTCAACTCTTAAGGACCAAACTTAGAATGACCCCAGCCCACACAACAAAACTGCTTTGAAAATCAATTTAACTTTTTTAAGGGAATTGAAAGAAACAAAACCAAATATGGGGCTTACTGATGAATATAAAGGTGCTGGCTTGTAAGTCAGGAGCCCCTGCGCAGTGGAGAGACGCAGGGTAAGACAAAAAGAAAGAGGCCAGCAGGAGCAGAGGGCTTCATCTGCAAAGCACACAACTCAGAAGAGTGTGAGACCTGCCAGTGGGACACACGCAGGAGATAGCCCATAATGATTGAGACTGTATATGTTGACAGTCAACATACCACTTTGATTTAAACCATTTTAAAGTATTTTACTAGAATTAAAAAATCTGCTCTATTGCCAATTTCAAAAATATAATTTTGCAGCTATTTATTTGCCAGACATTGCGCCACAAGCAGACACTTCAACATACTGTCCCCCCGAAGCGCCTATAGTTAATCACTATGGCAACCGACTAGGTCCTCAATGTCTTCTCAACCGTCTCACCTCATTTAGAATAACAATCATTTCACGGCATAATGCACTCACTCCTTCTCACTGTGTGCCTCTCTGTCACACATCTACTCTTACAGCGTTTTCCTCTGTTGAACACGGTGCTGGTGTTTATGCCGGTGTAATTGTGTTGCAGTCTTCTGTCATCTAGCAAAGTGTAGCTATTCATAGAGGCAATCAATGCCAACCAGCGGGAAGAGTGACAAAACAAAGCTTAATGACGTGTGAGGCTGCTTTTGATAGCGTGTATAAATAAACTGTACACTGCTGCTTACCAGTGAGTCTGTTCAAAACAATTAAAGAGTGAGCTGCTTAGAAAGGGCTGGCCCCGCTGTCTGTCAACCCTGTATGCAGGGTTTCCTGTCAAATGCTGAGGGAGGAGAACATGATGGGTGGTATTTTATCTGAAGAGTAAAAGAAATATGTCAACAGGTTAATGTGTGTACGCATTGATCAAATTAATATTGGTTGTCCAATATCAGAGAGCTATCGAGGAGATTTTCTCTCAGACTGAGGCTCAGGGTTTCATTGCTCGTCCTTGCCACTGGGGGCAGCATGACAAAAGCTGAAAGGCATCAATATTTTCATCATCATTTTATATGTTCAGTCTATATAATGTCAACAAATGGCAAAACAAATGAAAGTTAACAAGGCACATAATGACATCTTCCAAGAAAAACAGAAAATATGTAGAAGCTGGAGAGTTTAGCATTAAAACACATTCATAATCAACTGTTTTAGCTCTAATTATGTAATAATAATTCAAAATGTGTGACTCAAATACAACTGCTCCCTTTGTCAGCGTTAAGTTTGACTTCTCACTTTGTCAATTCAACAAACAAATCAAACAGGGAATTACAGTATAAACACTTCTTTTATAATAATCACTCAAAATCTTAATACAAAAAATAAGTGTATTGCAGGCGAGGTTGTGATGTAAATGAACAAAGCAAAAAACTAAACTCCAACTAAATTTGGGGACTTTTTTCATCTTTAGATTTCATTGGCTGCGGGCTGATGACGTGGTGTGCAGGGTGGGCGACCTGCTTTGGTTGAATGCCATCAGAGTGCACAAAACAATTAAACAAGTACTGTGGGGGAGATGATGGCCGTATGTCCTCTCAGCAGGTGCTGCAGCCTGAGAGGAGTAATGGCTTGATAAGTCAGTCACTGTAGGCTACAGTACATGCGGAGGAGATGAGATGGGCTAATGGGGCACAGTGTTTCCTCAGGTTGTTTTTTTTCTGAAGAAGAAGAGTTTAAGGCTAATGTGTCGACCACAACAACCACCGACTCACACACACACACACACACACACACACACACACACACACACACACACACACACACACACACACACACACACACACACACACCGTGAGCAGTCACAGTCAGTCTACAGTCCCCAGGCTGGCAAAGTAAATGAAGTAGAAACGTATGAATCCTAAAACATCCCCAGGGAGACATTATGTGCAAGCGACACCATTTCACTAAGGAGAGAAGCTGCACAGGAGGAGAAACAAAGCTGACAGGCAAACAGAGGCTACTTATGTTATGGGAGAGCTGAGATTGTACCATGTATGTGCACATGTGAGGCTGACAAATACATTTCTATACTTTTACACCTGGATGTTTAGAGTCCGGGAAGAATTACATTTCTATAACACGCTGGTAAAGGCTGGGATACTAAAACACTAAAACGCTTGTTGAAAGCTGGTAACATTGGAGAAACCAGCAAGAGTAGTACTACGCTATATCAAATTGAATATCCAACCGAACAACCCAGCCCAGTGTTGCCAACCCTTTTCCAAAGAAATTAGCTAGAAGCACAAACTCCAAAAGTCACTAAATCTAGCAAGAAAGTTGCCAAGTTGGCATCACTGACTGTCCGTCCCTTCAGGCCTCCCTCCAAAGCCACTCGTCATAAGCAAGCAACAAACATGTGATTAGTTTATAGAAGACTACGGTGACGAGCAATGAGTGCATGGGTAGACATGTAGACCGTTCAATCATTAGCCCAAAGAAAGGACGGGCTTATTACAGTCCTGTGACAGCCAAAGATATATGTGATTTTTTTTCACAGCATTTGATTTATTTATTACAGTCGAATATGACTAAATGTGCTAAAATACATTACCCACCCTAAAGGTAAAGGGAGGACTGTGGTTTTGGTGCTTGTTTTAAAAAATCCATTTCTGGCTTTGACCTTTTCAATTATTAACCAAGACCACGATCTTTCCCGACTCTGCAACCCTGCAAAACATGTTAATAGAGGTCAATTATGCACCTCGCCTAATCCCAACGTCCAGTGCCAACACAGGAAATAGAATGCCCCACATTGAGCAAGGGGGAGAATAAAGGTTTAAAGGTTGGAGTGATACTCATTCTTATTAATCGTAACCATGATTTCTCCCAAACCGTAGTTGCTTGATCTTGAGCTTTTATCCTAAAGACAGTGAAATGAAAAATAAAGTTGTTTCGTACAAACTGTGTCTGTATTTCACTGTAGTTAAAAGAAACATTTACAGTCTCCCTAGAATCTATAAAACAATAACGACTCCTGGACTCCCAGACAGAATTTCAAAGCACAACCCCGCAGCCATCTGCGGCTGTATTTCTCCGCTTCCTCTGACAGTAATACGATTATGTATTCCCGCAGGCTTCGTGAACAACATGCTAGCTGTCTGAACCCTGACCCCGGTTTCCAAGGTGTTTCTTTCTCACTGTCACTCATCCCCGCAGAGCCTACAGGGGCAGCTGTACCTGCCAAAACCCCATCAACCCCCCTGCTGCCCGACAGCCGGTACCTCTCACCCCCTAGCAGCACCTTCCACCACCTGCTGGCATCCAGCAGCTACAGCCAAGATATTTAGAGCACACGAAGCTGGGAAAGGGAAAAGAGGAGTGTTTGTGTGTCGGTGTGTGTGTGTGTGTGTCGGTGTGTGTGTGTGTCGGTGTGTGTGTGTGTGTGTGTGTGTCCAGTTTGTCTTACACTCATACGTTTTGATTCCAAACTGGTGAAATAAATATATTTATCCCCAAAATACACGTAATAAGTGTGTCCTAGATGTCTTTCATAGAGCAATAACATGTTGTTGGAGCGAGATGTGATGGAGTAAAGCCCTCAGAGAAGGTATCCATGGCAACACTTTGTGTGAAGCATCACTTCTCAGAAGCTGTGAGCTGCACAGCTCGACACGAGCATCCCTCCAACACAAGACGGTTCTCGAGCCCAGTAGCATTTCAGTCCTCCTCCTGACCCGGCCACACGCATCCACGACGAGCCAAACAGATCACAGAGAGACCTGTGTTGTTAAAAAGTGAGCACTCAGGAGCTGTTAATGCAACTCTGTGGTGTCGTCTACTGGAGATGGTCCTGGTCCTATACTTGTAAGATCATAGGAAGCTACACACAGAGGGTTAATCAGTGCAACAGCTGATCCAGAATAGTCATGGTAACACAGTTTTGCATGGTTCGTACTACCTGTCGACGGAGCTCTCTGCAGCGGCTGAGTCAGAGTCTGAGGAAAGAAGCAAAAGGAGGGCTGAGATGTTGCTTAGTTCACATCTCAAACTGATTCTCCATGTGGATCACATCATCAGGCGCCTATCAATAGAGTTTGTGGAGAGGCAGCTGTGTTTTCATGACGTATTATAATCAGTGAGTGCACTTGAGAGCGGTGACTCCCAACCTCGGGGTCGGCCGGGACATCCCCAACACTGATGAAGACAAGTCTTCTTCTGCTTATTTAAAGTGTTGTATGTCCGAATAAAAGTAAGAGGAGGAGTTGCCCCAAAGGGGGGAGGAGTCATCAAACATTTTATAGTTGAGGAAAAAGTTAAGTGTATTTCGCATATGTATTCTATATTTTTTTTAAAAACAGGAAAACACAAAGTTAACTAGAAAAAGTTTTTTTTATATTTTTTTTATTCACAGGGGTTTTTCTCACTTGAAGACCCAACCAGACTACATCTGCAAAATGTGTAATCCAAAACCTGAGACCTATTGAGGCTACGTCTCATGTCTGTATTTCTCCCATGACTGACTGTTAGCTTGCCAATGCATTTTGCATTTGGTTTCGGGGCCACAAAAAAAAAGAAATAGGTGATCAAAGTGAAACAAAAACCTTAAATGCAGTCAAGAACAATATATGTCATTGCATGATATAGAGTCAGCGCTGCAGGTAGAAGTCCTTATACCTGCACTATAGCTGCTGTGCAATACAAGTGAAACTAAAATGGGTGCTGGAGAGTTGAGACCCTGCATGGATGCTTCTGAAAGAGAAGGAAAGACAGACACGGGAAAAGACAGACAGACAACCAAGAGGTGCAGGAGAGAATAGAGAGATGAGGAGAATGAAAACAAGCAGCCTGTCCCGTCAGGTCGCCATGGTGAGCATCACGACAGCTTGCAAACTCCCGCTGTAACTCCTCAGAGGAGGAACACGCCTCCTTTCTGACAGCACATTTAGATTGGTCCTGAACACTCAGTCCCCGCCGATGTCTTACTCCTGTGCTCCTATTTCACCTCCTGTTTGTGTGCCGTGTTTACAGTGATGTGCATCGGATCTGCTGCGCTGTGCGTGTGTTAACTGCCATCATGTCATGCAGCGGAAATCCAGGCAGGCAGGCAGGCAGGTCAGCAGGCAGATGGCCGAACAAACAGACAGACAATCGGTGCTGGGGATTGGATTAACATGAGGATCTAATTGCATTTGAGGAACCAGAGAAAGCACATCAGGAAAAATTCAAAGTGGCATCCCAATGATGGCTCAGTTACATAGCAACATGGGCACAAACAAGAGTTTACAGCAGATTTCCCTTGAAAGTTATTAAAGTATTTAGGTCCTATAATGTGAAGAAAAACAATTTTGTATGTGTTAGGCTATTTCAGGTCTTCTGCAAGGAAAACTGAACATCCACAAACAGGGGAAATGGTTGACTCTATAATAAACAGGAGAAAGACTAATTAAAATAGTGATTTCTCAAGAACAGAGGTTGAGACTGCTCTCCAGGCCAAAAAGCATCCACGTCCATCCACGGAGAATTCACTTCAACGCTTAGATATTTTTATTTTCAAGTATTAGATAAACACTTTACGCACATGTTAGAGGAATGACAGGAAGACCTCAGGAAGATATCAAAGTTGGACATTTTAGAAGCAATCATAACGTTATCCTGAAACCATTAACCTCAATCTTTTTGTATTTTTGCTGCCACATATAGAGATGTGCCTAAACTTTCTACATTTCTCATTAGATCATTGTTTATTATGGTTATATAAAACGTTTTTCTGCATTTTTTGTAGTCCATGCATCTCCTTAAATATCCTTAAACTATTTTGTCAGGGACACAGATGTTTTGCATTGGAGCTTAATACTGCAATGCCTCTATGTATGGAGCTCATTGTTCTATTAGTCTGATTTCGCTCTGTGTGTCTGAAGAAAGGATGTGACTGAAAGCTCATATGTAATAAACCAATAAGGTCAAATAAAGACCTTACTGTGTAAAGAACGCTCGTCTACTTGAAGCTACTTCTTCTTCTACAAAATCACATCATGTGTAACAGACTTTTTTTGCCTTCACTAGAAATGAAGGCAAAGGTTCACAAATGTACTGAATCGCGCTCGACCCACTGTAAAAAACACTCCAACAGCAAAGGCTAAAAGTTAAATGTTTATTTCTCAACCGGCGTTTTGTAGTTACCCAATCATCGGAGCAAATTAACCTGCGTTATACCTCCCATATGTTCACTGTCCCTGCTCTCATGTTTCTGTGGAATTGAACCTCATTTTATTTCCTGCCTTGGTTTTCTCTCCTGCAAAGCAGCTGATTTTGCGATTCTGTGAAGCCGTAGAAATAATGCTGTGGTTTCCCTCGGCCTCCTGCAGTGGAGCAACCAGAGCTGAGCGGTGGAGGCTGGATGGAGACGGGGGAGGGTGGAGGCGGGAGTAGATTGTGGGGCTTTGCTTTTGAGGAATGAGCACCTCTCTCTCTCTCTCTCTCTCTCTCTCTCTCTCTCTCTCTCTCTCTCTCTCTCTCTCTCTCTCTCTCTCTCTCTCTCTCTCTCTCTCTCTCTCTCTCTCTCTCTCTCGAGCAACTGGGGTGGAATAATTACATAGCATGTGCAAAATTGAACTCCAGTCATTGTGAAGGGATAGAAAGAGTGATGAAGAGAGAAATGAAGCAGTGGGCAAAAAGGAAAGATGGCCGCCCGTTCCTCTGGGTAACACAGAGCCCTGCACAGCAGTTATCCCGTTATTTACAGTCGAGGATTTAATGCATCGTTCAGTAATGAGCAGCCAGCCAATGGCCTGTGATCTGAAGCACACTTATTCACTCGCTGGGCTGAACTCCAGGTGGCTAAAGGCTAGAGGAGTCCCCCCCACATGGAAACCTGGGGGGGACTCCTCCTTTTACTATATTCTTTTGTACTCGAGTCATATATTACATTGTCCGGTGTGTGTGTGTGTAGGTGTGTTAGTGTGTGTGTGTGTGTGTGTGTGTGTGTGTGGGGGGGGGGTATATATATATATTTTGCCTCGCTCTAAATTTCAAATCCAGATGATCATTGTATGCCATTGTATACCTGCCTGAGGTTTCTCTACACACTGAAAAAAGTACACAAATCTGAATGACATACACTGTTTCTCTTTGTGTTCCTGGCACATGCAAGTCCATAATAGTGTTGCTTCCTCCTCTCTCATCAGGAAACAAAGCCAGCATCGAGCTACCACTGACACCTTGTGGTCACCCACTGAAAATACACCAACTCCAGTTCCAACAGTACTCTGCACTGCCCCAGAGTTAAAGCTCCACCAGTTAAAGACGTCAGAGACTGTATCCAGGTGTTTGAGAGTACTAGACCTACAGCATATGTGAAAAAGAGTTGTCTAAAGCCGTTTGTCCCTCCAGAGGGAGCTGTGTGAAGTCTGATAACTGTCCTCAGCAGTCCCTACCACGTCCAAAACAACAAGGATGAGGAAAAAACTGTTGAAGTTATTAAGAGTGCAATGCTTAATCTGTACAGGTAACAACATATTTTGGAAATGCTGCATAACCTGTGCCGTTCAAATACAAATTCAAACTTCAAAATACCTCTGCCATTTATATTTCATAGATTGACACCAACACATTAATATTGAGTTTTGAGTATGCTTTAAGCTTAAATATCAACTTTCCATCATGAACAAAATACACTGCTTAGAATAAATTAAAAGGCCCCAGGTCTTCAGTGCAGCAGCATAGTCTGAAAGATAAGAAAGAAAAATAAAGTAAAAAAACAAACAGACAAGCTTGCCTCTGCAAGTCCACAAATCCCCACAAACAATAGCAACACTCTATGTTGATTAATAAATATTGCTTCTGCTAACTTCCCAATGATGTGCTCACTCACCTCGGGCTCTATACTTAAGTCATCTAGGATCTACCTCTGGAGCTCATTTTCAAATCAATATAAAGTTGTTAAATTGCATTTATCTTAAGTTAAGTTTCGGACTAGCAGGACTTTTTATTTTTTATTTAATTCTTTGCATAAGCCCAAAAATTAACTTTCCAAATAAAGGACTATATATTTGAAAGAACATTGTTCATCTCTAGTAGAGGCTGTTCTTGAGGTTCATGGTGACCAAACACTTTGAAACACGTCTCTGTAAGTGACATACGTCACAACTGTGCTTTTTCTCTGAAGGAAACTCACGTCACTGATCCACTCGGTGAAGGAAGAGGTGCGAGTGAACACTGTGGGCTTCCTGTCGGTGTTGCATTTTCGATTGGCGACGAAGCTGTTCACGCCCTGCACGTACCACCTGCCATCGCCGCCCCTGCAGTTCAGAGGGCCTCCTGAATCGCCCTGAGGAGACAGGCAGAAGACAAGTGCATGGCATCAGACTGACAAAGAGCGAATCTGCGGTTGTTATCGCGTTGGGATGAAGGGAGCGGTGCATACATGGCAGCCAGAGCGAATGTCACCGCCAGCGCAGATCATTGTGGGTTTCACATTGCTCGACCACCAGCCTTTGCTGCTGCAGATGCTGTGGCTGACCACAGGGAGGAGAGCCTGCTGGAGCTTGGAGGCAATGGGACCCCCATCTGCAGGTAGAAAGATTAAAAAAAAACGCAGAGCATCGTCAGGTGGTGTCACATGACGCTTGAGGAGACGCCATCACATTAGCTTCATGGTTCTAAAGTGACTTTTTAATGCTGAGATGACAGGAAGTCAACAAAATAAAATAAAACGTCCTCCGCACATCATCAGAACTTTTATAGTTTCAATATTGTTACGGTGTTAATTATTTGTGATCTTCGCGTGTATCCCTCTGCAAAAAAACTATTAATCCCAATTCCCAAAATGTCCAACTATTCCTTTAAAGCGTCCCACGATAATATTGCACGACAATTACTCTCTAATATAATCAATATAATTAGTATAAGCCCAGACGCCAAGCTCATTAATGGTAACCTTCCCAATAGCAGCTACTTTGGGGACAAATGTGTTTTATTTGAATTGAATAATTTTATGGGGAGAAAGGAGAAAGTATTGAATTTAATTTTTTTTGAATATTTTTTTTGCCAAAAAGTTATTGTGCTGTTGGCTTTGTGGTTTCTGTAAATCCTGCTTTTACGAGACCATGCCCAGAGGCCCACTATCTCATAACAATGTCAACATGATCGCAAATCAGATCCCACATCTGCCATCTTACGTTTCCGTTTAACTTCAGACCACTTCTCATTCATTCCTGCACTGCTGAGCTGTCTCGTGCTTGGAGTCACACCGTCGCATTGAATCAGTGTGTCGCCACATTTCAAACACTCACTGTCCATTCTTCCCCAGCCAGTGACGTAGCAAGGGTCGTCGTGGGGAGCGACCTCTCCGCTCACCGGCACACAGGGGAGCTGCACCTTGTCGTTGAGAACGACAGGCGAGGACAGTTTGATCATCGCAATGTCATTACTGAACACAGTAAACAACAACAAAATCATGTTGGAAATCATGGAAAGAAAGAACTCCAAAATGTGATCCAGAAATAAATATCATAGACTTGAAACCTTTTTCCCCAAACACAGGAAAGGGAAATGTCTCAAATGAACAGCTCAATAAGTTATATTATGCATTTTAGAACCGTTACAAGCCAACCAACCATCTGCCCCAAGGCCAACAAATCTGCAGCTTTAAATGGGTGATAGAAATGTCACTGTCCTGGTGTAAAACTATATGCTGCACAGCTATTTGTTTTTATTCGAAACATAAGTTGAAAACTGCTGTATAGAGGAGATGTATTCACTCACCCACAAGACACGCATTTATCATTCCAGCCAGGGTGAACCACGAACTTCTCCACACTTCTAATCTGCTCATAGCCCTCCTCTTTGGTGAGGTCATACTCGCCCATTACCACGCGGTAGGTGTGCGATCTGACACACAGATAGACAGATATGTGTGTAAAGACAAACTTTAGATGTAACCGTCATCTGACATCATGAGATGAAATAGAGTAAACTGTGATTCACCCGATGCAGTGACCAGCAGTCATGACCCAGTTGGGAGCGAGCAGGGTGCCTCCGCAGGTTTGATGGTACGTTGAGCCGCTGAGATACTGCAGAGAGATCTGAGAATAGAGCAGCAGAGTCAGACACTGCAGTGGTGGAAAGAAACTAAATACATTAACTCAAGTACTGTACTTAAGTACAAGTTTGAGACACGTTAAAATTGACATGAAGAATATGCAAAATGTATTGTTTAATATGCAATGATGAAGATTAAACCAGTGGTCTCAAACCGTTTGGCTTGTAACCTCTTATAAAAGAAGACAGCAGTGCTCCTTGATGTCTGTGAGTTCTCAGCAGTTCCACCAAGTAACTTGCTCCCTAAACCTCTCACAATGTTTACTTTTAACGATTAATATTAACTCACCTGCCAGGGCCAGCTGTAGGGTCGAGCATCTTTCCCGTTCACAACACGGCCCACAGAGGGCTCATAGGTGGGTGTGCCACACCCGTGAGCTGCGCCACAGAAAGAACTGGATGTTACAAAGCCTGATACAACTCTGCTCTGATACTTAAAGCTGTAACACCGTCTGTAACTCCAATTATGACCTCAGCACTATGCACAGTTCTCTGTGATTGGGTCGCTTTTTCTGTGCCAACTTTAGGGGGGAAACAAATTGTTGTTTGCTCCAGCAAGTTTCATATTGAAAGGTATTGTTGTGGTGTGAAAGATGTCAGCTTTCTGACCAACACATTGTTTTCATGGGATATAATGAGGATAAGACAAATACAGAACAACTTTAGACTAATCCTTTGACTCTAACCCTGAAAGAAGAAGAGATGCCCCTCTTCATATCAGACAGACGAGACTTACCGCAGGTAGCGAGCAGCAGGACAAGCGCCAGTGTCATCATGATTGCTCAGAGTGGACTGTCAGTGTGTCGTATGGCTTTTATAATCTCAAAATGAAATACTTATCAGACAAAAGTACACACACGCACAGTTCAGTCTTTGACCTGGGAATCTGTGTTCCCTGCAGCATCTGTTTCACTCGTCCTTACGTAATCCCTCCAGAGCCAGAAGTTTATGCAACTTCATTACTTAATTAATCCACTACATCTCAGACACAAATATTGTACGTTTTACTCGTTTTACACTACATTTATTTTAGTTACTTTTCACAAATATTTTTTTAATTCTCTTTCTGTCCAGTGAAAACCATATATCCCAAAATGTGGCAATTTGAATGCAAATGCCATTTATGAGTTGAGCAAATTCTCCTTTCTTCTTAAGCTAAATGAACTATTTGAAAAGCCTCTTGGATCAGCTGGGAAATGCAACGTCACAACTGAAAACAGGGCTGTTTTTCTGCGCTCATGAAAAGTTGACTTTTTAGAGATGCAAGGTTTTCACAGGAGAGCGAACACTACAAACATACGATGATCCTGTAGAATATGATGTATGCTGTAGATTAAACTACTTTAAGTTCATCTTGCTGACAATACTTACATACTTTCACTGGAGTAAGGTTCTGAATGCAGGACTTTTATTTGAAATATTTTCACAGTGTGGTATTAGTAGTTACCGCAGTTTCATGAAGCGTCGCAGAGCTACTGTGGCCTTCAGGTAACGTAAAAAAGTGAAAGGATCTCTCTAGGGCCAGTGTTTAGTTTGTCTGTTCTGGGCTACTGAAGAAACATGGCGGACTCTGTGAAGAGGACCCCCTCCCTGCGTAGATATGAAGGGCTACCACAACCACAACGACTCTTAGTTTCAGGAGATTATACACTAATGAAAACATAAAGTATTATATTATTTTTCTGCTATAGATCCCCCGAAATTATACATACTGTCCCTGTAAATCGGAATACTTCCACCTAGTTATGTCTGATATACTGCGTGTTAGTAGTACTACATTTTGTTGTTTGGTTAAATCTTGTGTTTTGTTATGGATGTGAAGCATTGTAGGCCTTGGGACGCAAGACGCAAACATATATTGATAATAAAGTGAAATCAAATGAAATCAAACCTCATAAATACTTCAAAGATCCTTTATTGATTTCGTCGGTTGCACTCCAATTTTAGTTTGTTCGTTAATAAGATGCTAACGGCTGCAGAAGTCTTTGGAAAACTCAAAAAGCGTCATTGGATGGCTTGAATCTTCTATTTCACAAGTTGTTATTATTTAGTATCAATATTTATTTTATTCTTTGCAGGACAAGTTATTCATTTGACTGACTGTTAATTTAAAAGATTTGCAAGAAACCCATGCTTTGGTGTTTTTCTCCAAAGTCTGTGTCCTTGACACCTCCATCAGGGAAATGTGTCCAGCAGGCGCAGGTGGAAAGAACAAAGTCTTTCCAAGATCTCCTCCAGGGTGGCAGGAGGAGCCAAAACACACAGCCTGTGAGGGAGAAGTACCACACAAAACAGAGTATTAACATATGCATGTGTCAGAAGGCAGACACTACTTCGGTACTTTAAGGACATCAGTCTTGACACACACACACACACACACACACACACACACACACACACATACACACAGCCAAGTTATTTTGTTTTAAAATGTAATGTCTTAAAATAAGCAGCAGCAAATTTACTCTGTTTTACGTCAACCATGGCATACTGTTTTTCTGAACTTTTGTTTGTTAACACTATTTCACAATTGTAACCTCACCATAAGAAAATAGAAATAAAATAAATGAATACAAAAGATAAAGATCCTGGGGCAGAGTGAGGGTATAAAATGATCTACATTTTCATTGTGAAGTCAGTTGATCCTGGAACAACTGGGTTTGCTTGTAATCTGTGTGATACAAATAAAGCTACGTGGAGTGAAGAAGATCCAATCTCTCTTGTGTTCTGTGGGTGTTTGTTACTGAGGTCCTGATAGTGAGATCCTGTGGTGTCTCAGCATTAGTCAGATAGCAGCAATTATGGAATAGGTTTTAATAATAAGTCATATAATCAATGACGCTAATAATCACAAATCAATCACATTCCTAAAATGTCCTTGTTTACAAACTTTCAAACTAAAAATTCAGTGTCCTCTCTTTTAAAAAAAAACTGAAATAACTCCCACTCACACATGCTGCTGTTTTTCTTACCTGATGTGGTAGTTTGGATCTTCTTGCCCATTCTCACAGCCGGCACCCAAACACACACCTTCCTCCTCCAGTAACCTTTGACAGTAAAGCACATCTGGCTCCACTCCTAACATCTGAGGTTAAAAACAGTGCCTCCATTCAAATTACTGCTACAATTACTGCTTTTCCATGCTTAATATGGGATCTTATGCACAACATTGGTTCATATTAAATTATGTTTCCTTTTACCAGTGATAACTGTGACTTTAGAAATAAAGAATGAAATAAATCATCAATTGTTTTGCTTTTTTAATCAGTATATTGCCTGTTTCTTAACACATATTACTTATGTAAACAACGTCAGAAAACATTTAAGAATTTAAAGATTTAAAGCATTATTTTGTTATCTTTACTCACCTTAGCCTCGTTTAACATCTTAGGTGGTAAATTCAGACAGGGATAGAGAAAGACGCCTCCCATCGCTGGTTGGCAGTTCATCCCTGGTAGATCATTAAGGAACTCACAAGCACGCTGGGCATTCTGGGATAGAGTCCTCTGAGAGTGAAGAATCTCCTTCAGTTGAGAAAAAAAGGACAAGCTAGGCCTGGGTGGTCCCCAAAAGAAAACTCCATTGACAGTAACTCAAAGTTGCATTAATTCATATTTAACAACAACTCCATTGAAAGGAGTATTTTAACCCAACTTTTTCAGTCCCCCACAGCTCAGTACAGAGCGTCTTGGCACCTTTCTGCTCATTTTCCCCCGCAGCTTTACTGACATTCATTGTACACTGGCTGCTCAGCAGCAAACAGACAAAGTTAGTGACTAGCTGGTGAACATATTGTATACCTGTGAGTACGTTTCATAGGAAGGATCTCCAGGAGTGGGTGGATTGACCATGACCTCAAGAGCAAGCTGTGGTATAACTGCAGGGCTGGAAGTGGCCTGCATATCTTTTAAATGCTTTTTCACTGCTGGGTCCATGTTAATTACCTCCTGATAGCCTCCTCTCAGACCAGACCTAAACACATGAATGAGTACAATGAGTACAATGGCTCTACAGTCACCTGACCTCATTGACACCAGGCATTAAGGTAGGCATAAAATGTCTTAGTTTATGTTGACTTTCTTGATTTATAGGCCTCAACCAGACTTTGATGTTTCCATAATCTTAACCGGTTGATTTGGCTAAACACAACCGTATAATCAGTAACCATGCTTTAGTTACAACCAAGGTATATGTATTACATGGAAAACAAATGAATGTTCACTCAACCTTCTTTAACATATTGAGAAAAAAAGTGTTGTATAATAATATATGTCATTTTTAGGTGACAAGGTTAGTCATTTTCTTCCTTATTCTCTCCCTTTTCTTATTAGTAATTAAGAGTAATCCAGCTTTGTAAAGCGTGGTTAGCACCAAATTTTTTGTTTAAGTTGGTACAGTTCAACTTGCAAGGCACTGTGTTCACCTTAATCCACCAAGAGCAACTCTGTCTGTTCCTATCCAAACACGCCTCTGACAGTCAATTTGAGTTCAGCCTGAAAAAACGTTCAAACATTTTTTGGGGGATCTAAGTATAGCAAAGGCTAGACCCATCGGTGACCCCAACACAGCCAATGTAGTGTCACATCGGCCCAGTCGCCTGGAAAAAATGTGACATTGTGCGTTTGTGCAAACCACAGATGTGATGTAGTATATCGAGCGACCGTTGTTGAAAGTTACCCATGGAGTACAGTAGAGGGCTTAGCCTGAGCGAGTTAGAACATCAGTGATACTCACTCTCCCATCAAGGCACTGGATAAAGAGTGGAAAGATATCAACTCCACTGTCTCTGAGTACTCTTTCCCCATGTCAAACAGGACTCTCTTGTAGGAAATGAACTCTTTCTCCAGTCCATACACACTGTCCTGGTACACCTAGAAGGTTCAAGAAGACATGAAAAAAGGGGAGCTTGTTTTTGAACAACTTTTAGATCTCAGTTTCCTCGTGTAGCTTGCAATCACCTCATCAGCCAACAAAACGAGGCCCTCGGTTGCAGCAAATCGAATCACTTCCTCTATTGTTTTCCTGTCTTGCACATGACCTATAGAAGGAGAAATAATAATGAGTATGAGAGATTATAGTGGCTGCTGTGTGTGTAGTTTACCTGTGGGGTTTCCTGGGTTGCTGATGTAAATGGCTCTGGGTTCGCAGAGCTCCCTTGCGTTCTTCAAAGCTCGATGCAGCTCGTCCAGGTCTACAGCCCAGCCTCGGTCCTTCATCAGCTGGTATGGCACCAGAGTCAACCCGTTGTCATCCAGCAGCGCTGGCAGGGTGTGTCGGCAGGGCATCGGGGTCAAAACGCCTGTCTGAGTCTTCCCCTCCTCACTGGCCATCAGGTGCAAAATCATCTAACAAGATGAATAAGAATACAATAAGGAACATGCAAAAATGTATGCTTTTATTCCACATTGGTGGTACTTTCTTGCATTGAGGATAAGAGTGTTCAACTTACTTTGTTTACTTTTACTGTGTCCATTAATATTTAAATGAATATTCTGACTTTTCATGTAGTAGTGCCATCATTAGATCGTAATTGAAATTGATCCAATATCTTTGTTTGATAAAATACCTGCAAAGCTAACTATATTCCCCTGGACCAGCTGTATTTTGCATTTAATGCTAATTAGCACATGCTAACACACTAAACTAAGATTGTGAACATAGCAAACATCGGCATATAGGCATTGCCATTGTGAGGATGTTCGCATGCTGACGGTAGCATGGCTGTAGACTCAGTTCCTAAACTGATGTAATGGACAATCCAGAGGTGTGTTACACCGTTACTAATCCTACTCCAAACAATAGTTTTTCTTCGTACCATCAAAGACTTCTGGGAACCGTTAGAGAAGATTATATCCTCTGGGTGTGAACTCACTCCACCATCTCGCCTCATGATGAACTCTGCAACACTTTTGAGGACATATGGTATCCCACAGGAGGTTGTAGAGTATGAGCCTGGCATCCACAAAGTAGATCAGCGATTAAAGCAGAGGTGCCAGTCAAAGGGACAAATGTTTTCAACAAACAAATATTATTCATTCTCACCCACACTCCCTCCATGGCAGACCCCCAGAAGCTGCTGTGCCCTCTGCTTGACATCCAGAGGAAGGCTTTCGTCTTTGAGGAGCTCGGGGTAAATACACACCGCCAAGACCTGGGATGATAGACATTCTCAGTTTGTAGCTGTCACACTGATTCCCTTGAGGGTCAGGAAAGCAGGTACAGCAAGTATATACACACACGCGCCGGTAAATAATAAAACACGAACCTGCCGAGCAAATGAGATGGGTGCCATCCCTGCCCTGTGGGGATCCCCTGAACTGACATCAATCACCTGCCGGAAGGATTTCTGCCCTCCCTGAAAAAAAACAGTATGGGTCACATTCAAATTCAGGCTAACCCAGCAACGGGAGGTCAGTGACTGTTGTGCTGACATCTTTACAGAGACCTGGGTTGGGACGAGTGGAGACAGACTCTGTGTTTACATCAATGATGCTTGGAACATTGTCGAAGTTGATGGACAATATTTCCCTGATGTTTAATTTCTAATGTTAAAATGCCGGCCATAATATCAGCCTAGAAAATTGTTTTGGTGCTGCTGTTATCATTTCTCCTGATACGAATAAAAAAAAAAAATGCAAGACAGGATCCACTATTGTCTTTGTTTTGTCCTGATTGTCTTGTGTAGCATTAATGGACTAGCCCACAACTGTATTTCATTGCGCAACCGTGTGTTGCAGAATGACAATAAATGATCCAACTTTTTACCTTGAAAGTCCACAAAGCAGCCTTTAGGATAATTAATGAAGGAGTTGATGGTAGTATTGGCTGACATCACTTAAAGGTATAGCATGCAGCATTTTATTTAAAAAAAACAATGTATAGACTCATACAAAAAGAATCCCTCTCAATCATCACAGATGACCCATTAAAAGTGTGGCGTGGCTGTAGGTCTTTTCACACTGCAACAATAATCCAATAATACAACATGTATAGAATATACGTGTTATGTGCTTTTACATGGAAATGTTGCTAAAGAAAGGATATGAATTTGTCTTCCACCACTGCTGATTCGTTAGAGACACAAACACACCCTTTTTCTGCAACCTTTTTCTTGAAAAATAACTTTTCTTTTGATTGAATGTGATTAGTTCAAGGTGTATCACGCCGTTGATTTACCTGTTTAATCTCCTCTCTGATGCGTGCAGCAAGACTCTGCAGGCTCGTTGGGGCTCTGATCCGGCGCACCGTGGGGTTAACCTCCTGCACGGAACTCATCTCTGTCGAGACACCACAGGATCTATTAGGACATTAACGAACACTCACATAACACAAGAGATTGGATTTTCTTCAGTTCACGCAGATTTATTTGCATCACAAAGTATACAAGTAAACCGAGCTGTCCGGAGTCAACTAACTTCACAATAGAATTGTTCATTACTTTATACCTCCATTCTACCCTAAGTCTCCCCCTCTTCGGAGATGTCCTCCTCCTCCTCTGAACTTTCACCGAGACAAGTTACACTGTGTAGGCTACCTCGGTCATAACAGAGCGTTTTATGATCAACCACCGTCTCCTTCCCAACTCGTCTTCTCCTGATTTCGCCTCTGGCCGCCCGTCACAGCGACCGGCTCCCGTTCTTGCACTGCGTTAGAAATCTTGCACTACTTGTTTACCCAGATAGCAATTGACTCCAGGGCGGATCCACCCTCAGACCGACAGGTCCGCCGTACTGTCGCACCCGGTTCGGCCATGCGCGCCGGATACGCCCCGCCTACCGATCGCGCACAGTTAAACAGTGGATTCGCTGCGGACAGCGGGCGGATCCGCACATCGAACGCATTTTCCCCAGTTCAAATACTGCAGGCAGCTAACAGGCAGCTACCATTAGGACCCAGGGTAATAAAATGGGGTGGGACGCTCACCTGGGGCATTTCCTCCCGAACGCAGACAACCCTGAGCGAGCAGCTGATCAACCACGAGGCCAGCCTTTGTTTGGTCACTGATTTATAAGTTCTCTTTCTTTCCTTTATGAAATATGTTTCAAAACATGATTTTTAGAGTGAAATTGTAGAAACATGATGTATTCTTTTTAGGTCATAGCATTAAATCGAAGGTGTGTGAGATAATGGTTAAACATGTGTTATCTGCTAGTGTAGAAAGGTAGAGAATCACGTTTACATTGTTCTATCAAATGTTTGTGTAAGGTTCCTTTTTGTATAGGGTATTGTTTCTTTTTAGTGTTAAACAAAGACACTAGAGGAGCCAACCACTGTTTCACCATGCTTATTAGATCAGCATGGTGAGCACTATTTTAAACAATTGTTTAAAAATTAAAACACACTATATGTAATTTAAATGAAATGACGGCCATTTTCTGTTCCTCGTGTGTGTATGGGGGGGGGGGGGGGGGGGGGGGGGGGGTGATGGTAAAGTTGCATGCAGATCTTTTTGTGTTTGAGTCACCTTAGCATGCTGTGCGTAGGTACATTTGATTTGGCAGTAGTTTAGTCATTATTTGCCTCCATATTCTGTGACAAATTCCTCTATTTCCGCCTAACTCTACACTGACTTCCCTGATGGTGCAGTTTTGCCCCATGTTTGTTTCTTCTGCTGTTCGGTTGTTTTGATTTATGCAGTCTTTTAAGACATGCATTGTCAATTAAATGTATATTTTCTGTAGCAGTCTCTATTTCCAGTTTATTTTGGGTCTATTGTGGATTTATTTGGCAATTTACACGTTTGCACTGTCATCCTCAGAGCTTTAACTTGGCTGAAAGGAGGCAACAGACGCGTCAACGCTGTCGATCCGTTATATCTACAGACGGACATTTTAGGTAAGGAACTTTAATACACAGTTGTTTGAAGGAGCTAAAACTAATAGAAGTGTCTGGGTGGTATACAGTTCACCCACTGCAACAAGGCTTATTCCCTAGGAGAATGATGGTATTTATGGTTGTATTAGTTGTAGCTCTTGTGTTCTACTGTGAGCAGTTAAAATTGACGCTATAGTTTTTACTTGGTGGGTGTTAATGTGAAATAAGGGTCAGAGACTGACAAAAACTGACCGACTGAATCACCATAATCACTGCAATCTATGTGACACTGGATAAAACATTGACTAAGTTGTCTTCAATGTGTACAACAAGCCTATTATTGATGTTTAATCATTACATTTTTACAGTATACCTGATGTTTTCACACACTAATTCACATACTCCTGCCTATAGAGGATTTTTGAGTAGTTGCTGAATTGTTTTCAGAAGTTCTTGGAACACAAAGTTATATTTCTGTGACTGACTCCGTTTGTTTCTTTCAGGATGTTTCACTTGATAGAGTTCAACAAAACAGTAGCAGTGGTGCCACAAAGCTGGTATAGTGATGGTTCTGTGTTTGGCCTAAATACGAGAGTGACGACAGAGTGGACAAGGCTGTGAACAATGCAGAGGAACCTGGAACTGACTGGCAGACATGACGCCAGAAAAATGAGATCATGCGGTATGCTAATTATCTTAATATTCTTATTCTAATAACAATTGGCAGTTTCAAACGGATATCGAAGATCATTTACCTTGTTATTTTATATACGGGGAAAATAATATAATTCTGTGCTGTGTTTTTCATTCTGTTCATTTGACTTCATTTTTAGATAATTACTTGGAGGCAAGACGACGGTTGAAGAAATCTCTGTCTTGCAACACATCTGAGCTACAGTCAGAAGCGGAAGAAGAGGCAATTCCTAGAAAGAGAAAGCCAGTGGCGATGTGAGTAATGCGTATACGTTTTTCATTATTTTCTGCATGAACGTTTTGAAAAAAAAGTGTCCATTCAGTGTTATAGTATCAAATGAGTATTTTTATAACTCACTTTATAGCCATTTCTGCGGGGACTCTGACTCTGACAGTGAGAAGGAAAATCCCCCCCCAAAAAAGCCAGAGGTCCAACCACTAGCGGCACAGTTGCCCCGCCACCTCTTCCACTTACTCTATCAACTCCACAATTGGACAGTGGAAGACCAGAAGGAGAGCAAACACCTTCTAGAAGTCAGGGGCACAGACCTACTTGGCGAGGGGCGAGGGGGAAAGGGTGGATCAGACACCATCACCTGCTGTGGTGAGTAATAACTCAAACCGCTATGGGATTCAAATTGAACCTTTTAATCATTTCACTTTATAAAATGTTAACAATTGTTAATTGTATACCACATATATTACATGCAACACACACTGCAACATTAAATCCAAGTCAATATGATTTATTAGGATTGCATTACTGGAATTGTATAAAAATGTATGTTTCCATATTAAGTGAAATCTGTCTTAATTAATTTGTTAACCTTATTCTAATGTTTTTTTTTAACACCTGCTCAACCCCATATGATGACCTTAATGCAGAACATTAAACACAAGCTAGACCAATTGATTGCCAGAGTGAACCATCTCGCCAGTAAGCAACACACAACTGACCAAGAAGTGGAAGTGACTGACGATCCAGTGCAGTTTCCATTTACGTCAATGGAGGAAGTGGAGCTTTTTGAACAACAGCTTCAAAATCCCTCCAACTCTCAGCTGAAGAAGAGTGGCGAGTTTTATTAAGCATCTCTATCAAATCTGATTAAAATCAACTATTGTATGTAATTAACACTGGATAATACCCTGTTAGATGAAAATGTATTTTAAAACATTCTGTAAAGTATCAGATATTAACAGTACTTTTTTTTTTAACCCTTTTTAGATGTCCTCCCTGGCAACCATCGGAGGACATGACACCAAACGGGTAACGTGGAACATCCTTGCCCGCATGTTCAGCGATGATGATGGCAGGAGCATCAACTGGAAGGGGATAAATGGAAAAAAGGCCTTCCGCCAGATGACGTCAAAGACTTTGCGCCTGCGTAAGTAACTAATATTTAATGAAAACAATTTTAAGTCACCCAGAGGTCATAGGTCGTGTTCAAACTTACAAATTAGCATGTTTCCCAGATCTTCTCCTTTTTAACGGTGCTAAATTCAATATTTGAACAGCAATTTCATTCTCTGCTCAGGTATTACTCGACTGTATCTTTACATAGATTATAGTTATATGATACATTAGCTCTGAATATAGCATAGCAAACCTTTTCAATGCCACTAGCTTTTAGACTGCATGTCTGCTATATGTTGCACTGAGGTTTCATGAGATTTGGTATCTGCTTGTGATTACAGATGCTGTCAGAAAGAATCATTTTACCTGCGAAGCCACAGACAATGACATTCTGAAACACTCAATGAGGTGGTTGAACCTGGCAGCAGACCGGGGAAGCTCCAGGCGGCGTGCCACTGTCAACACTGAACAAACCTAAGTGTGTGTGTGATAGTGTACATAAAAATCCTTGTAAATGGATGTCTTTTAATAAAAAACGGTTTCTGATATCTATGGTTACATTTCTTTCTTTCCATTTCCACAAAGAATGCATTTATGTTCTCCAGATTTTATATCGTGAATAAATTCAAGGAGTATTCACACTTTTATAGAGCAATCTAGATGTTGGTCAGCTTGATTTGAGATATTTCTGTAGTTTTTGAGTAAGGGATCCGCTTCATGAACGGGTCCAAACCTGACCTGGGCCGAATGAGCCGCTTTATGAACGGGTCCAAAACGGAACCGGGCCGGATGAGCCGCTTTATGAACGGGTCGAAATCGGAACCGGGCCAAATGAGCCGCTTTATGAACGGGTCCAAATCGGACCCGGGCCGAATGAGCCGCTTCATGCGCAGATACGGGCCGGATATATGCCGGATCTGGTCTGGATCTTTGACGCGTATCCATTCCGGATCCGGCGCGCTGTGCAAGTAGACCCCGGAACAGACACGTTTTGCGGATCTGTTCCGGGGTTTATGATACCTCCAGGGCGGATCCGCAGTGGGGTCCGTTTGCTATCTGGGTTATATCAAGCTGAAATCATGTCCAAAGCCCTCTGGTAGATTTTTTTTAATTTTAGCCAAGTGGGGACTTGCATGTGTGTGAGTGTTTAAGTCCATGCGCAGCACTTATCCTACAGGCTGGGGCAGGGATTTTAACGACCCCATTCACACACGTCGTTTAAACACTCCTCCATTGTGTGAATGGCTTGCAGCCCCAAGCCTGTCTTTCAGACTGTGGAGGGGCTAACAGGCCACTTAGTGAAGACATCAGTCTCTTGAAACATGTTTGTTTTAGAAAAATGGTAACAAAATAATCAACTTTAGTGGATACCTTAAGTTTTATTTTTGGCACTGTATTAATTTAAATGGCTACCAAGAAGGCAGGAGAGCAACGTGTATTTTAGAATCTAAAAGAATGGAAGAAAATACAAAAACAACCAGGGTTAAATTAAGAATATAATACTTAAGTACCTAAATACTTAATAAGATTCTTTCTTTTCAGTTTTAGTTCACTAAAAACTGATTTGTCATCAGCCTTTCCAAAATACTTGCCTGACCGGTTTGCACAAGCACTGGATGTAAATCAACTTTTCAATATACTAGTGTGCTCAGTCTACACTTGGATTCACTTTACAGTAAAAAGGTCCACACTTGTACTGTAAGGAATGACAGAGGTCCACCGTTGGTTGGTAAATAATGACACAAGTTCCCTCTTGGATAGCATGGAGTGATATTAAAACTCCACGTATGAAAAGAAATAAGCTAAATTAATAGTACTTGTGAAACAAATTATCTAAACTAAATAATTCTATATTATTCTTTAAACATGTTGTGTTTTTGAAAAATATACATAAAGGCACAGCTGTAGTGGATGGCGTAACCATTTTCAATCTCATCACTATTAAAATGAAGTGTTACCCAGAAGGCAAGTAATGAGAACTTCAAAATCTAAAAAAAAAAAAAAAAAAAAAAAACAGGATGAAATTAAGAATAAAATGGTCACATTTGGATCCTTTCTTTTCACTTTTAATTTTTAAAATATTTTTTATTATGAGACTTTTCCCTTGGACAGTTTTTACAAGCACTGGATTTCAAACAATTTTACAATGCATCTCTGTCCTCAAGCTTTATTTATTGAAATTATTGTTGTTGATTCATAGTACAGGATGAAAAAGGTCAACACTTGTATTGTATGGAATGACAAGAGGTCCACAAAAAAAAAATCAATATTGTATGTCAAAAACATTAAAGGTAAAGTATGTCGAAGAAAGTCACAAAGTCATTGCTGAAAAATTATCAAAGTATAGTGTGTCGAAAAGGTCGTAAAACGTCACAGTATAGTTTGACGGATATAGTCACACTGCCACTGTCACAATAATATGTCATAGTTTAGTATACCATAAAGAAATCGCCCCAAAAATATCAGATACAATAAAAAAAAGACATAAAGGTCTATGGTACCAAAGTGAGAAAATAAAAGTTACAACTGACTGCATTTGATAAAGGTTCCAAAAAATAGAAACACACACGGCTAATTTCACCCTTTAACAGGAAGCAGTCTCACAGGCAATATACATGTTAGCCCCATCGAAGCGTGTTGTCTCCACTTTTGTTTAGAGCTCTGCTGTATGTTAACATGTATTGGCGAAACAACCGTGTTCTTTTGACATTTACTTATTCTGAAAACCACTCTGTCCATATTCCCCACCTCTTAACTCCACAAGGAAGTAAAGAACGGTCATCAATGGCAGAAAGTATGTGAACTGAATCACTTCTCTGTGCCCGCTTCATGCTCAGTGGGAAATATTGAATCTCATCATCGTGGTTAGCGAGACAAAACACTTTAGAAACACATTTCTCAAGTCAAACACTATAGAAATGATCCCTGAAAGTATAGTCTTAACAATCTTACGGGTGAAAACAGTAAGTCATTCACAGGACAATAATTCCCTCTGAGGGTTCCTCTCTGCCATCAACAAGCTCCTCCTCGTCTTGCATCTCATCCAGTCATGTGTGTTTATGTAAATTACACAATATTTCACAGCTAATCTCTGACTCTGACTCGAACATGTATTGGCGAAACAATCGTGTTTTTTTTAAATTTACAATTTCTGAAAACCACTCTGTCGATATTCCCCACCTCTTAACTCCACAAGGAAGTAAAGAACGGTCATCAATGGCAGAAAGTGTGTGAACTGAATCACTTCTCTGTGCCCGCTTCACGCTCAGTGGGAAATATTGCATCTCATCATCGTGGTTAGCAAGACCAAACACTTTAGAAACACATTTCTCAAATCAAACACTATAGAAATGATCCCTGAAAATATAGTCTTAACAATCTTATGGCTGAAAACAGTAAGTCATTCACAGGACAATAATTCCCTCTGAGGGTTCCTCTCTGCCATCAACAAGCTCCTCCTCGTCCTGCATCTCATCCAGTCATGTGTGTTTATGTAAATTACACAATATTTCACAGCTAATCTCTGCATGACTCTGACAGCACAGCGGTGATACAAAGAGATATCAGGTACAATAAAAAAAAAGACATAAAGGTCTATGGTAACAAAGTGAGAAAATAAAAGTTACAACTGACTGCATTTAATAAAGGTTCCAAAAAATAGAAACACACAAGGCTAATTTCACCCTTTAACAGGAAGCATTCTCACAGGCCATATAAATGTTGATCCCATTCGAAGCATGCCAACTTTCAGAAAGCACAGCGGTGATACGAAGAGATCACAGTTCCGTTTTTCTCATACTGCACGCTCACTAAGATAGCAAGCCTGCAGTTTAAGTACTTCAGAGATCCTACAGCATCGTCCTCCTTTACTGGGACCCCAAAAAGAGGAATTTTAGAAAGCTTTCAATTAAAAATGAATATTTGTACTAAGATGAGAGTCCACAATACCTTTTACATTTTAAACATTAAGCAGAACATCCTTTGTCGCAAAATATTATGGACCAAGTCAAAGAAAAGCCATATTACAGTATGTCTAAAAAGTTTAAGTATTGTATATTGAAAAAAGTCATATAAAGTATGTCCAAAAAGTTTTTGCCAAATCCATGCAGCATAGCTAAATTACAGCTAGCTGGCTAACCTTAGCTTGCTTGCTCGCTAACATTGTAGCTAGCAAAATATGAATTACTTCACAAGCTAAAAAAGTCATAGTTTAGCTTTAGCATGTCGAATAAAGTAATAAATAAGTCACAGTATAGCATATTGAATAAAGTCATAGTAGGCCTATATTATGTCAAAAAAAGTCATAGTAGTAAAATGTAAATTGGGTAATCTTTTCTTCCAATCAGAGCGGTGAAACGTGCCACGCAAACAAAAAATAATTAATAGAAAGACTTATTATTATTATTTGTCTTAATAACTATTAACCACCAAATACTTCAGTTCAAAACAGTTTTAAGGTCTTAAATCCATCAACTGACTAATTCCCAAACTCAGGAGCAGGTGAGATTGGATGTTGCTATAGTTACCATCAAGTACACGGGATGCAATATATTAGCATTTGAATATGAATTTGCAAACATAGACAGCTTATTAACTTAAAAGGAGAATTTGTTGAGTTACTTGCAACAGCTTAAACTTTTGTTCTGACTTGTGACTCTGCAAAGCAATAGACACATTTTATTTGTAATATACTGGGTTATTTCATTACTGCTAACGGGTCATAATGTGTGGAGTTTTGTGAAAACTGTGCCATGGAAAACATAGTGAACGCTGGACTAGCAAATAGTGAATCCCTAAAAGAAGACATTATCTGCCCTTGAGAATAGAATAGAATGCTGGATGGAACATGCACTGTTCTGTGACTCGAATAAATTAGAATGTTGACGTGTCATCTTATGTATGAAGCCAGGTGCTTGTGCAAATTAAACTCAGTATCTTCCAAAACTTTACAGAGGACAGCCGGACAGCTCTGAGGCTCTGAGGTAGGCCGTGGGAAAACAACTGCTCATAATTTATAGTACAGTTTTATTTTATTTGACTGTGGTCAGGCTTCCTGGGGGGCTCCCTGTTGACGTGAAGGTCTATCATCCGGTAGCTGGCTTCTCGGAGCCATGCTGACGGTGAGTGTTTGAACTGGGGGGAAGACTCAGTCGAGCTCTTGAGTCCTGCCAGTGTTAGCTCGCTGTGTGGGGCAAGCCGCAGGCTGCCGTCAGCAGAGTGTAAAGATGGTCGGCCAGTTTTCAGTGCTACCTGGGGGCAGGAAGTCTTTGTGCCAGTCTGCCTCAGAGCTCACTTCAAGCTTCCCGTGGGTCTGATGTAGGATGCTGTGGTAAGATACTTGCACCAAACTCCTGTTGTGTAAACCAGTAGCATATCTGACCTGTAACTTTGGATTCAGAATAGACTTTGAGTGCTACCACTTTTTGTTATTTGGCTCAGGATGTTTGGTGCCACCATACTGATTTTAGGATTACCAAATCCCTCCTTGAATATCAAATTGTTCACATTGATTATTTACTTAGTAGAATAAAAAAGAGCTTAGCTTACAGGACAGAAAGGGAAATGTAGACATCTTTATTTAAAAAATATAATGAAATTAAATGTATTATAGTCGTCATTATATACATATGAAATTCAAGCTCTGCATTTAACCAATCCCTAGCATATTGGGAGCAGTGGGCTGGGTTTAGTGTCTTGCTCAGGTATACTTCGGCACAGGACATGTAGCAGCCAAGGATGAAACCGCCGGCCTTGCGGTTACCGGACGACCCTCTCTACCCAATGAGCCACGGTATTTATAATCACACAGTTGTAGAAATGTTGTATAGTATGGAAAAAAAACAACTCCATAGAGGACAGCTGGACAGCTCTGAGGTAGGCCGCAGCATATTTTCAGAACTGCCCCCAGGTAGTAGCTGGCTTCTCGGAGCCATGCTGACGGTGAGTGTTTGAACTGGGGGGAAGACTCAGTCGCGCTCTTGAGTCCTGCCAGTGATAGGTCACTGTGTGGCTTAGCTCACTGTTAGGGGGCAAGCCGCAGGCTGCCGTCAGCAGAGTGTAAAGATGGTCGGCCAGTTTTCAGTGCTACCTGGGGGCAGGAAGTCTTTGTGCCAGTCTGCCTCAGAGCTCACTTCAAGCTTCCCGTGGGTCTGATGTAGGATGCTGTGGTAAGATACTTGCACCAAACTCCTGTCGTGTAAACCAGTAGCATATCTGACCTGTAACTTTGGATTCAGAATAGACTTTGAGTGCTACCACTTTTTGTTATTTGGCTCAGGATGTTTGGTGCCACCATACTGATTTTAGGATTACCAAATCCCTCCTTGAATATCAAATTGTTCACATTGATTATTTACTTAGTAGAATAAAAAAGAGCTTAGCTTACAGGACAGAAAGGGAAATGTAGACATCTTTATTTAAAAAATATAATGAAATTAAATGTATTATAGTCGTCATTATATACATATGAAATTCAAGCTCTGCATTTAACCAATCCCTAGCATATTGGGAGCAGTGGGCTGGGTTTAGTGTCTTGCTCAGGTATACTTCGGCACAGGACATGTAACAACCAAGGATGAAACCGCCGGCCTTGCGGTTACCGGACGACCCTCTCTACCCAATGAGCCACGGTATTTATAATCACACAGTTGTAGAAATGTTGTATAGTATGGAAAAAAACAACTCCATAGAGGACAGCTGGACAGCTCTGAGGTAGGCCGCAGCATATTTTCAGAACTGCCCCCAGGTAGTAGCTGGCTTCTCGGAGCCATGCTGACGGTGAGTGTTTGAACTGGGGGGAAGACTCAGTCGCGCTCTTGAGTCCTGCCAGTGATAGGTCACTGTGTGGCTTAGCTCACTGTTAGGGGGCAAGCCGCAGGCTGCCGTCAGCAGAGTGTAAAGATGGTCGGCCAGTTTTCAGTGCTACCTGGGGGCAGGAAGTCTTTGTGCCAGTCTGCCTCAGAGCTCACTTCAAGCTTCCCGTGGGTCTGATGTAGGATGCTGTGGTAAGATACTTGCACCAAACTCCTGTTGTGTAAACCAGTAGCATATCTGACCTGTAACTTTGGATTCAGAATAGACTTTGAGTGCTACCACTTTTTGTTATTTGGCTCAGGATGTTTGGTGCCACCATACTGATTTTAGGATTACCAAATCCCTCCTTGAATATCAAATTGTTCACATTGATTATTTACTTAGTAGAATAAAAAAGAGCTTAGCTTACAGGACAGAAAGGGAAATGTAGACATCTTTATTTAAAAAATATAATGAAATTAAATGTATTATAGTCGTCATTATATACATATGAAATTCAAGCTCTGCATTTAACCAATCCCTGGCATATTGGGAGCAGTGGGCTGGGTTTAGTGTCTTGCTCAGGTATACTTCGGCACAGGACATGTAGCAGCCAAGGATGAAACCGCCGGCCTTGCGGTTACCGGACGACCCTCTCTACCCAATGAGCCACGGTATTTATAATCACACAGTTGTAGAAATGTTGTATAGTATGAAAAAAAAAACAACTCCATAGAGGACAGCTGGACAGCTCTGAGGTAGGCCGCAGCATATTTTCAGAACTGCCCCCAGGTAGTAGCTGGCTTCTCGGAGCCATGCTGACGGTGAGTGTTTGAACTGGGGGGAAGACTCAGTCGCGCTCTTGAGTCCTGCCAGTGATAGGTCACTGTGTGGCTTAGCTCACTGTTAGGGGGCAAGCCGCAGGCTGCCGTCAGCAGAGTGTAAAGATGGTCGGCCAGTTTTCAGTGCTACCTGGGGGCAGGAAGTCTTTGTGCCAGTCTGCCTCAGAGCTCACTTCAAGCTTCCCGTGGGTCTGATGTAGGATGCTGTGGTAAGATACTTGCACCAAACTCCTGTTGTGTAAACCAGTAGCATATCTGACCTGTAACTTTGGATTCAGAATAGACTTTGAGTGCTACCACTTTTTGTTATTTGGCTCAGGATGTTTGGTGCCACCATACTGATTTTAGGATTACCAAATCCCTCCTTGAATATCAAATTGTTCACATTGATTATTTACTTAGTAGAATAAAAAAGAGCTTAGCTTACAGGACAGAAAGGGAAATGTAGACATCTTTATTTAAAAAATATAATGAAATTAAATGTATTATAGTCGTCATTATATACATATGAAATTCAAGCTCTGCATTTAACCAATCCCTAGCATATTGGGAGCAGTGGGCTGGGTTTAGTGTCTTGCTCAGGTATACTTCGGCACAGGACATGTAGCAGCCAAGGATGAAACCGCTGGCCTTGCGGTTACCGGACGACCCTCTCTACCCAATGAGCCACGGTATTTATAATCACACAGTTGTAGAAATGTTGTATAGTATGGAAAAAAAACAACTCCATAGAGGACAGCTGGACAGCTCTGAGGTAGGCCGCAGCATATTTTCAGAACTGCCCCCAGGTAGTAGCTGGCTTCTCGGAGCCATGCTGACGGTGAGTGTTTGAACTGGGGGGAAGACTCAGTCGCGCTCTTGAGTCCTGCCAGTGATAGGTCACTGTGTGGCTTAGCTCACTGTTAGGGGGCAAGCCGCAGGCTGCCGTCAGCAGAGTGTAAAGATGGTCGGCCAGTTTTCAGTGCTACCTGGGGGCAGGAAGTCTTTGTGCCAGTCTGCCTCAGAGCTCACTTCAAGCTTCCCGTGGGTCTGATGTAGGATGCTGTGGTAAGATACTTGCACCAAACTCCTGTTGTGTAAACCAGTAGCATATCTGACCTGTAACTTTGGATTCAGAATAGACTTTGAGTGCTACCACTTTTTGTTATTTGGCTCAGGATGTTTGGTGCCACCATACTGATTTTAGGATTACCAAATCCCTCCTTGAATATCAAATTGTTCACATTGATTATTTACTTAGTAGAATAAAAAAGAGCTTAGCTTACAGGACAGAAAGGGAAATGTAGACATCTTTATTTAAAAAATATAATGAAATTAAATGTATTATAGTCGTCATTATATACATATGAAATTCAAGCTCTGCATTTAACCAATCCCTGGCATATTGGGAGCAGTGGGCTGGGTTTAGTGTCTTGCTCAGGTATACTTCGGCACAGGACATGTAGCAGCCAAGGATGAAACCGCCGGCCTTGCGGTTACCGGACGACCCTCTCTACCCAATGAGCCACGGTATTTATAATCACACAGTTGTAGAAATGTTGTATAGTATGAAAAAAAAAACAACTCCATAGAGGACAGCTGGACAGCTCTGAGGTAGGCCGCAGCATATTTTCAGAACTGCCCCCAGGTAGTAGCTGGCTTCTCGGAGCCATGCTGACGGTGAGTGTTTGAACTGGGGGGAAGACTCAGTCGCGCTCTTGAGTCCTGCCAGTGATAGGTCACTGTGTGGCTTAGCTCACTGTTAGGGGGCAAGCCGCAGGCTGCCGTCAGCAGAGTGTAAAGATGGTCGGCCAGTTTTCAGTGCTACCTGGGGGCAGGAAGTCTTTGTGCCAGTCTGCCTCAGAGCTCACTTCAAGCTTCCCGTGGGTCTGATGTAGGATGCTGTGGTAAGATACTTGCACCAAACTCCTGTTGTGTAAACCAGTAGCATATCTGACCTGTAACTTTGGATTCAGAATAGACTTTGAGTGCTACCACTTTTTGTTATTTGGCTCAGGATGTTTGGTGCCACCATACTGATTTTAGGATTACCAAATCCCTCCTTGAATATCAAATTGTTCACATTGATTATTTACTTAGTAGAATAAAAAAGAGCTTAGCTTACAGGACAGAAAGGGAAATGTAGACATCTTTATTTAAAAAATATAATGAAATTAAATGTATTATAGTCGTCATTATATACATATGAAATTCAAGCTCTGCATTTAACCAATCCCTAGCATATTGGGAGCAGTGGGCTGGGTTTAGTGTCTTGCTCAGGTATACTTCGGCACAGGACATGTAGCAGCCAAGGATGAAACCGCTGGCCTTGCGGTTACCGGACGACCCTCTCTACCCAATGAGCCACGGTATTTATAATCACACAGTTGTAGAAATGTTGTATAGTATGGAAAAAAAACAACTCCATAGAGGACAGCTGGACAGCTCTGAGGTAGGCCGCAGCATATTTTCAGAATTGCCCCCAGGTAGTAGCTGGCTTCTCGGAGCCATGCTGACGGTGAGTGTTTGAACTGGGGGGAAGACTCAGTCGCGCTCTTGAGTCCTGCCAGTGATAGGTCACTGTGTGGCTTAGCTCACTGTTAGGGGGCAAGCCGCAGGCTGCCGTCAGCAGAGTGTAAAGATGGTCGGACAGTTTTCAGTGCTACCTGGGGGCAGGAAGTCTTTGTGCCAGTCTGCCTCAGAGCTCACTTCAAGCTTCCCGTGGGTCTGATGTAGGATGCTGTGGTAAGATACTTGCACCAAACTCCTGTCGTGTAAACCAGTAGCATATCTGACCTGTAACTTTGGATTCAGAATAGACTTTGAGTGCTACCACTTTTTGTTTTTTGGCTCAGGATGCCTTGATTTTTGTACAATTACACTTGTTTTAACTTATATTCAGGAGGTTTTCATGTCACATAAACATGAGCAGCCTCCCCTCTCCAACCCAAACACATTAACCAACGTACCTGTAGTGTTACCTCAACAATTATGGATATAATAGAATAAAAATAAATACAATGAAATAAATGAAAGGAAATAAAGGAAAAAAGAGAGTTCTGTCATCGCCTGTATTAATAGAGAGCTGGCCAACCAGATTTTAACTTGAGTTTTGTTCAAAAGGCAAATTATTATTTCACTTTTGTTATGACTGCGAGTCATAATATAGGATTTTATATGCTGTTTGCCTCCCTGCCTGAGGTTGGGGCTGTGGAGTGTGACAGTTTTCTGTGTATCCTGTAGGTGACCGGTGATTGGACGGGGGACTCATGAGGCGGGACATAAGAAGGCACCTGATGAGGCCGGCCGTCTCTCTCTCTTCTCTCCGACTCCCAAACGGACCGTGCTGCATCGGAAACAGATCGGGGCGACCGCCCTAGTACATTCTATAAACAGTCCCTGTAGTGGTAGGGGTGAGCCGCTCTTTTGTTTACTCTGTTTTCTCCTGTTTTGGGTAGGGAGTTAGGGAAGCTGCCTGTCTTTTCTTTTGTTCAGTTTGGTTAGGTTAGATAGTTGATTAACGAAGCTTGTTTTGTTTATTATTTTGGGCCAGGCTCACCCTGACGTATGACCAATGGCGTCACTAATAAATATCATGGACTGAACATTGGGATAACTGGTCGTTCTTGGGAGTGGGAGAGAGAGAGGAAGTCCTTATACTGTGTTGCGTCCAGGTTCCCCTAGACCGGGCGTAACACTTTTCACAATAAAATGAACGAATGTGAAAAGCAAATTCCTTCTTTAAGCTGAAAAGGACAATTTGTCCGAAGAAGAATGTAATAGATTTCTTTTTTTCTGCATTGTAACATAAATGTACATTATTTCTGCTCTTGAGAAACATTTTAAGAACTCCAATATGTTGATACTCTTTGAAAAAAACCTGCTTTTTGTGTGCTGCCAACCTAAAGTCCTCACGTGAAGTCATTCGATCAGAGGAAACGCTTCGTCAGGCTTCACGTGACGAGTATGTTGTTTGAAATTCTGCCTCAAGTTAGTGTGAGTGTGTGTGTGTGTGTGTGTGTGTGTGTGTGTGTGTGTGTGTGTGTGTGTCCAGTTTGTCTTACACTCATACGTTTTGATTCCAAACTGGTGAAATAAATATATTTATCCCCAAAATACACGTAATAAGTGTGTCCTAGATGTCTTTCATAGAGCAATAACATGTTGTTGGAGCGAGATGTGATGGAGTAAAGCCCTCAGAGAAGGTATCCATGGCAACACTTTGTGTGAAGCATCACTTCTCAGAAGCTGTGAGCTGCACAGCTCGTCACGAGCATCCCTCCAACACAAGACGGTTCTCGAGCCCAGTAGCATTTCAGTCCTCCTCCTGACCCGGCCACACGCATCCACGACGAGCCAAACAGATCACAGAGAGACCTGTGTTGTTAAAAAGTGAGCACTCAGGAGCTGTTAATGCAACTCTGTGGTGTCGTCTACTGGAGATGGTCCTGGTCCTATACTTGTAAGATCATAGGAAGCTACACACAGAGGGTTAATCAGTGCAACAGCTGATCCAGAATAGTCATGGTAACACAGTTTTGCATGGTTCGTACTACCTGTCGACGGAGCTCTCTGCAGCGGCTGAGTCAGAGTCTGAGGAAAGAAGCAAAAGGAGGGCTGAGATGTTGCTTAATTCACATCTCAAACTGATTCTCCATGTGGATCACATCATCAGGCGCCTATCAATAGAGTTTGTGGAGAGGCAGCTGTGTTTTCATGACGAATTATAATCAGTGAGTGCACTTGAGAGCGGTGACTCCCAACCTCGGGGTCGGCCGGGACATCCCCAACACTGATGAAGACAAGTCTTCTTCTGCTTATTTAAAGTGTTGCATGTCCGAATAAAAGTAAGAGGAGGAGTTGCCCCAAAGGGGGGAGGAGTCATCAAACATTTTATAGGCGAGGAAAAAGTTAAGTGTATTTGGCATATGTATTCTATATATTTTTTAAAAACAGGAAAACACAAAGTTAACTAGAAAAAGTTTTTTTTATATTTTTTTTATTCACAGGGGTTTTTCTCACTTGAAGACCCAACCAGACTACATCTGCAAAATGTGTAATCCAAAACCTGAGACCTATTGAGGCTACGTCTCATGTCTGTATTTCTCCCATGACTGACTGTTAGCTTGCCAATGCATTTTGTCGGTGTTGCATTTTCGATTGGCGACGAAGCTGTTCACGCCCTGCACGTACCACCTGCCATCGCCGCCCCTGCAGTTCAGAGGGCCTCCTGAATCGCCCTGAGGAGACAGGCAGAAGACAAGTGCATGGCATCAGACTGACAAAGAGCGAATCTGCGGTTGTTATCGCGTTGGGATGGAGGGAGCGGTGCATACATGGCAGCCAGAGCGGATGTCACCGCCAGCGCAGATCATTGTGGGTTTCACATTGCTCGACCACCAGCCTTTGCTGCTGCAGATGCTGTGGCTGACCACAGGGAGGAGAGCCTGCTGGAGCTTGGAGGCAATGGGACCCCCATCTGCAGGTAGAAAGATTAAAAAAAACGCAGAGCATCGTCAGGTGGTGTCACATGACGCTTGAGGAGACGCCATCACATTAGCTTCATGGTTCTAAAGTGACTTTGTAATGCTGAGATGACAGGAAGTCAACAAAATAAAATAAAACTTCCTCCGCACATCATCAGAACTTTTATAGTTTCAATATTGTTACGGTGTTTATTATTTGTGATCTTCGCGTGTATCCCTCTACAAAAAAACTATTAATCCCAATTCCCAAAATGTCCAACTATTCCTTTAAAGCGTCCCACGATAATATTGCACGACAATTACTCTCTAATATAATCAATATAATTAGTATAAGCCCAGACGCCAAGCTCATGAATGGTAACCTTCCCAATAGCAGCTACTTTGGGGACAAATGTGTTTTATTTGAATTGAATAATTTTATGGGGAGAAAGGAGAAAGTATGTTTGAATTTAATTTTTTTTGGCCAAAAAGTTATTGTGCTGTTGGCTTTGTGGTTTCTGTAAATCCTGCTTTTACGAGACCATGCCCAGAGGCCCACTATCTCATAACAATGTCAACATGATCGCAAATCGGATCCCACATCTGCCATCTTACGTTTCCGTTTAACTTCAGACCACTTCTCATTCATTCCTGCACTGCTGAGCTGTCTCGTGCTTGGAGTCACACCGTCGCATTGAATCAGTGTGTCGCCACATTTCAAACACTCACTGTCCATTCTTCCCCAGCCAGTGACGTAGCAAGGGTCGTCGTGGGGAGCGACCTCTCCGCTCACCGGCACACAGGGGAGCTGCACCTTGTCGTTGAGAACGACAGGCGAGGACAGTTTGATCATCGCAATGTCATTACTGAACACAGTAAACAACAACAAAATCATGTTGGAAATCATGGAAAGAGAGAACTCCAAAATGTGATCCAGAAATAAATATCATAGACTTGAAACCTTTTTCCCCAAACACAGGAAAGGGAAATGTCTCAAATGAACAACTCAATAAGTTATATTATGCATTTTAGAACCGTTACAAGCCAACCAACCATCTGCCCCAAGGCCAACAAATCTGCAGCTTTAAACGGGTGATAGAAATGTCACTGTCCTGGTGTAAAACTATATGCTGCACAGCTATTTGTTTTTATTCGAAACATAAGTTGAAAACTGCTGTATAGAGGAGATGTATTCACTCACCCACAAGACACGCATTTATCATTTCAGCCAGGGTGAACCACGAACTTCTCCACACTTCTAATCTGCTCATAGCCCTCCTCTTTGGTGAGGTCATACTCGCCCATTACCACGCGGTAGGTGTGCGATCTGACACACAGATAGACAGATATGTGTGTAAAGACAAACTTTAGATGTAACCGTCATCTGACATCATGAGATGAAATAGAGTAAACTGTGATTCACCCGATGCAGTGACCAGCAGTCATGACCCAGTTGGGAGCGAGCAGGGTGCCTCCGCAGGTTTGATGGTACGTTGAGCCGCTGAGATACTGCAGAGAGATCTGAGAATAGAGCAGCAGAGTCAGACACTGCAGTGGTGGAAAGAAACTAAATACATTAACTCAAGTACTGTACTTAAGTACAAGTTTGAGACACGTTACGGGAGTCTTCCCAATTGCTGCTACTTTACTTAACTTTACTTTACTTTAACTATAACTATTACTAGTCACTAGTTAACTTTAAAAAATTGACATGAAGAATACGCAAAATGTATTGTTTAATATGCAATGATGAAGATTAAACCAGTGGTCTCAAACCGTTTGGCTTGTAGCTCTTATAAAAGAAGAAAGCAGTGCGAGTTCTCAGCAGTTCCACGAAGTAACTTGCTCCCTAAACCTCTCACAATGTTTACTTTTAACGATTAATATTAACTCACCTGCCAGGGCCAGCTGTAGGGTCGAGCATCTTTCCCGTTCACAACACGGGCCACAGAGGGCTCATAGGTGGGTGTGCCACACCCGTGAGCTGCGCCACAGAAAGAACTGGATGTTACAAAGCCTGATACAACTCTGCTCTGATACTTAAAGCTGTAACACCATCTGTAACTCCAATTATGACCTCAGCACTATGCACAGTTCTCTGTGATTGGGTCGCTTTTTCTGTGCCAACTTTAGGGGGGAAACAAATTGTTGTTTGCTCCAGCAAGTTTCATATTGAAAGGTATTGTTGTGGTGTGAAAGACGTCAGCTTTCTGACCAACACATTGTTTTCATGGGATATAATGAGGATAAGACAAATACAGAACAACTCTAGACTAATCCTTTGACTCTAACGCTGAAAGAAGAAGCGATGCCCCTCTTCATATCAGACAGACAGTCCTTACGTAATCCCTCCAGAGCCAGAAGTTTATGCAACTTCATTACTTAATTAATCCACTACATCTCAGACACAAATATTGTACGTTTTACTCGTTTTACACTACATTTATTTTAGTTACTTTTCACAAATATTTTTTTAATTCTCTTTCTGTCCAGTGAAAACCATATATCCCAAAATGTGGCAATTTGAATGCAAATGCCATTTATGAGTTGAGCAAATTCTCCTTTCTTCTTAAGCTAAATGAACTATTTGAAAAGCCTCTTGGATCAGCTGGGAAATGCAACGTCACAACTGAAAACAGGGCTGTTTTTCTGCGCTCATGAAAAGTTGACTTTTTAGAGATGCAAGGTTTTCACAGGAGAGCGAACACTACAAACATACGATGATCCTGTAGAATATGATGTATGCTGTAGATTAAACTACTTTAAGTTCATCTTGCTGACAATACTTACATACTTTCACTGAAGTAAGGTTCTGAATGCAGGACTTTTATTTGAAATATTTTCACAGTGTGGTATTAGTAGTTACCGCAGTTTCATGAAGCGTCGCAGAGCTACTGTGGCCTTCAGGTAACGTAAAAAAGTGAAAGGATCTCTCTAGGGCGAGTGTTTAGTTTGTCTGTTCTGGGCTACTGAAGAAACATGGCGGACTGTGAAGAGGACCCCCTCCCTGCGTAGATATGAAGGGCTACCACAACCACAACGACTCTTAGTTTCAGGAGATTATACACTAATGAAAACATAAAGTATTATATTATTTTTCTGCTATAGATCCCCCAAAATTATACATACTGTCCCTGTAAATCTGAATACTTCCACCTAGTTATGTCTGATATACTGCATGTTAGTAGTACTACATTTTGTTGTTTGGTTAAATCTTGTGTTTTGTTATGGATGTGAAGCATTGTAGGCCTTGGGACGCAAGACACAAACATATATTGATAATAAAGTGAAATCAAATGAAATCAAACCTCATAAATACTTCAAAGATCCTTTATTGATTTCGACGGTTGCACTCCAATTTTAGTTTGTTCGTTAATAAGATGCTAACGGCTGCAGAAGTCTTTGGAAAACTCAAAAAGCGTCATTGGATGGCTTGAATCTTCTATTTCACAAGTTGTTATTATTTAGTATCAATATTTATTTTATTCTTTGCAGGACAAGTTATTCATTTGACTGACTGTTAATTTAAAAGATTTGCAAGAAACCCATGCTTTGGTGTTTTTCTCCAAAGTCTGTGTCCTTGACACCTCCATCAGGGAAATGTGTCCAGCAGGCGCAGGTGGAAAGAACAAAGTCTTTCCAAGATCTCCTCCAGGGTGGCAGGAGGAGCCAAAACACACAGCCTGTGAGGGAGAAGTACCACACAAAACAGAGTATTAACATATGCACGTGTCAGAAGGCAGACACTACTTAGGTACTTTTAGGACATCAGTCTTGATACACACACACACACACACACACACACACACACACACACACACAGTTTTTGTTACTGAGGTCCTGATAGTGAGATCCTGTGGTGTCTCAGCATTAGTCAGATAGCAGCAATTATGGAATAGGTTTTAATAATAAGTCATATAATCAATGACGCTAATAATCACAAATCAATCACATTCCTAAAATGTCCTTGTTTACAAACTTTCAAACAAAAAATTCAGTGTCCTCTCTTTTAAAAAAAAACTGAAATAACTCCCACTCACACATGCTGCTGTTTTTCTTACCTGATGTGGTAGTTTGGATCTTCTTGCCCATTCTCACAGCCGGCACCCAAACACACACCTTCCTCCTCCAGTAACCTTTGACAATAAAGCACATCTGGCTCCACTCCTAACATCTGAGGTTAAAAACAGTGCCTCCATTCAAATTACTGCTACAATTACAGCTTTTCCATGTTTAATATGGGATCTTATGCACAACATTGGTTCATATTAAATTATGTTTCCTTTTACCAGTGATAACTGTGACTTTAGAAATAAAGAATGAAATAAATCATCAATTGTTTTGCTTTTTTAATCAGTATATAGCCTGTTTCTTAACACATATTACTTATGTAAACAACGTCAGAAAACATTTAAGAATTTAAAGATTTAAAGCATTATTTTGTTATCTTTACTCACCTTAGCCTCGTTTAACATCTTAGGTGGTAAATTCAGACAGGGATAGAGAAAGACGCCTCCCATCGCTGGTTGGCAGTTCATCCCTGGTAGATCATTAAGGAACTCACAAGCACGCTGGGCATTCTGGGATAGAGTCCTCTGAGAGTGAAGAATCTCCTTCAGTTGAGAAAAAAAGGACAAGCTAGGCCTGGGTGGTCCCCAAAAGAAAACTCCATTGACAGTAACTCAAAGTTGCATTAATTCATATTTAACAACAACTCCATTGAAAGGAGTATTTTAACCCAACTTTTTCAGTCCCCCACAGCTCAGTACAGAGCGTCTTGGCACCTTTCTGCTCATTTTCCCCCGCAGCTTTACTGACATTCATTGTACACTGGCTGCTCAGCAGCAAACAGACAAAGTTAGTGACTAGCTGGTGAACATATTGTATACCTGTGAGTACGTTTCATAGGAAGGATCTCCAGGAGTGGGTGGATTGACCATGACCTCAAGAGCAAGCTGTGGTATAACTGCAGGGCTGTAAGGGGCATTTTTTAAATGCTTTTTCACTGCTGGGTCCATGTTAATTACCTCCTGATAGCCTCCTCTCAGACCAGACCTAAACACATGGATGAGTACAATGAGTACAATGGCTCTACAGTCACCTGACCTCATTGACACCAGGCATTAAGGTAGGCATAACATGTCTTAGTTTATGTTGACTTTCTTGATTTATAGGCCTCACCCAGACTTTGATGTTTCCTAAATCTTAACCAGTTGATTTGGCTAAACACAACCGTATAATCAGTAACCATGCTTTAGTTACAACCAAGGTATATGTATTACATGGAAAACAAATGAATGTTCACTCAACCTTCTTTAACATATTGAGAAAAAAAGTGTTATATAATAATATATGTCATTTTTAGGTGACAAGGTTAGTCATTTTCTTCCTTATTCTCTCCCTTTTCTTATTAGTAATTAAGAGTAATCCAGCTTTGTAAAGCGTAGTTAGCACCAAATTTTTTGTTTAAGTTGGTACAGTTCAACTTGCAAGGCACTGTGTTCACCTTAATCCACCAAGAGCAACTCTGTCTGTTCCTATCCAAACACGCCTCTGACAGTCAATTTGAGTTCAGCCTGAAAAAACGTTCAAACATTTTTTGGGGGATCTAAGTATAGCAAAGGCTAGACCCATCGGTGACCCCAACACAGCCAATGTAGTGTCACATCGGCCCAGTCGCCTGGAAAAAATGTGACATTGTGCGTTTGTGCAAACCACAGATGTGATGTAGTATATCGAGCGACCGTTGTTGAAAGTTACCCATGGAGTACAGTAGAGGGCTTAGCCTGAGCGAGTTAGAACATCAGTGATACTCACTCTCCCATCAAGGCACTGGATAAAGAGTGGAAAGATATCAACTCCACTGTCTCTGAGTACTCTTTCCCCATGTCAAACAGGACTCTCTTGTAGGAAATGAACTCTTTCTCCAGTCCATACACACTGTCCTGGTACACCTAGAAGGTTCAAGAAGACATGAAAAAAGGGGAGCTTGTTTTTGAACAACTTTTAGATCTCAGTTTCCTCGTGTAGCTTGCAATCACCTCATCAGCCAACAAAACGAGGCCCTCGGTTGCAGCAAATCGAATCACTTCCTCTATTGTTTTCCTGTCTTGCACATGACCTATAGAAGGAGAAATAATAATGAGTATGAGAGATTATAGTGGCTGCTGTGTGTGTAGTTTACCTGTGGGGTTTCCTGGGTTGCTGATGTAAATGGCTCTGGGTTCGCAGAGCTCCCTTGCGTTCTTCAAAGCTCGATGCAGCTCGTCCAGGTCTACAGCCCAGCCTCGGTCCTTCATCAGCTGGTATGGCACCAGAGTCAACCCGTTGTCATCCAGCAGCGCTGGCAGGGTGTGTCGGCAGGGCATCGGGGTCAAAACGCCTGTCTGAGTCTTCCCCTCCTCACTGGCCATCAGGTGCAAAATCATCTAACAAGATGAATAAGAATACAATAAGGAACATGCAAAAATGTATGCTTTTATTCCACATTGGTGGTACTTTCTTGCATTGAGGATAAGAGTGTTCAACTTATTTTGTTTACTTTTACTGTGTCCATTAATATTTAAATGAATATTCTGACTTTTCATGTAGTAGTGCCATCATTAGATCGTAATTGAAATTGATCCAATATCTTTGTTTGACAAAATACCTGCAAAGCTAACTATATTCCCCTGGACCATCTGTATTTTGCATTTAATGCTAATTAGCACATGCTAACACACTAAACTAAGACTGTGAACATAGCAAACATCGGCATATAGGCATTGCCATTGTGAGGATGTTCGCATGCTGACGGTTGCATGGCTGTAAACTCAGTTCCTAAACTGATGTAATGGACAATCCAGAGGTGTGTTACACCGTTACTAATCCTACTCCAAACAATAGTTTTTCTTCGTACCATCAAAGACTTCTGGGAACCATTAGAGAAGATTATATCCTCTGGGTGTGAACTCACTCCACCATCTCGCCTCATGATGAACTCTGCAACACTTTTGAGGACATATGGTATCCCACAGGAGGTTGTAGAGTATGAGCCTGGCATCCACAAAGTAGATAGATCAGCGATTAAAGCAGAGGTGCCAGTCAAAGGGACAAATGTTTTCAACAAACAAATATGATTCATTCTCACCCACACTCCCTCCAGGGCAGACCCCCAGAAGCTGCTGTGCCCTCTGCTTGACATCCAGAGGAAGGCTTTCGTCTTTGAGGAGCTCGGGGTAAATACACACCGCCAAGACCTGGGATGATAGACATTCTCAGTTTGTAGCTGTCACACTGATTCCCTTGAGGGTCAGGAAAGCAGGTACAGCAAGTATATACACACACGCGCTGGTAAATAATAAAACACGAACCTGCCGAACAAATGAGATGGGTGCCATCCCTGCCCTGTGGGGATCCCCTGAACTGACATCAATCACCTGCCGGAAGGGTTTCTGCCCTCCCTGAAAAAAAACAGTACGGGTTAGTTATAAGGTTGTAAATCAACTCATCATTCTCACGTATACTTTCTGGTAATTAGTTGATGACTCTTTTTCCACAGTGAATGTGTGACCAAAACTAAATAAATATCGAAGCTATCAAAGACACTGGGTTTAATGATCGATAAGGGGAGGAAAGTCCACTTTGTCCAGATTATCAAATCTGCTTTGAGGTCTCAACATAATCGTCAAACTGCAAAAATAAAGCTCCTTACAACACTCCCAATTGACAGCGTTGCTAATTCTTTGTTGGGTGTGTTCCGCTAACCCAGTCTGCTCCTGGCTTGTGTACCGTCACATTCAAATTCAGGCTAACCCAGCAACGGGAGGTCAGTGACTATTGTGCTGACATCTTTACAGAGACCTGGGTTGGGACGAGTGGAGACAGACTCTGTGTTTACATCAATGACGCTTGGAACATTGTCGAAGTTGATGGACAATATTTCCCTGATGTTTAATTTCTAATGTTAAAATGCCGGCCATAATATCAGCCTAGAAAATTGTTTTGGTGCTGCTGTTATCATTTCTCCTGATACGAATAAAAAAAAAAAAATGCAAGACAGGATCCACTATTGTCTTTGTTTTGTCCTGATTGTCTTGTGTAGCATTAATGGACTAGCCCACAACTGTATTTCATTGCGCAGCCGTGTGTTGCAGAATGACAATAAATGATCCAACCTTTTACCTTGAAAGTCCACAAAGCAGCCTTTAGGATAATTAATGAAAGAGTTGATGGTAGTATTGGCTGACATCACTTAAAGGTATAGCATGCAGCATTTTCTTTAAAAAAAAACAATGTATAGACTCATACAAAAAGAATCCCTCTCAATCATCACAGATGACCCATTAAAAGTGTGGCGTGGCTGTAGGTCGTTTCACACTGCAACAATAATCCAATAATACAACATGTATAGAATATACGTGTTATGTGCTTTTACATGGAAATGTTGCTAAAGAAAGGATATGAATTTGTCTTCCACCACTGCTGATTCAGTTATTCGTTAGAGACACAAACACACCCTTTTTCTGCAACCTTTTTCCTAAAAGATAACATTTCTTTTGATTGAATGTGATTAGTTCAAGGTGTATCACACCTTTGATTTACCTGTTTAATCTCCTCTCTGATGCGTGCAGCAAGACTCTGCAGGCTCGTTGGGGCTCTGATCCGGCGCACCGTGGGGTTAACCTCCTGCACGGAACTCATCTCTGTCTGACCGATGATGTCTCAATGAGAAGATCGAAGCTCACACAAGGTTGTTGTTTTTTGGCGTTAATGCGCCGCTTCTTTGACTTTACCTAACGACTGGCTCAGTAACTGTTATCTATCTGACTCGTGGTGAGACGCCACAGGATCTCACTATTAGGAACTCATTAACCAACACTCACAGAACACAAGAGATTGGATTTTCTTCAGTTCACGCAGATTTATTTGCATCACAAAGTATACAAGTAAACCGAGCTGTCCGGAGTCAACTAACTTCACAATAGAATTGTTCATTACTTTATACCTCCATTCTACCCTAAGTCTCCCCCTCTTCGGAGATGTCCTCCTCCTCCTCTGAACTTTCACCGAGACAAGTCACACTGTGTACCTCGGCCAAGTCATAACAGAGCGTTTTATGATCAACCACCGTCTCCTTCCCAACTCGTCTTCTCCTGATTTCGCTTCTGGCCGCCCGTCACAGCGACCGGCTCCCGTTCTTGCACTGCGTTAGAAATCTTGCACTACTTGTTTATCTACGTCAGGGGTCGGCAACCTTTACTATCCAAAGAGCCATTTTGCCCTATTTTAGACCAAATAAAATTTGTCTGGAGCCTCAAAAGCTATTTTATATCAAATTTCTAGCCACATATCAAGCATTCAGGTAAGCCAGCATCGTTGGCAGTGAAAGCAAATTAATACGTCCACGCAGAATTAAACTCTCTATTTTCCTCCGTGAGTTTACTCCTTTTGGATTTATCCATCGATAATTTACCGAGGGTGGAGGTCTGCAAATCATGATCAATCACTTAGAAAAAAAGGCAAGCTACGGAATAAGATGCAAGTGGCGGACCGCAGCCGTTCTTGAATTTATTACTATTTTGCTCGACAGGGTTCGAATCCAGGTTGATGCGATCTTTCCATAAATATATTTTCTTCAATGTATTTCTTCATACGTGGCTGTGATGTAGTGCTCACTTATAAAATCGTAATCCCCGCAATATATATGAGATGTCGCATTTAGATCTCCAGCAATATGTTTGTGAATGTTTGACGAATCTGGCAACAGAGGCAGAAAACAGCTGCTGCTGTTACGCGAACACAACACACGCACGGAAGGGAACCAGTAGGTTTGAAAACCAGTAGGACCGGCACCCACTGCATGCCCAGTATACGTGAATAGTCACGTGATATTCGTTTTCAGGCAGTTAAGTCTGGACAGGATGGAGATCATCTCGAAAACAATGCTTAAACGCCGTGTGGACAGAGGACTCAGGGAGCCGCAACAGAAGGGCCAAAGAGCCGCATGCGGCTCCGGAGCCGCAGGTTGCCGACCCCTGATCTACGTCATCCCCCCTCTATCTTCACCCGGGCTCCAGGGCTGCTATTGGAGACTCCCTGTCTCAGCGACGTGAATAACATATGACAATGATACAGACCAATATCACAGTATGAATGTGAATATACATGGATACATTTCAAACTATGGATATGATTGATTTTACACAAATATATTTCAAGACACTCACACATTTTTCTCCCACAATGGTTTGAGGAAATACAGCACTATACAAGCACATAAGCAGATATTAAAAATATGAAGGTCTGCATTCATTTTCTTTGAGACAACTTTGGCTGGGATTGTCCCAGAAACACCAATTAGGCAAAATGATAAGGGTGTACATGTCTGTAGATAATCTTGAGACTTAAATCAGTGAGTAATTACAACAGACCAGTTATTGAAAGTTTAGTATACATTTTAAATTAAGGGTTAAATAAATGTTCTGGATACAAAAGCAATTATTTGCAGTGCATAATAAATGTACATAAGTAGACCAAATATACTTAAATAAAAGTATAAAAGTAAAGCACATAAAATCAGATTTCCAGTGCACCCCAGGATACTATAGAATAGACACTACTTTATTAAAAGAATACATTTAATACATGGAGAGAACTACGCTTTTCGCATATTGCTTCATCAGATTTGCTTTGTGCTTGATTTCCATCATGTGTGCCTTTAAATAATCAGGTGCTCATTAGCAGAGAATCCCTACAGGTTCACATTCCCCAAAGCACACAATTAGCATCAATATATACTTAAAGTATCAAAAGCTAAATTATGCATTTTGCAGAATACCTCTTTTCAGAATTTCCTCTGATTGTACTTCTGTGTTTCCTCAGTGATTTCCTGTTTTGTCACACATGTAGAGAAACGCCCTGCCCACTATCACACCACATTTGGGATCAATCAGATGAAAATTACGTGAGTTCAGGTGAATCATATCACATTTGGCCTGTAATTTAGGGGGTTTGTCAGAATATCTGTCAGTTTAACCACTTTTGCAGTAAAATATACAATAACCAATTTCATATGTGGGAGACCTAGGAGAGTATGGTAAAAATGATTGATAACTTTGTTCTCTCTGTGGTAGGGGTTCTCAAAAACTAGAGAGACTGGAGAGGTGGTGCATGCAAACCGCATGAACACACAGTGTGAGTGTCAAGTGGAAGTATAAAGTATCAAGTAAAGTACCTCAACATTAAAATACAGTATTGAGTAAATGTATTCAGTTACTTTCCACCACTTTGTTCCAGACTAATACAAACATATATTTAATAGAGTGCTAATTTTTAAAGACATTCGTGGTCTCCAGAGGATGAATCCCACTGACTCTTCCTCCAGTGCCACCATGGGGTTGACATTTCTGTTGTTTTTACTGAAATATGACAACAACTATTGAATGGTTTTCTATGAACTTTGTTGAGACAATGCGTTTGTGTTAATTAGATTAGATAGTTTAGATTTGTTTCTATAAATGTGTTATTCTTCTGTTTTAGCTGATGGTGGATAACAATCTGTTTATTAAGGGTTAAGAATTTTAAGATTCTTTTATTTGCAGAAGAAAAAATTGTTTTTGCTTGTTTCATGTCTAAAAGCATATAAATCAGTCACAGTACAGTCAAAGTATTTTGGGAAAAAATGTGAAGCAAAGAAACAAAGTAAAGGATCGACACTTGAGTTGAGGATCCGTCCTTCGACACAGGGGGGTACATGTTGGGTCACAAAATGTCCCCCATGTCTCCATCCTTCATACGCCTGTCAGGGTGAGGAGGTGTGTCCATGAAGGTAAAAGGAGCCGAGGCCAGCCAGGACCTCCTCCAGGGTGTCAGGAAGAACAAGGATACATAACCTAAGACACAAAAAAACCCCACAATATTTAGTTTTGAGGAAATAAAATATACTCGAATAATCTGCCAAACTTCATGTCTCTCACCTCAGATGGTGGTTGCCAGTTGTTTCACCATACTGACACCCTGCTCCTAAACACACACCCTTATCTTCTAGTAACATCTGACAATACAGAACATCTGCCTCCACCTCCAATATCTAAAAGCAGAGATGAGAATATTTTCAGTAACTTGTTATTGCTGTAATTGACAGAATGTTTTTTCTCAGAGCTCGTAGTTACTGGAAAATGAATGTGATGAGTCGATATTGAATGCTAACTAACTTCATATGTTAACTGTACTGTCTTAAAAACAGCAATTTGACTACCTGCTGGGAAGCACCGAGAGTCACACCAATGTGTATTGATTTAATTGTAAAGATAGAGTTTGCTGTAATGGATTAAGTCAAGAAAATTTTTCATATCGAAATGGATGGAAATTTGACATGACAGGCTGCATAGGAGGCCAAGAGTACCAACCACTACTACGCGCTTTAAAGAATAGTTGGCAGTAATACAAATTGAATAAAGCTCCTTGTAAAATTTCAGTGTCACCACATTGCACTACATTTCGTTACATGACGGTTGCTAATAATTTTCCACCTTGGCCTTCTCTATGATGTCAGATGTTAAATGCAGGCGGGGATAAAGGTAGATTCCCCCCATCGCTGGCTGACAGCTCATTCCTGGTAGCTCATTCAGGAACTCCTGAGCCCGCTGAGCATTCTGGGACAAAGTAGCCCGAGTGAGGAGAATCTCCTTAAAAAAAAAAAAAATGAAAAGAAATAGATCAAACTTCATATTGTAAGTGGTAATGCAACACAGGACAATCATTTATACTGTCTGTCTGAGCGAAAGAAGCAGGAAAATGAGCGTTGATGCGAGACTCTAAAAATCTTTTGTAAGCCCAAAGAGGTGCTGCAGATGTCTCACCTGAGTGTATGTGTCAAAGGAAAGGTCCCCCGGTTGTGGTGGGTTGACCATGAGATCCAAAGCAAGCTGTCCTGTGACTGGAGTACTGATATCAGTACACAACATAGTATCAACAAAATGCATCACCTCTGGGTCAATGTTGACCAGCTCCATGTATCCCGCCCTCAGGCCGCACCTGAGACACAGATACAGAAGTTATTTGGTTTCTTGTTAAGTTGAATGTTTGATTTTGTTGTGTGTGTTGGGTCATGATAGTTTCAGCAGCACTACTTTTCCATTTTCTGGAAATTCTTTTTAAATTTGAACTATTATTCAAATATTTACTCTTGTGTGTGACCTGAGCTGCATGGGCAGTCGAGGGTTGTGTGGTTGTGTGGCCTGAAGTTCAGTCTTTGCCTGTCTACGAAATCATTTTTTTTAAATGTGGGAACTACTTATCAGCTTAAGTGCCTTCCATTCTCGGGAGATCAAATATCAAAGCATTATGATCACGGTCAATTCCACCTACATGATACGTCAATCAGCCAATGAAAATAGTCTCCAACAAATACGCTATTACCTCCCATTTGAGTAACATGTGTTAAAAACTATAAAGCTACACAAAATATTAATTTGGGAGCTTTTTTATTTTTAAGGATTTACATCTTCAGTTTGAATGGTTGAAGTTACCTGTTGTTGTATGATGCTGTCAGCAAACACAATAGCAAAATACTATCAAAATGCCAGATAAGTGCACAAAATGCAAGCATGAGAGACAGAACTCACTCTCCCATCTGGGCATTGGATAAAGAGTGGAAGGAGACCAACTGCACTGTCTCCGAGTACTCCATGTCCATCTCAAACAGGACTCTCTTATAGGAGATAAACTCTCGGCCCTCTCCATACACACTGTCCTGGTACACCTGGAGTGCAGAGAAAAGGAATCGATAGATGATGAAAGACTGTGCGAGCAATGGGCTTACATATAAAATCCCAATCTGAAGATACAGTTTGTGATCACCTCATCAACCAACAGCAAGAGTCTCTCAGCAGCTGCAAACTGAATCACTTCCTTTATTGATTTCCAGTCCTGCACATGACCTAGGGAGACAAACAGCAGCATACACAGTGATGAAACCAAGGACGTTTAAACAGATGGCTTTAATATAGTTACTATGTGTAGTGTACCTGTGGGGTTTCCTGGGTTGCTGATGTAAATGGCTCTGGGTTCACAGCGTCCCCTTGCGGTCTTCAAAGCTCGATGCAGCTCGTCCAGGTCCACAGCCCAGCCTCGGTCCTCCATCAACTGGTGTGGCACCAGTGTCACCCCGGCCTCATCCAGAAGTGCTGGCAGGGTGTGTGGGCAGGGCATCGGGGTCAAAACGCCTGTCTGGGTCTCCTCTTCCCCATTGGCCAGCAGCTTCACAACCACCTTAACACACAACAGATCAACCAAACGTACCATATATTTATTCATTGTTCAGTTGTTCCATAATTTTAACATTCTGAGCTTTAAAGAATCATTCTAGTTAGTAACAACGTGTCTTATTTTGAGGAGTTTGGGCCAATATTTCTATCAGTTATGACATTTTAACTAAGGCAATAATTACTAAGCTGTATGAATTCCAACAGGTCAAGAAACACAAGCGGTCGGAAGATCAAACTGTCCGTTATAAACATCCACCACGGTGTACAGCCTGACTTCCTGGTTCAACTTTGACCTGCCATTCTTGTGGTAAGTGGTCATACTTTTTCTGTATGCCTGTCTTTAAAAGATTCAATGTTTTGTCCCATGCTCAAACTGTAACTAGTTGCAGTGGAATGAGGCTAGTGTGAGATAAATGATAACGATTATAAGAGTAAAAAACTATAAAAGTATTAGGTAGAAAAGTGTTTTAATGTTTATTGAACCGTCATGTAGGTTGGCTGTGCAGTTTTTCAGAAAATTTTAAATTATATTTTTGTATTAAATGTACATATGTCACAGTTGTAAGACAAACTACATCTACAGTGCAAATATGCAGGATTTACAGAACAAAACATGTTAATTTTGAGAATCTACAAAGGTCAAAGTCCCCCCTGAGGAGAGAATCTCTCTGTGTTGGACATTGCCAATTCTTCCTATGTTTGTTCTCAAGATTTTGTTCATCTATCATTGAAATGTTGATGTCTGAACAAATGATAGCCTTGCCAGTACCAGAGCACTTTAAAACTGATTGAACTTTAGTTCTCGGTGAGTACAGTGTTCCCATAACTCGGAAATTATGGTCAGAATAATCCTTTAACGTCCATATGTGTCAGAGTGTATCTGGACAATGAGTAGTGGTGATACAAGTAATAAAAGATGTTTATACCATCAGGGCCTTTTGAAAACCAGCAGAAATGAAGACGTCTTTGGCGTATGAAGGCACTCCACCGTCTCGTCTCATGATGAACTCAGCAATGCTTTGCCTTACATGAAGCATGCCAGAGGAGGCTGTGTAGGAACCTGTGGGTGGATCAATCATTGGATATGCTACTGTGTTTTTCAACAGTTGGTAATTAAAATGCAAGTAAGTCATGTTTTTAAAAGTCTGACACATTGTACAGAAACAGCCTCTCTCCAGTCCTCACCTACGCTTCCTCCATCGCAGGCCTCCAGGAGCCTCCGAGCCCTCTGCCTGACATCCAGAGGAAAAGATTTTTCTTCCAGCAGCTGAGGGAGCAGACACACTGCCAAGACCTGAGGAAATAGGCTGGACTTATGGCAATAAGTTACAGAATATTTATATAACTTTGCTTGAATGTACCTTGCTGAAAAGAGTATCAAAGTCAAGAAATCTGCAGCACAGAGAACATGGTTACAAAAAATACAACACAAACTTAAATTAACGTACCTAAATAGAATATGAAGAGAGTAATCAAGGATCGACAAAACATGTGTGATCAGAAGGATAATGTCAAATGTATAACATAACAGTTTGTCATTATGCCATTACAATGACTACAACAAATATCTATAAATGAATGTAATATAATTATTGAAAATAAATACGTGAAATGGATAGATTCAAAACACAGATCACCAACATTATTTAGAAAATTTGAAAAATGTAAATGACCTGAAACTAACCTGGTGAACAAATGTATTTGGTTTCATTCCTGCTCTGTGGGGATCACCTGAGCTGACATCAATCACCTCTTTAAAGGGTTTCAGCGCCCCCTGCAGGACAACATATTGATGCAGGAAAGCATTAGGTAGTTTATTATGCCACCTTTAAACTATACAGTATAGAAATTAATTGTGGTTTGTTACTTTGGAATGAATCAGTTGCTTATTATAAACTAGACATTCATGATGATAAACAGGTATTTCATTGGTTTGATGGAAGTTGCTTTGACACATAGACTCCACATCTTAGCTTAAATACCACAATGTAAGTGGTATGAGAAGTTAGAAGTAAATCTTTCACTTTGTTTTACATTCTTCCATTTTCAAAAAATGCATCTATGTCTCCAGTATATACACACACTGAATGTGAAGCTGGATAAATAAAGATAGATTATTGGCACTTACCAGTGTGATGTCCTGTGTGATGTGTGCAGCCAGAATCTGCAGTCGACTGTGTGGTGACACTCTAATCCCCCTCACCCTGGGATTCACACGTTGCAGTGAACACATTGTCGCCTTAAACTACCGACTATAATTTGGGGAGATGGTCAAACAGACACCTGAGAGGTTTTAGTCAAAGTGGCAAAATGTGGAAATACACCCTTCTGGGAGACTCTTCTTACAAGCAGTGTCATCCAGCTCTCCTGTTTGATGAGTAATCATTCATGCTCATTTTCAGCTGCACTTCAGTAAACCAACTGATTTCTAAGGTGGACTTTGCACGTGAAACCTCTCCAGAAAACTCTTATATCACAGAAACAAAATTAAGATGTAAAATGTGCCTCCACTGAACCTCGACTGCACCTCCACTGATTTGTTGGTATGTGACATGATGCTTTAAAAACAAGCATCTTTTTGAGCTCCATCAACAAACATTTCAGATTTTTTATAATTTGGACATCTTTAAATAAATAGAAATGAGTTGCAATAAACTGTTACTGTGAAAAGAAGAAAGATGATTTCCGAATAAATTGTGGTTTAAAAACCTATTGGATTATTTCAGAAATTCATGGTTATAGGGTATTCATATCATTATTTATTATCCAACAGTCATGAGTCAGCAATATGGTCCAGCCTAAAATATATTTTTTTAGACAAAAATTCTGATTAAAAGGGCTGGATTGAACTCTCGATTGTAATTAGTCTAATGTTGTGCTAAGGTTTAATCTGTTAAAACATATCTTGGGTAGTTGAAATAATAATAGTAAATGTTATTTATATAGCACTTTTCAAAACGAGCTGCAATTACAAAATGCTTTAAAACGGCATAAAAAAGAACATGGGTTAGAATACAACGTCAGATACATACAGTCGAGCACAACATATATATTCCAAACTACAGGTAGCCTACAAATGTAACAGGATGTAGCTATTTCTGTGACTTCCTGTGTATTGCCGCCTGCTCTCGTCCACTTTCCAGGTGTGGCGCAATTTATCGTCAACGAGCCCAATTAAGCAGCAGCCCAATCACCTGTGTCTGTGAGGCAGGGTGAGAGCTGTACTGGAGCTAAACTTCAGGCAGAAGCGGGGATGGGACCGCTGTTTTATTCCTATGAAGTCCTTAATAAGTTCAAATCTTCGTTTACCACCTGCTTGAGGCAGTACATTGATCCACAGAAGGTACATACGTGTGTTTGGCTTGTTATTGCAGTATATATTGATGCAGGTTGTGCAGGTGTTGGTGCTAATCGCAATTAGCGTGCTAGCAAGCTAGCGTCATTATAGCACCAGTAACAGTAACCTAGTTAGTTGAGTGTGAGCTAACAGCTAACTGGCTAACTTGTTAAGAGACAAGCTAAAACCTAATTGCTCAAAATTTAGATAACATTTAAGTGTATTTTCATTAAGTTTAAGTGACTGAAGAGATGGACATTATAGCTCATTAACTTCTGACCATCTATTCTAGCATCAACCTGGAGTTCAGCCAGTTCAGCTCATGCTCCAGGATAAACACCACGGACCTGTGAGTACTAACTAACTAATGTTGAACTAGCATTTAGTTTATGGAGCAAATGCTAAACCCAAGTGTTAAATCAAACAAAGTTAATGATTGCATGCATATCTTTAAACTCAACTAAAAATAAAAAGATTTGAGTCAGCGAAGTTATTAAAATATTCCACCTGTAACGTTATGTCAGCCCTGCACTGTTTTAATTCAGTTTAGTTGGATAATTATTAATATTCTTTTTAATTAATTAATTTTCACAATTTTATTACCCACAATTCGGTGCAAATGATGCCCCATTGTGTTGGAGGTGCAAGCAAACAAGCTATTGACATTAAGATTGCAAGATCAATTGTTTATCACTCTGACATATTGCTGTTTTCAACTATGTATAAGTGTAGTGCAGGGACCTGCAAGAACATCATCTGACCTAAAATTATGACTGGAGCTCCAAATATTAGAATTATGAATATTAATTCCCAAGCCATGAAAACTAGCCTGTACAGCACCCCTCGCCCTTTTCTCTGGGCCGTGAACTGAGTGCTCGCTGTGCCCTCTCTCCCCGCGGAGAGGGATGAGCCCCCTGTTCCCATCACGGCTGTTACCCGGGGCGGACAGTCTACGCCGATGTCAGCCACCAACCTGACCCGTCTTGAGTGTGACTTTTTTTGTTGTGTCAGAATGTTTATATTTATTCAACCAATGTATTTATGATTTAATTGTTTACTAGAGTACAGTGTAAAAATACTCTTGACAAGTAAAAGTCCTGCATTAAAAATGTTACTTAAGTAAAAGTACAAAAGTGTTGGCATCAAAATATGCTTCAAGTAAAGGTTTTTCAGAGATCTAGCGTATTCATTTTTTTTTACACCAGATTGATGTCTTTAACTTTAAAATGTACATTTCCCCCAGACCCCCCTAGAGGGTCTGAGATCAACCCACCACAGTCTCTCAAAATCCTGTGGGAAACACTCGATTCTGTCAATGTCAACTCTGTTAATGTCAAATGTGTTTGTTATAACCTCGCCAGAGCATCACTGTCAACAGGTGGAGAGTGGTACTGCAGCATGAGGCTTCAAAACAAAGTCAAATTATTAATTCTGATTAATTTCTGTGAGAAGTCGACGAAGGAAAAGCAGCTAAAATCAGGAAGACGCCACAGAAGAGCAAAGTTGTGTTGAAGTGGTGTTCGTGAAGAGAACGTCTCTCTGGACTGCTTTTCCATTCTGTCCATTTCACATTAATGAGAAACATGGTAGTGTCTGGTGTATAGAGGGGTGAATACCTGGATAGAATTTCAATAATACGTAATATCTTGCTCTTTGGTGTATTATGTGTTTGCAGAAATACAGGAGATGCTAATACAGCTCTGCTGATACAGACACCAGCTCGCGAGCCGTTCATGACCTGCTTTAATTATCTATCTTATTTCAACTCCGCTTGTTGACTCCATCCTATTAGTGATATTATAAGATAACAACATAATGTTAAACAGGACCAGCTGTGATAATGTCGCACCGACACACAGACTTTTACAAGGGAGCCATTGTTTGAGTAGAGGAGACACCACTATTAAGCAGTAATTAATGTGAACATATTTTAAGTATAATTACATGTTATACAATGTTTATTCATGCAACTGCATTGCTTGCACAAAGTGCAGAATGTTCGATTACTTCAAAGCTCCATCAGATGCTGAGCCAGGCTGCCCGCTACAGTGAACATCATGCACCTCCGATGTTTGCACCTCCAACAAAGTGGCGGATGGTCTACTGCCATACAGCTTTAGTTATGTTACTGAGAAGGCAGTTATGTTAGCAATAGTGCACTAAAATGTTCAGTTACTCAGTTTCAATGAAACTCTAACTGTATACTGTTGATGTAAGGGTAATGGCGGTCGAGCGCCTTAACCGCTCTGTGCCGCACTTGGAGGCTTCCCACACAAGTTTAATCCAGATGTGTCACGATGAGTTCACGAGTGCTGTTTTTACGCTTCACCTCTCCTCTGTCTGCACTCAGCATTGATTCTCGGTCTCTGTACCCGTGCAGCCTCGGGAAGGTTCTGCTTAGGGCTGCACATTTCGATCAGTAAGCATTTCAAATGATAAATACAGCAATGAAAATACTCAAAACAGTAACCGTGATCTTTCATCATCTCGGGCTAATGTTAAATCCAATGAATCCACACGTGTACGTTTCCCACTTCTTGGCGCCTCGGGCAGAACTCGCCAATCCAGCAAGGCTCATCTCTGCCAGCACAGAATATGATTACAAAATGTAATAAGTAACAAGTATGTTGAATAATAACAAATATATCTAACAGTATTGTTAACTATGATTATAAACTGCAGTACAGTTATGAATACACATCAAAATAAGATCCTCCTTCACACAAGTCTCATACAATGTGCACTACTTTTCATGATGCATTGTGGGATACTTTAAGTCCACTCTATAGGGTGTAATAGTTGCTCTACATTCAGAACGCTCTGCAAAAAGATGAAATCATTTTCATAGAGTGATTTTGCACACGACCCCGCTCTGCCCTTAACGCAGGAACAGGAGATTGATGCGATCAAGGTGAACTAAGGTGAGCCACAATCTTAATGTGTTATTGGATGCAAATAATTAACCACAGTGGCAGGCTTTATGCCAGTACAATGCAGCCCTTTCATATCTGTATACTTCAAACGAACATTACTCATTCTCCTTTTTGAAGGACAGTTTACTGCAATAAGTTAAACATTAGTTTAAGGGTTATTGTGACTTTTTAAAAATCTTTCTTGTAATGGACAGTAACTCGGTTTGTGCTTTTAGGTCCTTGTAATGTAGATAATGATCACCCGGTATTCTGACTCAAACTCCTTTTGGTTAACTTTTAACTTTGTTCCTTTTTGGATGTGACAGGTTACCACAGATCCAATACAAAGCCTCAAGGCCATCATCGTCTGTACTTTACTTGAGGATTTCCACTTTATGCAACTGTATACTTCTACTCCACTACATTTGGATTCTTATTGTACATTCTTACCGCACTATATGCATCTGTCAGCTTTAATTATTAGTTACTGTTCAGATGAGTACGGGTTCATGAAGAGGCTACATCTATGAAGAGCGTTGTGCTGTTTTATCAGTGGTGTGATGCGACAGTATAAACATGAATCAAATGTGCTCTATTGCAGCCAGCTGCAGCATTAAAATGCATCTTGCATGTTACAAGATCAATAATAATAGAATATATAATGTAACAACTAAAGAGCCCATTTGGCTGCATAGGGAGTACCATTTTTACTTCAAGTACATGTTCTTGATTATATACTAACATACTTTTGCTTGAGTAAGAATTCAGGACTTTCACTTGTAACATTGTGTTTTTGTATATTGTGGTATTAATACACGGGTCTAGTCAGTCTCTCCGTCTGACGCATCTGAGATGGAACCTCGAGACAAAGAATAACTCTTGAGAAAACGTACCCACTGATATCTGAAATTAAGGGACATAACAATAATACAATCTAAGAGTCCAATATGATCATAACCCTAACACATCAATTCACTAACCCAACGATGATGTAAGCAGAGAGGAATAGAGCTGAAACAAGCTCAGATAAGGTCCCTGCTCACACACTTCTCCTTTTTAGAAGATGAGAAAAATATATCATGTTTTTTTTGGTTGACTTCACTCCTGAATGAACTGGATTTAAAGCTGCAGGGCAATTCAGTTAAATATTTTTCTAAAATGAAGTACTTTATTTCTAAAGCTTTCTGTTATGTCATTTAATCTGAAATGGAGCCCTTATTTTACTTGAAACGAGAGAACATTTATTTATTAATAGAGTATGTATTTATAATTCATCCAGTTCAGTTTGAAAACTGTCAATAAATATTGTTGAGATATTATTCAATTGAAGTTTCTGTATTTGATTTGACAGTCAGTTGTTGATGTTTATACAACTGCTAAGCTTCTTCAATAATTATGGGACTAAATCATCGACATTATTGTGATGTTCCGGACCTTTTGCGTGAGCAAATTCTCTCTCGCTGGACCTCGCTGAATTTTAATTCAACACCCCTGCTTCAGTATGTCGACAAGTCAGTTTAGTGTGCGAATAAAACTTATATTAAAAAAGTAATTATATATAGTTTGTAAAGAAAAGTAATAATGTATGTCATGACAAACTCATAGTATATATGAAAGTCATAGTATATGAAATAGGTTTTAAAATGTCATCGTATGTTTAAAAAACAAAATAATCATTGTATATCATGTCAACAAAAGTAATAGTATAGTACTTTGAAAACAGTCAAGGTATATCATGTTGAAACGGGGATAAACTCGTCTTATAGTATGTCGAACCAAATCATAAAAATGTCATAGTATATGTTAAAAAAAGTCATGGTAAAGTTGTTTATGAATATCATGGTATAGTACTTTAAAAAATGAACTGTTTGTCAGAAAAATAATTATGGTATAGTATGTTATCTCACAGAAAAGTCTTAAAATGTTCATAGTATAGTGTTGAAGTCGTCGTATGTCAGAATAGGGGATGGCAGTAATAGTATACTGTGTCGAAAGTCAGTGCAGTAGAATGTCGAAATAAGTCATTACAGTTATATTATATGTGGAAAAAGTCATAAAAAGCTCATAGTATAGTAGGTCAGAAGAAAAAGTGATGTTGATGCTGGTATGTTATTATTTTTTATAGTACGTCTTCCACATTTCAAAGACATTGCAGACAGGAGTACATTAAAGAGCTTTATTAAATGGAAACAGCATTTGAATACAGAGTCATTATAGTAGACAGTTAGCATGGGCACGGAGAGATTTCACTCTGCGTCAGCATAACAAACACTGGCTATAGGCCAACAAGACCAGTTTGCATAGAAGTCCCCACTGCATCATGGGGGGAAAGGTCTGTGTCTATGGTGACATTTAAAGGGACAGTATCATTAATCTGAAGTCCATTATCATTCTCCTAGTATCATTTTTCATCTAGTATAACAACATCTCTACTGGTTTCATAAATAACAGAAGTTATATACAATCTTAATAGATATGAAGCCGTTTATTGCAGATCCAGGACCAGTTGAGTCCCATCTGTTGATTAGAGCCAGATGTTGGGAACTGATCTTGGTCGTGTGCTTCAGGTTTTCATTCATAGCCCTTGTTTGTCTCGAGTCTCTTTAGTGTCGGTAGTTTATTTAGAGCCCTTTGGTGAGGATTTATTCCCTACAGGTCATCCAGTTTGTGCTCTCTTGGTAGAACAGGAATGACTGACCCCAGGTGGAGAGGGGCTCCCGTCACATGGACCCCCATCAAAAAAAGATTTGGTTTTGGTTAAGAGTAGGACTAGTCCAAAAATCCCTTTTTAAACCTATTTCATGAGTAGTGGTTTGAGCCAAACGAGTGGATTTGTCCATAAAGGGTCACTATTCCAGTTGTAGTTTTCTTTTACTTAGTCACAAAGCGTAATATCAAAGGCACATACATGATCACTTTAATTCCATCCATTTGTTTCCTGAGTTTTTCTCCTCAAGACCAAAACACAGTAAGAGTGAACTTTATGAGCTTTAAACTTCAGTTCAGTTTTAAGAGACTGATTCAAATGACTGGATCAGGTATCTGAAACTATTTCAATAACTAACTATTCAGTACATTTATATCCTTGTAGTTATATTTTGCTTTATCAAAGTAAAGAAAGCAATATTTAAGTCGAGCCTGATGTCACCTTTCTCATAAAACAATGATCCCAGCCCCTGGGAGACGAGACTATCGAGACATCGTAGTTATACCAGCCAGGTCTCATCATCTGATCACAGGTCAACAAGACTGATTTTGTCTGACAGCATTAATCTGTTGTTGTAAAAATTGACAATGTACTGAAATGTACTTTATATTGTCGTGGCAGTAGTGTCTGAAACTTAAACGATTAATAATGCCCTGATTTGTATTTCCAAAAGCTCACGGTGGCATCTTCAAATAGCTTATTTCTGATCAACCGTCCCAAACCCAAGAAAGGTTGCAGGTTGAGATACTTCACCTCTCCTGTCTGTATTGTTTCCATGAAAACATCAGAAGAAAGCCATTTCACTCGTCCATGATTGTTTATATAGCTTAGTTTTGAGAGGTTTTATTCTTAGTCCATGAGATGCTTCTGTTTGTCATTGTTTATAGTCCAGTTATGAATGGGTTGAAGTCGCTCCACAGCTCTTGTTGCAGTGTAGCGCTCTCTGGTGGATCAGAGAGTTAGCTGCGCTTTGCTGCCACCTGCTGCCTCAGTTTCTCCCTTCTCTTCTTCTCCATCAGCCTGGAAAAGCAAAAAACATTGTGTGTGTAATACAAGCCTTCATTTGTGAACATGTCAGTCTGCAGATGAGACAATTCTTCGTTGTCTAGATTCATATGATACTGTATCTTTATACTAGCGTTAAAACTGAGCCTGCAAGATCGTCAACAGGTAAAAGAAAGTTGATTAAACACTAAATGAGTACATTTAATCCAATAATCACTTCTTTTCTTCATCATAAAGAGAAGCTTTGAATGTTGAAAAGGTCATTCAGCACAGCTCTGTAGTTAATATTCTGTTTGCAGCATTAATAATAAAGAACGTACTATAATATATTAGACTGTCTACACAAAAGACTTCCTACAGCCTTGTTCCTGGATCTTTCTCCTCCCATCAGTCACCTGTGGTTTCGAGCCTCCACCAGCTCACTCAGTTGGTCCTGAGCTGCTCTGAGCTCCTCCAGACTCTGCTGGTATCCCAGATCCCCGGAGCCAGACCTCTCCTGGAGGGACACCTGGTTGGACAGCTCGCTGGTTCGATCCCGCAGACGCTGGATGGTCATGTACATGTTCTCATCGTCTTCCTCCTGCAGCCATAGTGAGGAAGAGAGAGCAGCAAGACGAGGGTAAGTTATCAGTTATGGACTCTAAGTATAATGAACATGTCTCTCTCACAGCAGCGTTACCTTTGCGTTGACGATCTCTATATGGATCAGTAGTGAGGCCAACTCCAGCTCTTCACTGTAGCTGTTCTTCAGAGGGACGCTCCTGTAGCCTGACAACACAAATGACAGAACTAATTCAAGCTGAGTGAAATATTTGTCTGGATTAAATTAGGATTGGCAAAAACAATTTGCTAAATCCCACCTCTCGAATGCAGACTGCCCAATCACAGCATCCGACAACTATACTGTGCTCCATAGTCTTGTCATGCAATTTCTTCAGAGGTCTGAAGGAGATGTGGAGCTCTCATTACCACTGTTGCTAGGTAAGCTTCTGAAGTTATACTGAACGTACACATGCTGCGTTTTAATGATTCATATCTGTAGGCTTTATCTGCTGAATCAGTTACACATATTGTAGAGCATTTTCAAAAAACTACATAATAATCATTGAGTTAGTGACGGAGTGGGCAATCCAGTAGTTTTAAAATATGTAAATGACTAATACGTCAAAGTTTTGGAACAAGACGGATTTAGTGAGCGATATAGATGCTGTTTATGGCTCTACAGGGATCCTTTATTTTATTCATTTAGAAGTGCTATTTCATTATGTTTTTATGTAAAAACATCTCTGTGTATTGAGTGTCACTATTACCCTAAAACCATGACAAAATGAACAAAACCAGACTGGAGCCATGTTACTCGGGCCCTGTTCAAAAATGGCCGATGCTATGCTGTGGTTGGCCGGTCTGTGTTGGATGGGCGGGACATTCACCTGTTCGTAGCAGACGGACAGGATAGGTCGCCTGTGCCAGGAAGTTGGGATCACTGAACATGTCCTCTTCGTAGACGGTGAAGCGCAGAAAGGAGAAGGTGGGGTTGTGGATGTCAAACACAAACTGCTTCTGCACCCACACAGGATTCAGTCCGTTATCAGCTGGGAGGGTCAGGAGGAAGACGTTGAGCTCACATTACAGCATGAATGTAAATCTGTGACAATGAGACAACAGCTTTCTTACCGACGACGTCTGTCTTGCATTTGCAGCTGTCGTAATCTGCTCCACAGATCTCCACCTCCACGAAGGGACAGATGATGCTGCGGCCATTTTTAGGGAGATGACGGGCTCCCAGCACCTGATCCAGAGACAGTGGAAGAATGTGAACGGCAGGTATAAGACTGTCTAAACAAAATGATTCTCACTACTAGTTAAATACTTGTACTGCTATGATCAATCTGACCTGTAACTGCATGGTGATTGGCTCCACATGTAAGGTGTCCTTGTCGAAAGGGTCGAAGGCATCGTCCCTCATGACATCAGGCTGAGGAACGAAGCCACTGGCCCCTCCCAGCATGAACAAGGCCTGGTTCAGCTGCATGGGTTTATCTACACACATTTCATATTTATTCAATACACCTTTTCTGTCTGAAAGCAACATGTGACGGATGATTCTATCAGAAGACCGCAAGGCTGAACCTGATTACCCCCCCCCCCCAAAAAACCGCCTAACCTCACTAAGACCAACTGTGTTGGGGTACTATTTGTCAACTATTTGTCCCCGATTTTCTACCCTGTTAATAATCTATTCTTATACAATATAGTATATTGATCTGTTGTCCCTGATGGACACTTAATACCAGAGGCTAAATGTGATTATTAGGGTTGACTTGCTAATCAGGAGATACTTATTTTCAATATCAGAACACAGAAATGTTGTCATTTATGTGAATAAATGAGTGATACTTAACTAGCAATTTTTACTGCAACATTGCTAATTTCCAATTCTAATTCTATTCATAAATGTATATCTGAGATAAGATGATTCAGTGTATAAGTATACATACAATATATATACTTGTACACTGACCTGGGGTCTGGAAATTGAGTGCGACCAGCTGGGAGCCACAGAGCCACATGGGCAGCGGGTCGTAGTTTGACGAGTCCAGCCTCTGTCCTCTGGGATAAACTCTGGAGAGCTGACGGCGATTGTACTGCAGGAAGCGCTTCCCTCTGCTGCGTGTCGCAAACTTCTCTGCCTTTGTCTCTGGGAAGGAGGACATGTCCCGGTAACACGCCCTCTCTGTCCTGATCTCTAGAAGTAGCAGCAAATACAAAACAGATTAAACACAAAACTTTTTAAAAAGTGAGGCAAGAGAAGAAGAGAGAGCAGCTTGATCCTTACTGTCCTCGTTGAAGGGGACAGGTCTGCAGTAGACCACGAGCTCAGACAGCTCCACCGCTATCTTCTTCCTCCTCTCCATTTGCTTCTCCTCCTGCATCTGTCACCACGGAGACAAGCCAATATGAAAAACAATCCCTTTTAAATGATGTGTTCCTCTTGAGAGAGCAACATTTGGCAACAATTCCAGGATTGATTTTGCATCCTCCGGTCCTACTGACCCGTGCGTCAGCGTTCTGTGTGGCCTCTCTGATCTTGCCCACCCAGACGGTCACGTCCTCCAGACTGTCGGCTGCCACATCCAGGGTCTGAACCGGGAGAGAGGACAGCTGCTGGGAGTGGATGGTGAAGACGTAGGGACGTGCGTTCTTTCCATCCTTATGCACCACTGGACACATGCATGGAGGGAGACAGAGCTTTGAGAGAGGGTAGTTCTTGAGCATTAGAAGCTAACCTCTGTTTGTTTATGGGACTCACCGACATGACAGGTGGGCACATCAATGAAGCCCTTCAGGAATGTTCCAAGAGGACTATTCTCTGTTGACTGAGACATCAGAATAATATTTTTTAAAAAGACATGATTGGAAAAGCAAGCTGATCATTTGACATTCTTGCAGCTCCAGCTAAGAATCCCAACTCACCACTTCATCCAGCTCTCTAGTGGGAGAACTGGGAACCTCCTCCACGTAGTTTGCAGGAAACCACAGCTGTTTCTTTCCTCCGTAGTCACCTCGCCACCTAAGGACACGCCACACGGGTTCATGACGAGCTGCTCTTAATGTAAACGACGTCACATGTACAATGAGACTTACTCACCAGCTGCCCTCCTGCTTATCCACGTTGATGATGAGTGCCTGTTTAGGGAAACAGAGCTCATCTTCCCTCTGAGCTCGATAGTCGTACAGAGCTTTGACCGTACACTGAAACGCAGCATGGAGGGACACCATCAGTGTGTCTGCCACAGTGTATCAGATACAACCACTTGGGGGTGCACATAGAGGCTTTGAGTGTTTCTATTTCTCAAAACATCACTTTTCTCATTTCACTTCCTTTAACTTAACTGAAATCTAGAGATAGTGAAATTACTAATACGGTATCGAAGAGAGAAGTTACGTTATGCTGTTAGATGAAAATCTTCTATCAGTCCTCACATGAGTACATTGCAATACCAATATTTCTATGTTTTTACAGTACATAGTTGGTGCAGATATTCACTATACTTTGTGTACTTTTACTTCTAACGATTATTAAAAAAAAGTCTACCCATATTACCTTTCAGGATTATCAAATTTGCTAATAATTTACTAAATTATAATAGATATGGTAATTATTGAATAAGTAAAAAGAGCTCCCTTACCCGTGCTGTGGGCATCTTATTGGCCTCCACATAGAAATGAGGGCTGCGGACCTCGTATAGAGCCCCGTAGTCGAGCTCCTGAGAAAGAAACAAGTAATGGTTACTCTTGCAGTTTAATGCCGTTATTAAATTCATAACTTTGATTTAATTTCATGAACGATATAGTATAGCATGTCTACAGGAAGTGTCGTGAAAAAAGTCCTTACTAGAGTTTGTCACAAAAAAGTTATAAAGTATGTTGTAATAAAAAAATTGTAAAAGTCATTGTTTAGAACGCCATTAAATGTCATAATAAGCCATAAAAAAAAGTCTTTAAAACACATGCTATAGTAGATCGAAAAAAGCCATAAAAATCACCTGTTATTGTATGGCGAAAAAGTAATAAAGAGCAATAGTATAATATGTCCAAAAGAGTCGTAAAAATGCCATAGTATAGTTTGTGGGAAAAAGTCATAATATACAATGTCGAAAAATATAAGAGGTCAGTATGGTATGTAGAAAAAAGACATTAAAGAGTCATGACGTTTTCCGACATGCTATACCATGACTTTTATTCGACATGGAATATATAGTTTGTTCTTTAACATACTCTATGTACGTTTTTGTTTTTTTCACTTTTTTTGACATACTATACATCTTTATTTGATATGCTATGATAATTAATGATTTTTAAAAATATATATACTATACAATGATTTTATTTATTTCTTCTAACACACTTTACTATGATTTTTTTTTTGTTTTCAATATACTATACTATTACTGTTTTATTACTTTTGAATATAGTAGTATATATATATATATATCATAGTATACTATGAATAAAAATGTTTACAAAAAATAGTCTAGTATAGTATAGTATGTTGAAAAAAAATATATGAAAAAAGTCATACAATGTATAGTATGTTATAAAATTGCATTATCACAGTAAGTATAGTATGTGACTAAACAAATACATATTATTCTAAGTAATAAAAAATGTCCTTTTCATAAAGTCATAGTAAAGTATGTCGAAAAATATCACAAAAAAGTCATTGAATAGTACGTCATGAAATGACATACAGTAAATGGAAACCCTGGGTGACAGCGGTAATGTAAACCTGCTGTGTGCGATTCTCGGGCTGTGTCGGACTCACCGTGGTGCCCATGCGGTCCAGAGTGTCCTCGTTGATGGGGTACCGGAGCCTCATCTTGCGGTACAGAGGCTGTTTCTCGTAGTAGCTCACAAGGTCGACGAGACTCTCAAACTCTGCCGAGCTGCCTAACATGAAGAGACGGCCTTCCTGCTGAATGCGACAGTGTTTGATCTTCCCCTCCGCCCTGCGGAGAGACAGACGAAGGAGGACAAGTTGTCACAAAAACAAAGACACCATGTGAACAGATGAGTCCCCGTTGTCAGCGTGCGTTGGTTTCCTACCTGAAGGAGATGGCATAGGAGCTGTTTTCACTGCGTTTCCGCACCAAGAAAGCTCCGTCTCTGGGGACGCGCATCAGCATGTGTTCAGCCTGAACCCGGGACAGACTGGAGTGGAACCACCTGGAGAACACAACACTATCTATTCACTAACCGAGGAACGTTTTCTCCTCCACCTTCACTCACTTTAAAAAGAGAAAGTGTGACATCTCTGCAGACCTAAAATCACTCACTCTCTGCTCTCGTGTGCGTTAGGCTGAGGTACGGGGCTGCCCAGCCTCATCTCGAACTCGTTGCAGCGCAGAGGCGTGTCTCTGTAGTGGCAGATGAGGCGGTAGAGGCTGTCAAACACCAAGTTGTCCGTTAGGTAGAAGCGGGTGGAGCCGGACTCCTGCCGTGAATGGATCCTGCAGTGCTGGACACGACCGGAGCGCCTGGGGAAGGAGGAACATGTGGGGGGGGAGTTAGAGCGATGATCTCTAGTCTGTCACAAAACTCTGGAAAAAAAACTATCAATACTTGTAGAGTTTTCTCCAATTTCGGTGAGGCCACGAGACGAGATTCGGAAAACAACACGTACGCAGACAGCTCAGAACACTTTTGTCAGATATTTTTCTTCATAACAACACTTAGTTTCTGATTCTTTGTTCAAATAAAACAGCAATTGTAACAGATGACTTGTGGTGCATTTGATGGCTTTTTATATTGACATTTACAATATTGATTATAACGGTATTCATTTCCTAATAGAAATTTAGTGTCAATTTTCTTCAATGCAATAAATACAAATTGGTCAAATATGTATTTTACTGTTATTTCTATCTATTCACTTAGGATTGATTTTCCAACAACTACATTTGAACAAATACTGAGGCTTTTAAATCTTGTTTCCCTTTATGATTAGAGCTGTACTGCTGTGATCTCATTTTTCTAATCTCTTTCCTCCTCTGACATAAAGTCCAAAGAGAGGTAGCAGAGATTACTGTCAGTGACATGTCCCGTTGAGTATCACTGACCAGAACGAGAGGGTGTAGTCCCCGACGAACGTCTCACTCTCCCGGACCAGGAAGGTGCCGTCTTTGGCTCCGCCCTCGCAGTACTCCTGCAGGAGCTTCTCTGCCACCTGTCGACCGTCACGACCTCCGCCCAGCTTCCCGTGGAACCAGCGCTCTGCACAGTGCTGCTCGTTGTTGTTACACTCCTGACCAATTACAGGAAAGAGTAATTAAGTGCCGCCTTTACCCGATTAAATACCTTCTTTTTCCTTATTTGAATATAATCATCCCCCTACCTCTTTTCCTTCGTCGTCCTCCTCTTCATCAGCTGTCTGGTAGTGAGACGTCTCCTCTGAGTAGTAAATCTTATTACTGGTCAGGACGAAATAGTGTGGCGTCCACGTCTGTGAATCACACAAAAACACCACTCAGTAATGCCGCACAACAAGGACTGTATGCTTGATGCATAAGAACAAGGTGCACACGCACATGGTCGATGGGGTCTTCCAGGTAAAGGATGCCGTTCTTCAGCGAGTTGCTGATGTCGTTCTCGGAGTAGCTGGCTGAAGTCACCTCTTCATACAGCGTGCCTTCTACCAGTTTCTTGTGCTGTGACACAGTGATGAAACTTGTTGAACGTGGGAGCATTTTACTGCATGCATGCACCATGTGAACAGCTCGAGGTTGTTTTGCAACGTAGGTGTGTGGTGGTCTGCGTACCTTGATGAGGATCTTCCTGCGGAGCTGGTACGGCGAGGGGAGCTCCTCTGCGTTGCTATCGACCGGCTTGGTGAGCAGCAGATCGCCAAACACCTTCTTGAAGTGCGTGGCCATGTTCCTCTGTTGGACCACACTGCAGTGGTCCTCGATGGACAGGATCACAGGGTACCTGCACAAACACGACAGCGGGGCGGTGAACCCTTGCGTTTAATCTCCAGAAGACATCTGCAAGTTGTTCCATTGTCACCGATGGAGAAGTAGAAACCCTGTCCAAGCTTACTCTGATGTGACGAAGGCTTGTTCTTTGATGGTGTGCAGCACATCCAGGAACTTGATCTTGGAGGTTAACGTGTGGCCGTGGTAGATGATTGGCAGGTCGTCGGGTCCGTCCCAGCAGTCCACTGAGATCAGAAAACAGAACATCCAAACAGAGGCGTTTAGCTGTGTGTGCACCTGGACAAAACAGACCACAATACGACACTGCCTTTCCAAATGTGGCCAATATTTAAGGAAGTGTTGAAGAAGACATTTAAATGAGCAGCAAAATAGCGTAACCCTCACCACCATAATATTTTCTTGTTAGTTAGAACCAAATGCTGGTTCTTACGTTCAATGCAGCGGCAGCCCATCCTGAGGCAGCGGGCGTAGGCTTCTAGAGATGATTCACTGGAAAACTGGTCTCCTGTCAGGTAGCTGAGAGAAAGACAACATGGAGTCTGAAAGACCAGCGGGACTCGGAAACAATCAACAATGCCGTTAGAGGAAATTTGAGGATTTGCTGTCTGACTGAGATCGATTTTCATTTAAATTCCATTTACGTGCAAGATGCTGCAACAAATGACAGTTTCTACTATTGATTAAGAAATTAGGTCATTATTTCCTCTTTAATCAATTCATTTAAAAAATGTCTTTTTTCTACACATTTAAATAGAAACAAAAAATGTTTCCCTTAATTAATAATAGTGATCAGTCGATTCAGTCAGTTGGTGTTGAATTTTCAACTTATAAGTCAATTTTCTTCTTCTATAGTATGGGGCCTCCTGAGACGAAGATATCAACTTTTAGGAACATTTGAGACCCAGATGTCGAGACCTACGTGTTGTGTGAAGAGGAGATCCAGTACTGAGACAGCGGCCGTTTCATGTCATCAGCAACGACAGGTGAAAGCCGAGGGTCACACACAGAATTCTCTTTGGAGAACAGGAACGTCAGAAACTGGAAAAACAAAGTCACGTGATCAGACTTTGAGCCAGGAAGAAATCCCCACAGCGTGTATTCCAGTCGGCTCTCTAGTTTCACCTCATCAAGTTGCAGCATGGGCTCCGGCTGCGGTCCGCCCCTCATGTACCCCGTGAGGAACTCTCTGACACGACTCAGATCCGACGCCCAGGACTCCTGAGACGAGCCGGATAAACAAGTGAGCACAGAGCAGTTTTTTTTAAAGGGAGCACTTTCTGAATCTGCTCTGTACCTTCTGGTCCATCTGTAGAAACTTCTGGAAGTCGTAGAGGGAGATCTGACAGAGCTCCGGTCTGTCTACGTTCCTACAAACACAATGGTTTTCAAGATGTCACTCAGCGGGAGTGAAGGTTAAAGAAAGGTTCAACTAAAATGAGAGGAGACACATTCACATAGAAAAGTCTGTCTGGCAGCCAACCTTTTTACTCTACCTATGCCAATTCTACATTACACCAAGTTAATTTCCCATTACGTTAAACGGTTCACATCCAAAGAGAAAAAAAAACAGAACATTAAAAGGTACCATTAAAATGGCAAAAACACATGGAAATGTTTCACTTTTGTGAAAGCCAAAAGCTCCATGAAGACACTGATGAAGTGTGTCGACGGGTAGAAGGACAATAGTGGGGGACGTGAAGACAAGGGAGTGGACAACGAGGAAGAGGAGGTGGTGGAGGTGAAGGGACTCACCGCAGTGGGAAGGAGAGCTCCAGCTGCTCAATAATCTGGGAACAAAAGGGAGGAACCAGGTGACAGACAGGTGAGGGGGAGCCAGGTGAAGCACAAACAGTCAGTGAGCGTGGAGTGGTGTGAGTGCAGAAGTACTCAAATACAGTACTGAGGTTGTGATTCTGATGTACAAAAACTTTACTTTTCCATCGTGGGAGAATTCTATCTGATGGTGGATGTTACTGGCTGTGTGTTTCACATTCAGACTGTAAAATGAACATGAAACGAGATCCTAAAATATTGCTGTCGTCATCCTGTATCTCCAAAATAAAGAGCAGCAAGTTGTTGCAGCTTAATGCCACAACGTAAGAGTTTGAGAGAATGTTTAGAAGAGCATGCACTCTTACAGCTGAGTGGAAAAACTATGGGTCTCCAATTTTGTGATAGTTTATCATCATTACTTATTAAAAAGGACCATCTTGGTGGTTTGGCATGTTTTATCATTTTTGCAACAAATCACGTGTACTTTAAAGTCACAGCTAACCATTTTGAAACTAGCATAAACGTAAAGTGTACATGAATCGTAATTATGGAAATAAACCTTGTAATAACACGAGTATATGGTCCTACTCGCCCATTGTGATACAACTACTTTTAGTAAAGGATTTGAGTACTTCCTCCACGACTGTGGAAGTGCGTACGTGTCCAAACACTAAACCGAGACTCACGGTCTTCTGTGCGTCAAACATCAGCGTTCTGTAGAGCTGTGAGAAGTTGGGGTAGGACAAGTCGCTCCTGGCCTCCACCTCCTTTGTGAACAGGGAGGATGAGAGTTAGTGTGACACACAAGTCAGAGACATTCAAATGAATCAGACTGACATTGTGCTCTGACCTGCAGCTTGTCTTTGAGAAAGCGCATGTTGGGGACTCTGTAGTTGACCTGAGGCAGCAGAGCTTTCACTTCCTTCACTGTGATGCTGAAAAGAGAGGGACGGTACGTTAGAAACATTAAAGAACCAGGAGATGGCGCTGTAAGGTTTAAGGCGCTACGGTCAAGGATTCTACGTCCATGTTGGCTCAAGAGATTAGCCGTTTCCACGATGAAGAGTGAACCTTGAAGCTTGACTTTTAAGCCAACAGAGAGTCCTTGACATCTGCAGATGTAAATCTATGCAACAGCTAATTAAAGGACCTAGTTTTAATCAATTAAAGAGCATATTTGCACATATGTTGTTGCAGTTTCTTCTGTGGAGTTGCTGATGTCTTTACCTCAACAATCCTATTTCTCTTGGACAAACAGCACATGGATAATCACTTTTACTGATGAACAAAACACATGCGACCATCAGTCATAGAATGAGGAAGAAAGCAAGAGGCAGGTAGAAGAAGAATCCAGGTCAGTGCGCTGAGAGGCTCTTTTGGGGTCAACGACCGCAACCACTGCCAGGTCTGATTCCTCTCTCCGCCCGCTTCCCTCTGTCTAGCTACTGTTACTATTTTCACAGGAGACAGGAAGTTGCCCTCTCCCAGCCCATCGCATCACTTCCTGCTCCTTATCAGGCAGTGGCAGGCTGTTTGTCCTGGAGCGGCTTCCACCCAAACAGAAGCCGGGATTTATTAATGCGAGCGGGAGAGAAACAGACAGAGAAAGAGTGTGTGTGTGTGAGAGATGCGGAGCTTCTGGGTGTGGATGTGCGTCGAGGTTAAGGTCATTGCAGACCCCTGACAGATGTGCGACACGCTCGTTGACGACATCTGGATCTGGTTTCACCTCCACGCGCCACCTGCTGTGACAGACTGGCCGATAAGCATCCACCACAGACTATGGGAGCTCTGATTGGGTGTTGACGTGTTTGTGGCGAGTCACCCACCTGCCCTCATGGTTCCTGTCCATGGCCTCGAACTGTTTCCTCAGCCACCTATGGAGGGAGGGATGGAGAGAGAAAACACAACACTGAAAGAGCGACTATTACAAGAATCCTGCTGGAAGTAAATATAGAAGTCACACTCGTTCGTTAAAAAAGGTCATGCTAACAGATCCGAGGCAAAGAGTCAGCCTTCTCACTAGCTATAGAAGACATGGAAATTAAGAAGCAGCAGTGTTCTTGTACTGCTGTGTAAAGCTATTTAGTCCCAGTATAGCTAGCATGATTACACTGTTTGAACACTTAGCTTACATACATGTTTGTATATTTTCAAATAGTTTGTTTTTACATTTAATGTTGTAGGATTTGGCGATGTCGAGCTGTGAAGATTGCATCCTGTATACATGAAGTTGACGTAGTCACCCGTTGGTTTGTGGACTACAGTTATGAAGGCTCGAGTTTGGCATCTTGGTTTTTTGCAACCAGAAGTGACGAGAGGGTGGAGCCAAGTACAACAGAACGATGTAGAAGACATTTTTAGGGGACCAAAATGTTACAATTAACTTTCAAAAATACTTGAATTGGCCAGTAGAAAAAATGCAAGTTTAAGGCACTTCCGCGTCGCCTTCACTTTTCAGACCCGGAGGTTACTGCAGGATCTAGAACCAGTGTTAGGTTTGTCCGTTCTGGGCTACTGTAGAACAACAACATAGCGGAATCCGTGAAGATAACCCGCCCCGTATGAGGAGATGACCTCCTTATTTTAAGGCAACTGAAATGCAATCCTTATTTTCAGGTGATTATACACTAAAGAAAACATACTTAGTTATATCCTATTCCAGTTCTGCCAATAGATCCTTGTAATTGCTACACACTGGCCCTTTAAAAGAGTGAAGTCTTTGAGGATGAGGACTATGAGGACATGGAAAAACAATAAGGACACTACATATATACTACATATTTCCGTACACAAAAGGTGAGGAGAATTCAAATTTCAGTTTGACTTAGAGCAACAAGTTGACGTTATATAGAGTCTGTATTTGTCAAACCCAGTGAAAGCTGTTGAATCTACAGTTTAAGTCTTATAAACAGACGAAATTAGCCATTTCATTTCCTCTGACCATTTCCAAACATATACCGCTCACATTATGTTGACAGACACCTTCTGTTCTCCTGCTCGCACCACAGAAGCCATAACTGCCCCCGCACATTCATCTAGAGTAAATATTTTCATCCCAAAACAAATATTTGTCCTCTCCTCCGACCGGCACCTCCCTTTCCCGTCCAGGTCGCTACTTCTTTTGATGCGACCAGCTATCACTTAATCACACACACAGGGAGGGGTAGGACCTTGTTAGGTGCTTTATAAACACACAGATTAATAGTTGAGTGATACAGGTTTATGACTTGGTGATTCATTTCACTCAAAGACATTCAGTTTCCAATCATAGAAGACGACAATAACCAGCAAATATTCATGTTTGAGTAGCTGCAACTAGTCATTTGTTTCTGCTAAAAGAACCAATTCATTTTCTGTTGATCAACTAATGAAATAAGTTGACTAATTGTTTCAGTACTGGGAGCCCTCTACAAAATTTCAAGCCTACCTGAGGTCAGTTTTTCTATCAACAGACGACATATTCGATGGAGTATTCCTTTAAGTCACGACTACAAACAGCTGAACACATGGACACACACCTGTCTGTCTGCTGGGGTGCGGGAGCTCTCTGAGTGTCGATCATCAGCCAGTTGAGACCAGTGATCCACATGTTGACCTCCTCTTCACTGAAGGCTGTAAAGACAAAAAGCAAATGTCAAAAATATCTGGCTTTGGTGACTTCCCTAAAAGTTTAGGGAACAAGCAGCTAAATATTTATTTAAAAGCTTATTTAAATGTTAATTCAAATATATTGGAACTATGTTTTTTGTCAACGGGTTATAAAGATTATCTGAACCACTTTATTTGGATGTTAAACCAAAAGAACGTGCACCTGAATAATGGTAATAATCTCTCATTCCACACACACACACACAGACACACACACACACAGTTTAGTTTTTAATTCAAGCAACACGTAGACTGCAGTAACTCTCATCATGACAAAAACAAAAATAAATGACATGGAACTTTGTGGTACACTGGTTTGCAGTACACATGACCATACCACTGCCAACATTCTCACTGACCAAAGTTCTCCAGGTATATATTTGTATACAAGTAACTGCATGTATTGTTTCACCTTATTTCATTCTAATTTAAATATCTATGAATATGTTCTATGTGTGTAGGGGCTCTAATTAAAATGTCATTGTGCAATCCGGAGTTGTAAAATGACAAATAAATGTATCCTTGTAACTTGAAACATGCTGTAATCACATACAAACTATTTCTTTAGAGTAAATAATGAATGTTCTGAGAGTGATAGTTGACAAAAGGTTGACAAGATACTGGTCAAATGACAAAGGGGTGTAGCGTGTGACCTCTTAAAAAACGGGTAGTCGCAGTAGAGCAGCAAAGGTACATGGGGAATCACTTGTGCACACACATACAGTTCTTTAAGCCCACTGACCGGCCACGCTGAGCGTCCTGAGGCGAAACTCCAGGCCGTAGAGCACGATGAAGCAGTGGGCGGTGTCAAGCTTACGGGCCTCCTCCGGGTAGCGCTCAAAGTCACGGGAGCCCTTCCCCAACCGCAGCTCCCGGATCTCTCGTATGTCCACTGGAGGAGGGAGGAAGGAAGGAAGGAAGGATAGTGTTGCATGAACACAAATATGCACACAACCATGAATCACAGTTTGGTACGTTGTTCGTTTCCCTGCCAAACACACAGAAATCTGCTGTTGTGTGTGTGTGTGTGTGTTTGCACAGCTATCATTGTGAGGACCATCGAGAGTTATTAACCTTTGGAGTGAGGACCAAAATGCAAAGTGAGGACATTTAGGCCGAGTGTGTGTGTGTGTGTGTGTGTGTGTGTGTGTGTGTGTGTGTGTGTGTGTGTGTGTGTGTGTGTGTGTGTGTGTGTGTGTGTGTGTGTGTGTGTGTGTGTGTGTGTGTGTGTGTGTGTGTGTGTCCACAGAGCCAAAAAACAGACACACAAACATTTCAGCTGTCGGTGACAGGATGCTCCCTAAGCCTGAAGAGGTTTTCAGCTGCAGCCAAACAAACAGCCACTTTTCGTAGCTTAGCCTTTCACGTGAATTAGGAAAAAGAATCCCTAAACTCAGAAATCCCTTAAGACCCCGACAGAGTCGCTCACTTTCAGTGGTTTTACCCCTAAAGGACCAAAGCAAAGCCCGAAAAATGTTGCTGAAGCTCCTCAGTCAGCTCTTACATTAATGATTAAGGTTGTTAATAACCAAGTTGTTATATTTTTACTAAATAAAACATGATTATTGAGGCTGCTTTTCCCAGGCCCCAAAGTGTGCTACCATTACATTCATGTCAACGAGGTAGTCATCTGTTTTTATGAGAAATAAATACAAAGTCCTCTTTAAAATATCTAAACAAAATGTCCCACAGTTTAAAAAAGGTACGTCCAGGATCCTCAAAGACTCTTCTGTCCATCTGGATGCTAAATGAGTAACTTTTGAACACGTAGTAATCATCACCAGTTCAAGTCGTCACTGACAGCTGTAGAGCCGCTCAACAGTCACCAAAATAAAACAGCAGACCGTAAAAATGCACTATATAGTAAACTGGCAAACAGCCTAAGTATAGGTCAAAGATAGCCAGTTATTTATTGTACAGTATTATATTAAGATATCTAGACCACTATTATGGAGTATTTGTACAGATTATGGGATAATTAAGGCACGTTTTAAGCAAGGGAAATTGTTGAATTGATAAGGTTTGGCATTCGTTTAACGGAGGTGTCTCCAGCTCTAGTTTTGCCTCATCATTTTGGCAACACCACATTTTCTTCTCACTGTAAAAATTCAGCATTTAAAGGGTTAAAAGCTGCACTTGTGGCAGGTTCTATCTAATCATTTCTACATTTAACGAGTAATGCATACATAACTGAAAGGTTACAGAGCTTCAGCTGCACCAGAAGGGTTAACAGAGTGGACGAGTCGGGCGACTCCGGACTCTACTTTGACACTTGCAGTGGTGGACACACCCACAAAGAAAAGCCCGGCTTATTGACATAGCAGATGTCTTGTGCAAACACACACAAACATACACTCATAGATGCTCTGGCATTCACACACCAAACACAGGCCTACTAGAGCACATACACACAGCTGAACTGAATGCGACTCTGTGAAGCCTCAGCGCTATTTTCTTCCAGCCAAAACAAAGCAGGAATATTAAAGAGGACAGAGACGTCTCATATACAAGTGTTCTGCCCAACAGGTGGATGACGGGGGACAGAACGATCAACGCCTGTTGCTGCTCTTTAACGGGCCAAAGCGAGCCCTCAGCAGGTTGTGTATGATCCTGAATCAAAGAGCTGAGAGGAGAAATCTGGATCCTATCTGCGAGTGCAGATGACAGGGAGTATGTTTGGCATCAGATTAAGAAAGAAGTCCATTATCTTCGGATGGAAATGTGTCCATGGGTTAGTGTGTGTGTGGGGGGGAGACACGTAACTAATCTGACAGAGTTCTTACCCACAGATGACCTGCACTGTTTTAAGCTTTTGAAGCCAACTATGATGCACTAATTCGTTGTTTAATAATGGCTGATGAGAACTAACCCACTGTTTTAGGAAATAGCTGAGCCAGCCTTTATTAAAGATGTACCTCTTCATTAGTAACCAATGGGCTTGGGGCTGAGACTCACTGACAGGAAGTCGGTTTTTCAAAGGATTTGTTAACAAAGAGAGAAATATTAAATAACACCAGCCTTATTCTTTGATTGGAAAAAAAAGAAAAAAACCTTCAACAGACCGTTTGGCCACTAAACTTCTGGGGGAGAAAGCTGCAGAGCATCTGGACCAAAACCCATCCAACTTATTAACATTCACAACCACACATGTCATATGATGGAATATTCCAAACAGTCATCTACTAAAATCAACATAAAACGCTTACTCCGAATCTTGTTTACTTACATTTCCTGTTAAAAAGAATTCTCACCAGTTTATCTCGCTGGATGAGAGCGGATGACTCCCTCCTAAAGGGAACTCAAGCTGCTGTTTTCAAGGGCAAGAAAAAACCTTGAAGCTTGTCCATTTTGGTAGTTTTACACTGTACTTCTTTCATGGCTGCTTTATGCTAAACGCAGACATTTGATCAGTTTAATTAAAAAGAAAAACGGATTTTTGGATAACATGTTTAAAGAAAACGTTTCAGTTACTGAAACTCAGGTACCTAAAGACGTTGGTAAGTTATGTTAGCACAAAGTTCCTCACAGTCAATGTCGACTCAATTTCCTCCCAAACTGATACCCCAAAGCCTGTGTTTGTTTTTACTCTGGCCTTTCCCTTTATTACTTCCTGCTATGCCATCTGGAGGTTGGACATACTCCCTGCCTGTCTCACACACACACACACGCACACACACACACACACGCACACACACACACAAGGCATGATTCCTCCCACTGTGGCCTTTAACCCTGGTCCAGGTTGTGATAAAGACACACAGTCTGATGTAAACGTAACAGGAGGGAGGTTGGTGGGCAAACTGGAGACACATCAGAGGAAAAGATACCGTCAGCAGTCTCACACAAAGAAAAACGTTCATCGCCAGAGAAGCTCGTAAACTAACCGTCTTGTCAGTGCTCACTGCTCGGACTGAATGAAAGTTCCCTGAACGCACCACACGTTGTGCGGACTGCTGACCTGAAACCACCAGCCGTGGATAATTGCAGTGCATTTCCAGTGAAACAAACTGTTCTCGGTACAGCTGGTGACATCACTCCGGACCAGATGGCAGAAGTCTACATGGGGAGATTAGAAATCGCAGGGAAGCAAAACTATGGGAGACCAGGATGAAAAAAAGCACGAGGGCGGGTTATAAGATGGACAAAGGAACGGGTAGCCATTTTTAAGTTAGTCTTAGCAAACACACTGATGCAGTCCTAATCAACCTGTAAATGACTCCCTATTTGGTGCAAACCACCGAAGCAGCGCCTCATCTGTGGTCCATGTCTTCGCTTGCTGCAGAAGATGCTGAAACCTTTTGTTTGTCCTGCAGCCAGCCAGTCCTTCAGTCTGAGGCGGGAAGTGAGACACTCCCTGATAACCCCACACTTCCTGCGCCTCAGGATTTAATACCTCCACTGTTTGCCAAGGCGCTCATCTCAAACAGACAAACAGCAAAGCTGAGGGAGGAACTTCATTTGAAAGCAAAACAGTAGAAGAAAAAAGAAAAAAGAAACCAGGCAACAAAAACAAAAGGAAGGAAAATCAGGAGAGGAGAGGGAGGTGAGAGGAGACGGAGTGAAGGGGTCACTTAGATAAATATGAGTTAGAACAAAAGAATCAAATGAATGACCTTGGACTTCAGAATGAAAGTGAAACTTCCCAGAAACTGGGAAAGGACTGCTGGAGGAGGGAAATGGAGGAGGGGTAGGAGGGAAGAAAAAGTGGGTATGTGGGGGATAAAGTGAAGGAGATACCCGCTGAGTTCCTGGAATGTACCGCTGGGTTTGTCCAGAGGGAGGTCGTCCGTAAAGGGCCGTCTGTGTTTGTGAGAGAGCACGGTTTTCATCTGCGTCGGGTGGAGCGTTGAGGTGTTGAAGCTCAAACTCGTAGTGGTTGTCCCTTGGATTAGCGAAGGCTTTATGATTATGGTTAAATAATTGACTCCCCAAACAGAAACAACACCTACATCTGTTCAGCTGCCACGAGCCTCTGAGCCTTCGTTTAAACATTCTGATTGCTTGACTGATATTAATGCAGATATTTTTTGTTTGACTTTTACTGATTACTAGCATCCGATTAAATACATTAATTGAATTACGCAAAATTATTGGCTTGCCGTTAGATACAGGCTACGTCAGTATAACAGCGTATAGTCAGTGTAAAAACGGCGACACCTCCTGTGTTTCGGGCGGGATCATCTGTTTCTAGCGCCATCTGGAAACTTCTTTGTCTTTCAACTCTTTGCAACTTGCAGCGTTTTCTCTAATTGTTTGCTTTTCCAGTGTTTCATCATGATGCACACGTGTTGTCCAATTGGTGGTGATGTTTTCTTGAGTTATGGCAAAAAGAAACCCCTTCAGCGGGACGATGGAAGCGCAAAGCTGACAGCAGTAAACCTATTCCTATCTCATAGGGGAGGAGTCGTTTTCTTCTTTTTTACAGGGTGCTACCATAAAGTCTGAGTTAGAATAACACATGGCAGACAGAAGGAAACTCTATCGTGCCAGTTGTGAATGCCGTAAGTTTTCTCGGTGCTAACAGACACTGTAACAAATCCTCCCCTAGGCCACAGAATCCAGGGCGCAGACAAAAGCCTCCACACGCCACACAGGCAGAACGGTGCTCCAACAGCAGCCTGCCACTTTAAGTGAACCACTGACACTCCACTTCACTCCAGCAGGCAGTTACGGCCACCTCGGCCCACCACCACCGGTCAGTCAGTCAGTCGGTGTGTCAGGCACTGGGCTGAGCCAGGACTTAGGGTCCATGCATGCTATTCTGTTACCGGCCGGCTGACATGGATGAAGCAGAGGTCACAGGGCCATGAAAGCCCATGACATCACTTCAGTTACAAGTTGGGGTCAGGATGGGGGGGGGGGGGGCTACGACCGCAACAGGTCACATGCAGTGATACTCACTCTTGCATCTTTACAGCAGGCGCACACAGAACCTGAACCTAAAAGAGTTTTGAGGTTCGATATTCAGCCCATGTTTTAAAGGGTCAGTTCAGAAATAATAATACATTATACAATAATAATACATAATACATTTTCTCACTGACCCCTTACAGTGTCTAGCAATGCAGACAACTCTATTTCATGTGTTGATATTTGTTGTTGTTGTTTGTTGATAAACCTCTGAAATGTCTGGGGCCACACTACTACAATGGGGACCAATGGAATGATTGATGGTCGTGCAATATTGACCTCAACTGTAACTTTCTTCATGGAACTTTATTTCTAATGAAAAAATGAGAACACGTGTCTCTCTGTAATTAAGCTAAGTTAAGTTAAACTGACACCTTAATACAGTGGTTCGCGACACCAGATGCTTCCGTTATATGAAAGAATAAGTTCTCTCTAATATTTGCTTTTTTTCTATGTAAAACCCAGAAATTCTTTTAACTCTTCAGTGCTCTAAAAACCTGACCAATGAAAACAATGTGTGAAAGAACATGTCTGTTGGGTTCCACCAACCTGTGGTAACCAGCAGACAGCCCTATATTTTAAAGGGTCACCGCCACTTTAAAAAGCTGCACACGCAGAGGAAGAAACTGTCCCTGTTGTTCTGTTTCTGCATTGCATAAAGATATGAAGAAGAAAGAAGTGCATATGATGCATGAGACTGAGACACGAAGGATGTCATGTACTGTAGTTAACACCTCTTTGGTGCATGAATTCATTAATTTAATCCTATCAATACTCACCCTCTCCTTCTATTTTGTCAGGGTTTCGGCTCCACACGATCTGCCGCATGTCTTGCTTTATCTGGAAGGTTCTCCTCTCGGGCCTCTGGGACTTCTTCTGGTAGAAGACGGTCATCACCGTCCCCATCTCGAGGCTGTGGAGGATGCGGGGACCGGCTTCGGTCCAGTCCTGCATCCTGGAGGACGTGACCGGACCGGCAGACCCTGCGGCCCCACCGGCGGCGGCCTCCTCGGCACAGCCGTTGTGGCAGCCGCTGAACCTGGCTGCACACATCTTCACTGCATAGCGACACGCACACCTCGCAGGATTACTGATCTGTGGCGGTTTATAGGTGAGGATGCTTTAATCACTGAATGCACCAGTTATCTAACATGTCCAAACCACTGATGCCAGGAGGGAATCTTGTTATGAATCCAAATCACAGCAGGCAGAAGTTATAAGTACGTGTGTGATTAAACTATTGACATTAAAACAAAAGCTAACAAATATCACTCAAGAGCGGAAACAGTGAAATTGTCCTCTGGTTCTCTGGAGGGGGAGTGTATCCCAGTGTTATCCTTTCCAGATGCTTCTGGCAGCACACCAGTGAAATCCTCTCGGAGCGAGATCTCATCACCGCTGGACTCGGGTTTCCATACTTTAAGTGTCCTCCTCCCGCTCCTTCAATCCACGACCGAAAAAAGGCACCCACGGTCCGGCTTCGAATCCACGCGGCGTCGCTCGCCTCACTTTGCCGCTTGCAACTTGAGACGTGTCTGTTCCTGCTCCTGGCTATTTGGAGAGTGAAGTTAGTGCGAGCGACAACGATGCAGAGTTATGCAAGGGCGAGTCGGACAAAATACCCGGTGGTGAGCGCAGCTGGGCGGCTGGAGAAAGAGGACGGGCAACGGACGGCGCTCTGCGGCGGCTTCACAGAGACAGAGAGGCGCGCGGATGGGAGACCACGGAGCGGCCGCGCTCCCATCCGCCGAACCATTCTCCCCCCCCCCCCCTCACACACTCCTCCTTCCTGGGCACGTTAAACCGCCGACAGGATGCATTACCATACACAGGAGTAACCGTACGGAGGCGTGCGGGGTTGTGGTGGCAGGCAGCAGGCTATGAAGTTAATTGCCCCGGTTTCTCCTCGCTGCTCCAGGACCTCTCTGTCTGCGCGTCCGCTCTGCTCCAACGCCAGAGGTCTTGAGAGGAAATTAGGGCAAGCCGACCGGAAAAGCTTGATCAGATTTGTTTCCCTCTTGTGCTGTAGTATATGAGGGAGGATAAAGGGAGGGGAGGGAGAGTCTTAGCGGAGAACCAACGGCGGAGAGGAGAAAGGGAGCAGAGCGACCTCCGCGGGTCTCCAGGAGACCTGCAGCTACAGGGGAAAGGAAACACACGTTTAACGCGGATGAACCCATAGAGGGAACAGGACGGGTGATGAGTCCGGTCGAGAGGTCAAGTGGGGTTAAATGACGAAGGTCTCAACATGTCAGACATTCATCAGCTGCAGCAACAAGTCATTTACGCATATTAATAATAACAGGTTATTTAAACCCAAGTTAAAACAAATGTTTTAATTGTTCCCAAAGTCAAATATGAACACTAATGATAATAATATTATAAGGTGTAATCAGTTGAGTGCAGATTTCCACCAGGTGTGTTTACATCCTGGTAATTGACTGGCTATAAGCTAATTGGCTAACCCTCATCTAGACACCATAACCTGTAAGGCATGCTAAAAACACATTTCATTCAAACTCAAAAACAAGCGACAACTTATGCAGATAGTCGGCACTAAGTAGCTCTGTGAGACAAGCTCTCCAAAAACTAAATTAAACTCACCAAGCGGTTTGCCCGCGTAGCAGCGGCTGAGTTGCAGCGCGGCACATGAGTGTGTAGTCCGCTGGTTCCGTTAGCTGTTAGCTGTTAGCTGTTAGCCAAACTCACCGTCCAAAACAATACAAGTGAGCCGCAGAGCAGCGACCGAGAGGTACGCACTACGCAGCAGCATGCAGAGGCTGTGTACATGTAGTTCCGTTAGGCAAACACACCGCGAACTGTTTTCCCTCCTGCTGGGGGCGCAGTGCAGCATATGGGGGTCAGGGGTTCACTCAGCTGTGTTATTACCAGGTTATGAGTAGTGAGTGAGCAGTCACTAGTCAATAGCGGTATAAAACAGGCACTAAAAGTGCTTTACCACGAAATCTGTATATGTTTCTCTATAATACAAAAGTCCTTCAGCAAGAATTCCTCTCAGCTTCAGGACAGTTTTACTTACATGAACTTCTTTGAGGAGGAAATCTCTCCATGACTATCATCATTATCATATGAAGTTCATGATTTTAAATCTTTAACGTTGTGGAAAAGTAAATAAGGGAACTTAACTAAGTACAAATAATTAAGGACTGTGCTTATGTGCAATTCTGATATTCTTGATTTGAATATTTCAATTTTAAACTACTTCATACTTCTACATTTCGGAGGGAAATATTGTAGTCCCGAAACCATTAGTTGATTAGTTGATGGACAGAAAAATTCACCTAAAATCGTTTAAGTCGTTAATCAAGAAAAAAGTTTTTTAAAAGTTATTGTTTATATATCAATATCAATTGATATGTTTTGGACCGTTGCTGAAACTAATTAAGGACCTATTTTTGCCCAGTATTTCACTAGTTAAAATGATCTTCCCCTCCACCAGCTACAACATTATAGTCTTTCAACACTGATGGTGAATATCAATTACAGTATGTTTCCTAATAAATACAACTTAAATATTGTGCGCACAAAACATGAGCTGAAGGCTCTCAGTGTGGACTGTGTGAGATTCACAGTGTCATCCACCTCAGTGAGAAGAGACAATCTGGGATGACATCACAGCCTCCTACCCCATGTCTAATCAGCTCCATATGTCTGCTGGGTGTATCTGCACGTCTGCTACCACTGGTCAGCGGGCAGCCAATCCCAATTCAAGGAAACATTCTCGCATGTGCAGAGAGGAAGGGAGGGTGCAGACATCTGCAGCAAAGGGTTTTTTAAGAGATTGTGCAGAGAGGATGAAGTGGATTCAATCATTAAACCCTTATGAGCCGGATCTCAAATCCAAAATAAGTCAAACACCAAAAGGACAAAAGAAAATATCACACAAAGTACAACTGCAGACAAATATCAGGATATTTTGTCTTCTGCAGTTACTGTTAAAACTCAAAATATAGCCTGCAAATGAAGAAGTTGTAAATTACATTAATAAATTAATAAATGCACCTTGAACAAAATGGTTGTCACATGTGAGCAATACATATATATATAGCATGGAGCTAATTCAAAAACTGCTGGAATATTAATCTGTATTCATCCATTTTTGGTCACTAGGGAGCAAACAATCTCCTTTATGTGTCCACCTGATTAACGTTACTCAGATATTCACTCTCCTTTTAGCTCTTATTTTGGTCTCCACCACCTCCTGAGTAAAAAAGGAAAGGTCGGGTCTGTCTGCTGTTTGCTGCTGAGCACGTAGTGACTTTGTCAGAGCTTATTGTGCTGATTGTTTGAACCTTTGTTTAGCCGGATTAATTAGCTAATCAAATCAGCTTTAAGTTTAGTAAATGATCCCCATCACATTTTGAAGGCAGCGAAAATAAACGTTAAAGATGAGTGTGGACGGTTGAAGACGGAAGACAAATCCTGCATGTTAGGGGAGTATACTGTGAGTGTTAGTTATGAATTCATGTTGACATATGAGCTAATAAAGGGTCAGTCATTTATTTCTTTAGAGTTTGAGTTACAAATTAAAAATCTACATTTTGTGTTTTTCAACCAACACATTCACAGACATTACTGATGAATGACAATCAATCTTAACTCAAGGTCTAATTACTACCTTTTTCTGTAATACAACTAATAAGTGGATCTTTAGTTAAAAATTAAATTAGTTTAAACCATTGTCTTATTTGCACCTATTGATCAATTAAAGAGCGGTAACAGTTTGCAATTTTTTGGGATGACGGTCAAAGGGCAATTGAATATCTTATTTTGACTCTGTAATGATTTGTCAATGTAGAAAGCGTGACTAACTGTGCTTCAACTTTTTCTATTATCCATGTAAATTGCTTTGCAGTTTTTAGTTAAAGACATCAAAACACAGTTTCCAGCAGAAAAAAAATCCAACCCGTTGGACCCTAGCCCCATTTTGAGGCCTCTGCTCGAAAATTGCATTCCCATACTTAAAAGACTGTAATTCTGTAACTACAATGTCTATTTTAATACATTTTTTGATTTTATATTAAAGGAAACGCTTGTGAGATTTGTTCAGATGTGTAAATATTGTGTATATATTACTGGTTAATAGTAAATGAAGATGGCACACAGATCAAATTGAAAATGTTCAGGTTCACCTGGGAAAAAAAGCACTGAAAGCATGAATATCTTTTATTAATGATGCATCTGAAAGTTTAAACCTCTCCCAAATCATAGCACAACATGTCAGCAGTCTCTCTACAAATTTTGACTTTGATAAAGGGAAAAATAAAAAAGTTAGAGAGGTTTCAGTATCAGAGAGGTCAGGTGAGGTCATCATTTTGGAACCAGCTGTTCCAGCTGTTCCATTGTACTTTTATATGCTATATAACTATGTATTTCACTTGTTTTATCACTAATAGTGTTCGATCTATCCACATACAGCAGTTTGGCATCATTTTGAGAGCCAGAATCCTCTCTAAGGCTGTAAACCATGTATCCATTCTCGTCTGAGCTCCAGTCTTCACGTGTGTGTTGGAAGCTCAGCCAGCCTTATGATTGGTAAATTTTAGAAAATGACACAATTTTAGACGTGTCAGAGCAATGCGGTAGTAAAATCCTGGTGTTGATTGACAGAGTCTTTAGCCAGTAAAAAATCGGAAAAAACGCCTTCTACCCACATGCGTAAAATTCTATTCGCCAAGTCTGACCCCCTCCCCCGGGGTCCCACATGTTAGGTTGACCCGCCCATTCTACAGGAAACAGATGAGAAAGACACAGGACATGCGTAGGAGCAGTGTTCAGCAGGCAAACGGGGAATTATGCCGGTCTTTTCGTGATTCAATGTAAAGGTGAGTTGTCGGCTGTGATTTCTTTCGGTGAAGCGGTTTGTTGTTCTGGTGTTTGTTTGCTCACAGCGTTGTACTGGTTTCATGGAGAGAAATTCTGAAGATATCTCTGGATTCTGTGTCGAATTCTCATGCTCTGAGATGCGTTGGTGGTCCGTGTTAGCTTGTAGCTTTGTGTATCGAATTGGAGTGCGTAGCTCGCCGAGTAATGTCGAAAAATATGTGATATTGTGGTACATCTTCTTGTATATTATATTAGTTTGTGTATAATTGTGTTTTCAGTGTGTAAAATGGTTATCAACACATCTCTTGTCACAGGATGCTTTCCCACAGCTTTCAAGACTGCCAGAGTCACCCCCCTTCTGAAGAAACCATCACTTGATCCCTCTGATGTCAAGAACTTCAGACCGGTTTCTCTTCTACCCTTTCTATCCAAAACACTTGAATGTGCTGTCTTTAATCAACTGTCTTCTTATCTCCATCAGAACAGCCTCTTGGACCCCCACCAGTCTGGGTTCAAAGTGGGTCACTCGATTGAGACAGCCCTCCTTGCGGTAACGGAGTCACTTCACGCCGCAAGAGCCAACTCTCTCTCCTCTGTCCTGATTCTCCTGGACCTGTCTGCGGCGTTTGACACTGTGAACCGCTAGATCCTCCTCTCCACCCTCGAGGGGATGGGCGTCTCAGGCTCTGCACTCTCCCTGTTTGCATCCTACCTGACAGGTCGATCCTACCAGGTGACATGGAGGGGGGCCATGTCGGAACCACGCATGCTGACTACGGGGGTTCCACAAGGTTCAGTCCTAGGCCCCCTTCTCTTCTCGCTCTACACAACATCTCTGGGTTCTGTTATTCGCTTGCATGACTTCTCGTACCATTGTTATGCCGATGACACCCAGCTGGTCTTGTCATTTCCCCCCCGGTGACACCCAAGTGGAGGCACGCATTGCTGCGTGCTTGGCTGACATCTTGAAGTGGATGATGACACACCACCTCAAGCTCAACCTGGACAAAACCGAGCAACTGTTCCTCCCAGGGAAGGGTTGCCCGCACCGTGACCTGTCCATCACCATTGACGATACTGTGGTGACACCAACTCGGACTGCGAGGAACCTGGGTGTGACCCTGGATGACCAACTGTCATTCACAGCAAACATTGCATCTTTTACACGCTCCTGCAGATTCCTGCTGTACAACATCAGGAGGATTCGCCCCTTCCTTACTGACGAGACGGCGCAGGTGCTCATCCAGGCTCTTGTCATCTCCCGCCTGGACTACTACAACTCTCTACTTGCCGGAGCCCCGGCGTCGACCATCAGACCTCTGGAGCTTGTCCAGAAAGTTGCAGCCCGCCTGGTGTTCAATCGCCCCAAGTTCTCCCACTCAACGTCCCTTCTCCGTTCTCTACACTGGCTACCTGTAAGCGCTCGCATCCAGTTTAAGACTCTGGTGCTAGCCTACAGGGCAGTGAAAGGAACAGCTCCTGCCTATCTCCAGGCCATGGTCAAGCCCTACAACCCTGCCCGACCACTTCGCTCTGCTACTTTGGGGCGATTGGTTTCCCCGTCACTCAGAGGACCCTGCGGCCGATCAACCCGGTCGCGACTTTTTTCTGTCCTGGCCCCACAATGGTGGAATAAACTTCCCACTGACGTCAGGACAGCAGAGTCGCTGCCCATCTTTCGGCTGGTTGAAAACTCACCTCTTCAAGAAGTGCTACCCTGAGCCTTCCACTTAGCACTTATTGTATTCATACTAGTTTGTTGCACTTGTTTTCGTTTGTTTCTGCACTGTACTTTGGCTCTGGGTTATGCTCTTGGATGCTTGTTTAAAAAAGGAGATGTACTTATGACTTCTGGTGACTAGTAGTTCTCTTGAATACCTATGTTGAATACACTTATTGTAAGTCGCTTTGGATAAAAGCGTCTGCTAAATGACTGTAATGTAATGTAATTTTATGTTGCCCAGACTTTTTTCTTTAGTTGAGTATATAATGTGTGTAACATCATTATATTCGTTTCTGAAAAGTGCTTTGTACATCATGCTGTACGCTAAACTTTTCATTCATGACTTTCAACTCAAGTTAAATTTACAATTGTTTTGCATATCTTGCACAGCACTGTAGCTACACTTTAATGTTGTTTTCTTTACTGTTCAATCTGGTTTGTTTTATTTCATCCTATCTTAATCTACTTTGGGTGCTTTCACAAGCCATAGAAAAAAAGTCAGTTGCAATATGATTTAGAAATTATTTTGTTTTCCTAAAAAATATTAAGGCAGCAGTAAGTACATATAAATGTATCTTTGAAATATCTGTTACTTTACCTCAAGAGTCAGTGAAATATCATAACAATATGTCACCAGTTTTTTTGCTTCTTACAGTCTTTGTCTAATGTATGATATTTGTAATTCATTGTAATCTAGTGTAATACAATGATTGGATATTTTTGTTAAATTCTGGAAATTGTCATTTAATATGAACATTAATCAGTGATTCAGAGTTTCAGAAGTCTTTGCAGGTTAGAAGATCAGCCATGGATTTGAAAAAAATGAAAGAAACAAGCTCTTCTGCCACTTTGTGGTCTCCATGTTGCTGTGTTTTCTGTTTTGTGCTACTTGTTATGTGTATTGTCATTGCTCTGTACTGTGTATTGTTTCTTTGCTTATTTATTTGTTAATTGATTAATTTAATATATGTTGGCCACTTGAAGGCAGTTGAAACAAGTTGTCAACACAATTCACATATCAATAACTTTGTAAGTTGATTTGTTGAACATGTTTGCAAACATTAGCTTATTGATGCATGCATACACACCATTATCATACATTCTGTTGTGTTTTCATCCACATACTGAATGTAATTCAAATACCTATCTACCTATTCTGAGTTGAGCTCACCTGATGCAGATGAGTTTTGTGAAATTTAGTTTTTATTATATCATATATAGTGTTTTGTGAAATGTTGTTGTGTTTTGACCATCAGGGCCAACGTCGGGTCTTCCCCAACCCCAGAGGAGAGTGCCGGACTGAAGACAACTTAGTCTCCCAGCAGTTCATGAAATAGCTCTGTTAGCCCTGTTAAAACTTTGGGAGAAAAGTAGGGAAACCAACCCACAGCATCATGTTGTTTTACAATAATTGGCGACTAATCTCTGCATTTTTTTCCTATTAACCAATGGAACCGATTCCGTATTCAGGGGATAGTATACAAATACCACAATAACAAATGAGCCAGGGGTATATCAGAGAAAAAATATTACAAACATAAAAAACATACAGATGTTAAGTTTCTTGATAGCCTTTTTGTTTTTCAAATTTGAAAGTAGTTTCACATATTGCTCAACATCCTTCAAACAAAAAGCTAATTTATTTTAATTGTTTACCAGATGTATTATAAAAAAATAATTTTTGGGTTAGGGGTAGGGTTAACGCAGCACCCAGTATGTACCATGGCAGCTTCTTATATACCGTACAGTTGGCCTTACTGGGATACTTGCATACCTATACATGGGATGTATGTAGAGAAGTGAATAATTAAGCACACATTTATTGTGCTTGAAATAGATCAGTTTGTCTGAAGTTAAGACCAAAAGAGTGTTTACCCCGGTTGAAGTCCACCACCAGTTCTTTGGTTTTACCAGAGTTGATCTGGAGGCGGTTCCGCTGGCACCATCCTATAAAGTCCTGGTTCAGTTCCCTGTATTCCCTGTCATCACTGGTGGAAGTGAGGCTAACGATTGCAGAGTCATCAGAAAACTTTTGCAGGTGGCAGTTTGCAGAGTTGTATTTAAAGTCCGAGGTGTAGATGGTGAAGAGGAATGGAGCTAGAACGGTTCTTTGTGGGGCCCCCGTGCTGCAGGACACCAGGTCGGACTCACACTCTCGTATCCTCACATACTGTGGACGGTTGGTGAGGTAGTCCAAGATCCATGCTGTGAGGTGGTGGTCCACCCCGGTCTGCTCCAGCTTGTCCCTCAGAAGCAGAGGCTGGATGGTGTTGAAGGCACTGGAGAAATCCAAAAACATGACTCTCACAGTGCTTCTAGCCTTCTACAGCTGAGAAAGGCATCTGTGTAGCAGGTAGATGACAGAGTCATCCCCCCCGATGCCAGATTGGTAGGTGAAGTGAAGTGGGTCCAAAGATGAGCTCACCAGGGGGCACTGGATATAATCAGAAATATCCCTGCAGTCTCAAGTCTAGTTATCCCCAGTCAAAAGACGTCAAAAGACACCACATGACAGCAAAAGTAGAACAGAATAATTTATCGGCCGCATAGTATTTGTATCACTGTTGTAGGAAAATTCAATACATTCTATTTTTAATTTTTAATTGAATCTTTAAATTGTAAGGTTAAACAGAGCTTCAAAGGATGCTCCCTTAAACACAGTAAAACAAATATAAAGTATGTCTCCTCCACAATGTCCCTAGTGAAGGTCTCTTTCACAGAAGATTCCATGTTATTAGCATACCTAGTTATCACTGTACAGTGTTTCAAATACATATATAATGTATATATAATGCACCGTTGCTGTTTTAATAAGGTTGCCATTGTGAAGGATTGGGTTTGTATATAGGGTCTACTCTATAATGCACATAGCCCCATGAGGTTTTCAGATGCATCACACTTGAATTGCTTGATTGTGACACTAGATGTCAGCACTAGATGATGGGAACAAAAAGAACGCATGAGCTGACTTATCCAGTGATGAGAAACTGCCTGATTGACTGTGGCCTGAAGCATGAGGCTTTAATATGTATTAACCTGCACGAACATACTCAACCTTTTCCATGACGTGTATCTGTACAGGTCCACCCATGACCACGTCACTTACACTGAGCATGAAAAGGTAAACAACAAAGGCATTGATCTCGTCAGACATGGAACTCTCATTCAGTGAAAGAAGTATTCAGATCCTGTACCGAAGTAAAATGAACAGTACAGCAACGTAACAATACTCCATCACAGCCTGCCAACAGTCCTGCATGAAAAAACGTTCATTCACCAATATCTACTCTTTGTTTCTTGAATTTATTCTTGAGAAATTTCATCAGAAGTCTCCGTTTGATTCATGACGAGTTCTTAAACAGCTGGATTTTCTGGTAATATCAAATTATTTTTATTATAAAATTGTTGTTATGACAATGAATCCCATTGTAATAGTAGTTATAAAAATAGTTCTGAAATGGAGGAGCTTCAGCAGGAAGTGAACGCAAAACGAGCTGTCACACTAAGGAGAGTCAGTTGTGGATATTATTCAACTTTTATTTCAGACTCATGAGTCCATACAGCAAAAAACACAAATACAACAACAATATATAAAATACTGTACAATATGAGGACACCAAGACACAGGTGTAGTCTTTGCAGTTAAAAAAGTCACTTATTAAAAAACATACAGACATTTGTTCCAATGTTTACAGAAACAAGAAGAATACTGTGTGTCACTTTCTGTTGGATCAGTTAAGGCCTTTATAATTACATTTTCTGAGTCATTGAATCGACATTTAAATTTGTAGCTAAAATTCCTCAACACAGCATGGAAGGTGGGAACATTACAACTCACAAACCTATGACTTGCACTCGTCCATCTTGGAAGCTTGAGCAAGATTCGGAAAGCATCATTAAATGCCACCTGAATCTTTTTCATTTTGGCTTTACTATAACAGCACCACAGGTGGGCTGTATACAGTGCAGTACAGTAGGCTCTGAAGAGAGCTGTTTTAACATCATCTGTACACATATAAAATGTACGTGCCAGCATATTGGCTTGTGCACACAATTTGCAACACTGCCGCTGCACATCGTCATCATCACTTAGGTCATTCCTGATGATGTGACCCAAATATATAATTTTGTGCACCACATTTAGCTCTTGGCCTCCCATAAAAAACGAGGAAAAATGTAGCTTCTGATCCTCCTTGGTTCTAACAATCACGATAACACTCTTTTTAGAGTTGAATTTGATGTCGTACTGCACGCCATACCGTGAGCAGACTCTGAGCAATTGCTGTAAACCAGCGCTATAACGAGACAGGACATATGAAGTAACAAAGACAATGTATGGAATGTTAGTACTCGTTGAGGTATTTACTGTCATATAAATTACTACTATTATTTATTATATGAATACAAAGTTAGGAAACAGACAGTTTCGCTATTTACACAATTGTAATGACTGTTTCAAAAATGTTGTGTATATTTCAAATACACTATAATACATTACAGTACTGTATATAGAATAAAGCTTACTGTAGTTCAAATTATAATTAGGCTATAGCCTAAAACACATATTGATTACCATAAGAACATTATTTATTTATATAGTAATGATTCTCTCCTAAACTTTTTGATCCATATATGTGACAAATCACTGTGATCACTATCAGCAGTTTCCACTGTAATGGAAATTCTTATTAAAACCTATTATAAATGAACACATATTGTAATATGAATCCTATGTATTACAACTGTAGAATTGAAGAAATGCAATAACAAATTATTTGGAACAAACATGTCACCACTCAAATGTGCTCTTGAGTGTCAGTAGATGTTGTTCTTATACCTGAGAACAAATCCCAAATAAGAAAACATTGGTGAATGTCAGAGTCTTCATCAAAACTATGTAGGTGAGTTTTAGGAAGAAATTACATAACAGTTGGTGAATGACGCCCATTTATTGTTAATACTGATGCACCCAATTATAATAAGCATTTAACTGTTGTAGCTGGTGGAGGTGGGGCTAGTTAAAATGCTGCATACTGTATATGCAGTTAGGTAGTTTAGTGTTTACTGTTCACACCAATAGCTCAAAGATGCCACATTAGGCGCTGCCGCGTTGACAGCCGTTGACAGGCAATCAAAATGCTCCCGATCTTGTATTATGCAACTTAAATGGAGTAAGAAGAGGACAAAACAAAGTTGGGGAAGTCACTTGGTGGAACTGCAAACATGCATTTTGTAAGCGAATCATATTTGCTTTGATATAGAATCTTTCACTGCAAAGTAATCAACAACTGCAGCTGTCAGGTAAATGCACTGGCGTAAAAGTACAATATGTCCGTATGAGATGTAGTGAAGTGAAGAAAGACTCAAGTAAACTTTGCTAAACTACTCACGGTGCTGCAGGGTTGTACGCCTGGGTGTGCCAGTACACTGTGACGTCACTGTAGGGTGCAGTTACATGTGCAACAAAACAACTACACCCTGAGGTGAAACAGCCATGAAACAATCAACCAGAAAGGGCTGTTGCTGTAGTGTCTTCACAGTGTGTTCCTTTGGCTTTAGGTGTCCCAGGTGGTGAATGTAGCCAGTGAATGTGGCTTCACTGAAGAGCACTACGAAGACCTGCAGCAGCTCCAGCGGGACTTTGGGCCGTATCACTTCAATGTGCTGGCCTTCCCCTGCAACCAGTTTGGGCAGCAGGAGAATAAATAAAAGAGGGCAGCAATGAAATAAAGGAACAAAGGAAGATGGCAATAACTGATACATATTAACTTGTTTTCCTTCCCTCATTCTCTGCAGAGTCTTCTGGAAATGAGCCTGACTGGAATTTCTGGAAGTATCTTGTTGATGTAAATGGCAACGTGTTGGATGCATGGGGACCAAAAGTTACTGTCAATGAAATCAGACCCAAAATAGCTGAAATGGTGCGTCAGATAATCCTAAAGAAGAAAGAAGAACTTTAACCTCCTGTTAAACGACACTTTGGAGTTCGGATTTAAAGAGATAAACTGAACAAATTCATTTTGCTTGTACGATCAGAATTTGTCAGACTAAACCATTACCAAGTCACATAGCAAAAGCAAGTTTTACTTGCTTACTGAAAGCACTGATGAAACACCACTATTTTCTTTCAATTTCAATATCAAGTTTTATATCAGGTGGATGTCATTTGAAGCTGCAGCTTTGATCCAAAGAGTTCCTGTTTTCCTATTTTTTTGTCACGTGGATTATGTGTTTTGCTGTTTTATTCTGATTTGTTTAATAAACTTTTACTGTAATAAGATAAAGGTATACCTGGCTACTAAGTTTTTGTAATCTTGTTTTATTTACTCAACATTGTCAGAACACAAACATTAATTTATGAAAAACATATCTATTTCTTCGTGATTTCACTACATTGGGTGCAGTGAAGAAGACACAATTTTCAACCAGGTTCTGCTGTTTTGATTGTTTTGCTGAATCACCCTATTTACCATAAAGATAAGGGCTTTGTTGGGGAAAATCTAAATGACTAATTAAAGGTGTAGCTTTAAAAGCTTGGTGTCCTTATGTGTCCTTGTTGTGTGAACTGCCTCACCACAGTTGTTTAGTCTATGCGAAAGAACACTCAGCAGCATGTCCTGGATTGAAATGATAATAAGGACTGTGGGAGCGTTAAGATGGGTACAGAGCTATGTTATGAGAACTTAGCCTCCTGACTATGAGAATGTGACCTTTGTGCCAGAATAAATGCTCAGGTAAAGTTACAGACATCTACTTGGACGACATGGCGTGTACGCCATTTTGTGTGTGTTATGCTTCTGTGACGTATTATTGCATGTGACACTATTGTTTACTTGGTATAAATATCCGAGGCTCAGAGTCAGACCTCTGAGCAGCCTTGATCCATGTATACTGTATGTGAATCAAATCTGTCTCCTTCTTGCAAGAATAAATGGCCAATTGATTAATGATTTTCCATCGGTCTTGCGTGAATTTTTTTAACAGGCTTATAGCAGACTATAATGAAGTTGAAGGTCTTTTCAGTTTGTCTAGGTGTAGTTTTTAACAACTTGAACTCAACTTGAGCTTTCTGAATTGGATGCTGGTATATAAACAGAAAATGAATGACATGTAACACAGTTGTAATAATGTATAATAACTCTTCATCGGAGAAGTTAGAATTGTTGATTGTACACTACGCATTATTAAACACATAAAATGTCTTTATATTTGCTTAAAACGTATGTGTAAAACAATGCATTATAATTAAAGTCAATGATGAGTAGGGTGGGTTTATTTTTAGGAACATTTTTTGTTATATTTGTTGAAATTCTCATTACATCCCCAAACATCTGGTATGTGTGGCTGTCACAGTACTGTAATAAGCCTGTGAATGGATTGGATTGCATACCAGGACCGTGAGAACATTACCACACCTGCTTTTGCTGAATTGCCACTCCTACTTACCACCACTAAACAATAGTCCTATTATGAACACAATAATGATTCAACAAGTAAGACAGTATGACGGGTATAACATTGTCACTACCTCTGCTTCTCTGCCACTCCATTCTGCCGTTCCCACTTCCCCAGGCCCTTAAATTTCTTTAACACCTTGCAGTCATTGCCATTCTATACCTGTCCACCAGATGCTCTTTGACTTTTCCACCTGTAGTCACCTGCCATTCACATTCACCTGTGGATTCTCTTTCACTTCTCTCCGTACTTGCTCCCTATTTCAGTAAGCCTACCTTCATTTTTTCAATAAATCACTGAGCTGTTCTTGTCCGCCTGGATTGCCGGTATTTAGGCTCTTTCCATGCTGGCATGGAAAGGGCTGGCAAACAAAATAAATGATGGAAGAACTGTGTTAGAATGGCCATTATGTTTTAATCTTGTGATCTGTGAATCAACTGATATATTATAACTGAAACAATAAAACACAAATTATTTTTGTTTCAGTTGAAAACAATATTTTTCACTGCTTATTTTCATTTTTATTTTACGATAATAATCCTGTTTCAGAGTCCTTCTGGTAGCTTCATAGGTGCTTTGCGATGGTTATTTATCATAGTGAAAGCAGGGGAAGCTGTACTTAATACCATTCATGGATAACTTTTAATTGCTTTGACACAAAATGCATTCGATGACAGTGATATGACTCAACCACCACCGAAACTGTATTTACAATCCATTTTGCACATATTTACATACTAATTCACAACATAAAACAAAATTACTATAAAGTATTTGCTACACTCTGCTTCATCTCAACAATTAAAAAAGTATATATAAAAAGGACCACAGCTACTCCCCAGCATGATTACTTTTCTTTCCGGCAGTTGTAATTCATTAACCATATAGAATAATTATTGTCCTCATGGAGGAAAGTTCAGAGACCAGAGGGCTACCGGTTGTGTGGCATTTAGGTTGCATTAGTGCATTTTGGATGTGAGATGAACTGTTGCGTTGAGAGGCATGTGGATAAAGATAACCATGTAAAGAGTTTGAAACAAGAACTCAGGATGGAGAAATGTGTGTAACCACAGTCCTAGTAGTGAGGAGAATAGTAGAATGAACTGAGGCTAAATATTTTCGAGGCCCAGACATTTGTGGTATGCCACTGAGTGTAACCAATTATATAACAACAAATTATTTCAACTCATCTTTTTATTAAAGTGGCTTCACATTTGTTTTTAGTTCATTATTCTTGGCCTTTTGGATAAAAACACCACAGAAGCTATACATTGTTCTCAAACATCAGAAAAGCTTTATTAAACAGGTTTTAAATTACATAGACAGTAGTCACATTACATTACACCACATTAATAAATATGCATATTATATATAAATATATTTGAAAAAGTGCAAAACAAAAATCAAAAAGAGTAGAGTGCAGTTCAAGGTTATCATTTTGAACTGTTTTTAATTTTATATTTTATTATATTTTTATTTATATTTTAATTTTGAATTTAAGATTTCATTTTACTTTAGTTAATATCAGTTTTCAGAGTGTGTTTGCTAGCTTTAGCTTAGTTCCAGTTTTTCATGAAGGTTTAGCTTTAGTTTTTATATATTTAGTTTTACAGAATCTTTTGATGTTTTTGTGCCAGAGATGATGTCTCAGATGAAGCTATATTCACAAACAAAATAAATGATGGAAAAACTGTTAGAATGGCCATTATGTTTTAATTTTGTGAGCTGGGAATCAACTTAAGTACTCTTTCACGATCACACTCACAAGAAAACTTGCCACCTGCAATTAGTCCGACTCTAACAATAACTCTGAGCTGAATAGCTTGGATAAATGGCATTTGAATTACTTAAATATTTAAATCATGTTCTTGTTATTTAATCTCCTTTTCTCTTTTTTCGTCAACTTTTTTTGGTAGTGATATATTATAGCTGAAACAATAAAACTCAAATTATTTTATCTTTACTTTTCTATTGCTGTCATTTGCTTCTTGTTTAAGCTTAGTTTTAGTTTTAGTTTTCTTATAGGTTATAGTTTTTATTTTGTTTCAGTTGAAAACAATATTTTTCACTGCTTATTTTCATTTTCATTTTACGATAATAATCCTGTTTCAGAGTCCTTCTGGTAGCTTCATAGGTGCTTTGTCAAAGCGCCCTTGTTCTAACAGACAGCAAAGATAATGAGTCCGAGCAGCAGATGGATCACACTCAGTCTGAAAGAGCAGGCGTCACTGGTAGTAGCTATGGCTTGTTGGTTTGCTTGGCTGGTGGCTGTTGTAGATGTTGTTGGGCCAGATGTGGTTGTAACAATTGTTGTTGTTGGGGCCACAGTTGTTGTCGTTGGAGCAACAGTTGATGTTTGGGCTGCAGTTGTTGTAGTGGCAGCAATTGTTGTTGTTGGGGCTACAGTTGTTGCTGTGGCAGCAATTGTTGTTGGAGCTACAGTTGTCGTTGGGACAAGAGTTGTTGTTGGGGCTGCAGTTATTGTCGTGGCAGAAATTGTTGTTTGGGTGGCAGTAGTTTGCGTTGGGGCCACAGTTGTTGTCGGGGCAACAGTTGATGTTTGTGACGCAGTTGTTGTAGTTGCAGCAATTGTTGTTGGGGTCGCAGTCATTTGCGTTGGGGCCACAGTTGTTGTCGGGGCAACAGTTGATGTTTGGTCCACAGTTGTTGTTGTGGCAGCAATTGTTGTTGTTGGGGCTACAGTTGTTGCTATGGCAGCAGTTGATGTTGGGGAAACAGTTGTTTGTGCTGCAGTAGTTATAGTGGTAGCAATTGTTGTTTGGGTGGCAGGCGTTTGCGTTGGGTCAACATTTGCTGTCGTTTGCGCTGCAGTTGTTGTGGCAGCAATTGTTGTTGTTGGGGCTACAGTTGTTGTAGTGGCAGCAATTGTTGTTGGGGTGGCAGTCGTTTGCGTTGGGGCCACGGTTATTGTTGTTGGGGCAACAGTTGTTACGGCAACAGTTGTTGCTGCAGTTGTTGATGGTAGGGCAACAATTGTTGATGTTGGGGTGATGGTCGTTGTTATGGAAGTAGTCGTTGGAGCTGCAGTTGTCCTTGGAAAAATGGTTGTTGTCGTTGGTGCAGTGGTTGTTGTTGGGGAAGCAGTTGTTGGTGGAGCAGTTGTTGTCGTTGGTGCAGCGGTTGTTGTTGGGGGAGCAGTTGTTGTCGTTGGTGCAGTTGTTGTTGTTGTAACTCCAGTTGTTGATACTAGGGCAACAATTGTTGATGTTGGGGTGGTGGTCGTTGTTATGGCAGAAGTCGTTGGAGCGGCAGTTGTCGTTGGAAAAATGGTTGTTGTCGTTGGTGCAGCGGTTGTTGTTGGGAGAGCAGTTGTCGTTGGTGCAGCGGTTGTTGTTGGGGGAGCAGTTGTTGTCGTTGGTGCAGCGGTTGTTGTTGGGGGAGCAGTTGTTGTAGTTGGTGCAGCAGTTGTTGTTGGGGGGGAAGTTGTTGTAGTTGGTGCAAAGGTTGTTGTTGGGGGAGCAGTTGTTGTAGTTGGTGCAGCGGTTGCTGTTGGGGGAGCAGTTGTCGTTGGTGCAGAGGTCGTTGTTGGGGGAGCAGTTGTTGTCGTTGGTGCAGCGGTTGTTGTTGGGGGAGCAGTTGTTGTCGTTGGTGCAGCGGTTGTTGTTGGGGGAGCAGTTGTCGTTGGTGCAAAGGTCATTGTTGGGGGAGCAGTTGTTGCCGTTGGTGCAGCGGTTGTTGTTGGGGGAGCAGTTGTCATTGGTGCAGCGGTCGTTGTTGGGGGAGCAGTTGTTGTAGTTGGTGCAGTGGTTGTTGCTGGGGGAGCAGTTGTTGTCGTTGGTGAAGCGGTTGTTGTTGGGGGAGCAGTTGTTGTCGTTGGTGGAGTGGTTGTTGTTGGGGGAGCAGTTGTTGTCGTTGGTGCAGAGGTCGTTGTTGGGGGAGCAGTTGTCGATGGTGCAGCGGTTGTTGTTGGGGGAGCAATTGTTGTAGTTGGTGCAGCGGTTGTTGTTGAGGGAGCAGTTGTTGTCGTTGGTGCAGCGGTTGTTGTTGGGGGAGCAGTTGTTGTCGTTGGTGCAACGGTTGTTGTTGGGGGAGCAATTGTTGTAGTTGGTGCAGCGGTTGTTGTTGAGGGAGCAGTTGTTGTCGTTGGTGCAGCGGTTGTTGTTGGGGGAGCAGTTGTTGTCGTTGGTGCAGCGGTTGTTGTTGGGGGAGCAGTTGTTGTCGTTGGTAGAGTGGTTGTTGTTTGGGGAGCAGTTGTTGTCGTTGGTGCAGCGGATGTTGTTGGGGGAGCAGTTGTTGTTGTTGGTGCAGCGGTTATTGTTGGGGGATCAGTTGTTGTAGATGGTGCAGCGGTTGTTGTTTGGGGAGCAGTTGTCGTTGGTGCAGAGGTCGTTGTTGGGGGAGCAGTTGTTGTCGTTGGTGCAGCGGTTGTTGTTGGGGGAGCAGTTGTTGTCGTTGGTGAAGCGGTTGTTGTTGGGTGAGCAGTTGTCGTTGGTGCAGCGGTCGTTGTTGGGGGAGCAGTTGTTGTCGTTGGTGCAGCGGTTGTTGTTGGGGCAGCAGTTGTTGTCGTTGGTGCAGCAGTTGTTGTTGGGGGAGCAGTTGTTGTCGTTGGTGCAGCGGTTGTTGTTGGGGGAGCAGTTGATGTCGTTGGTGCAGCGGTTGTTGTTGGGGGAGCAGTTGTTGTCGTTGGTGCAGCGGTTGTTGTTAGGGGAAGGGTTGTTGTAGTTGGTGCAGCGGTTGTTGTTGGGGGAGCAGTTGTTGTCGTTGGTGCAGCGGTTGTTGTTGGAAGAGCAGTTGTTGTCATTGGTGCAGCGGTTGTTGTTGGGGGAAGGGTTGTTGTAGTTGGTGCAGCGGTTGTTGTTGGGGGAGCAGTTGTTGTAGTTGGTGCAGCGGTTATTGTTAAGGGAGCATTTGTTGTCGTTGGTGCAGCGGTTGTTGTTGGGGGAGCAGTTGTTGTCATTGGTGCAGCGGTTGTTGTTTGGGGAGCAGCTGTTGTCGTTGGTGCAGCGGTTGTTGTTGGGGGGGCAGTTGTTGTAGTTGGTGCAGCGGTTGTTGTTGGAGGAGCAGTTGTCGTTGGTGCAGTGGTCGTTGTTGGGGGAGCAGCTGTTGTTGTTGGTGCAGCGGTTGTTGTTGACGGAGCAGTTGTTGTCGTTGGTGCAGCGGTTGTTGTTGAGGGAGCAGTTGTTGTTGTTGGTGCAGCGGTTGTTGTTGAGGGAGCAGTTGTTGTCGTTAGTAGTGTGGTTGTTGTTGGGGAAGCAGTTGTTGTCGTTGGTAAAGCGGTTGTTGTTGGGGGAGCAGTTGTTGTCGTTGGTGCAGCGGATGTTGTTGGGGGAGCAGTTGTTGTAGTTGGTGCAGCGGTTGTTGTTGGGGGGGAAGTTGTTGTTGTTGGTGCAGCGGTTGTTGTTGGGGGAGCAGTTGTTGTCGTTGGTGCAGCGGTTGTTGTTGGGGGAGCAGTTGTGGTAGTTGGTGCAGTGGTTGTTGTTTGGGGAGCAGTTGTTGACGTTGGTGCAGCGGTTGTTGTTGGGGAAGCAGTTGTTGTCGTTGGTGCAGCGGTTGTTGTTGGGAGAGCAGTTGTTGTCATTGGTGCAGCGGTTGTTGTTAGGGGAAGGGTTGTTGTAGTTGGTGCAGCGGTTGTTGTTGGGGGAGGAGTTGTTGTAGTTGGTGCAGAGGTTGTTGTTGGGGGAGCAGTTGTTGTCGTTGGTAAAGCGGTTGTTGTTGGGGGAGCAGTTGTCGTAGATGGTGCAGCGGTTGTTGTTGGGGGAGCAGTTGTTGTCGTTTGTAGTGTGGTTGTTGTTGGGGGAGCAGTTGTTGTCGTTGGTAAAGCGGTTGTTGTTGGGGGAGGAGTTGTTGTCGTTGGTGCAGCGGTTGTTGTTAGGGGAAGGGTTGCTGTAGTTGGTGCAGCAGTTGTTGTTGGGGGAGCAGTTGTTGTAGTTGGTGCAGAGGTTGTTGTTGGGGGAGCAGTTGTTGTCGTTGGTAAAGCGGTTGTTGTTGGGGGAGCAGTTGTTGTCGTTGGTGCAGCGGTTGTTGTTGGGGGAGCAGTAGTTGTCGTTGGTGCAGCGGTTGTTGTTGGGGGAGCAGTTATTGTCGTTGGTAGAGCGGTTGTTGTTGGGGGAGCAGTTGTTGTCGTTGGTGCAGCGGTTGTTGTTGGGGGAAGGGTTGTTGTAGTTGGTGCAGCGGTTGTTGTTGGGGGAGCAGTTGTTGTCGTTGGTGCAGCGGTTGTTGTTGGGGGAGCAGTTGTTGTCGTTGGTGCAGCGGTTGTTGTTGGAAGAGCAGTTGTTGTCATTGGTGCAGCGGTTGTTGTTGAGGGAGCAGTTGTTGTCGTTGGTGCAGCGGTTGTTGTTGGGGGAGAAGTTGTTGTCGTTGGTGCAGCTGTTGTTGTTGGGGGAGCAGTTGTTGTCGTTGATGCAGCGGTTGTTGTTGGGGGAGCAGTTGTTGTTGTTTGTGCAGCGGTTGTTGTTGGTGGAGCAGTTGTTGTCGTTGGTGCAGCAGTTGTTGTTGGGGGAGCAGTTGTTGTTGGGGGAGCAGTTGTTGTAGTTGGTGCAGTGGTTGTTGCTAGGGGAGCAGTTGTCGTTGGTGCAGCGGTTGTTGTTGGGGGTGCAGTTGTTGTCGTTGATGCAGCGGTTGTTGTTGGGGGAGCAGTTGTAGTTGGTGCAGCGGTCGTTGTTGGGGGAGCAGTTGTCGTTGGTGCAGCGGTTGTTGTTGGGGAAGCAGTTGTTGTCGTTGGTGCAGCGGTTGTTGTTAGAGAAGCAGTTGTTGTAGTTGGTGCAGCGGTTGTTGTTGGGGGAGCAGTTGTTGTCGTTGGTGCAGCGGTTGTTGTTGGGGGAGCAGTTGTTGTAGTTGGTGCAGTGGTTGTTGTTTGGGGAGCAGTTGTTGACGTTGGTGCAGCGGTTGTTGTTGGGGAAGCAGTTGTTGTCGTTGGTGCAGCGGTTGTTGTTGGGAGAGCAGTTGTTGTCATTGGTGCAGCGGTTGTTGTTAAGGGAAGGGTTGTTGTAGTTGGTGCAGCGGTTGTTGTTGGGGGAGCAGTTGTTGTAGTTGGTGCAGCGGTTGTTGTTGGGGGATCAGTTGTTGTCGTTGTTGCAGCGGTTGTTGTTGGGGGAAGGGTTGTTGTAGTTAGTTTAGCGGTTGTTGGGGGAGCAGTTGTTGTCGTTGGTGCAGCGGTTGTTGTTGGGGGAGCAGTTGTTGTCGTTGGTGCAGCGGTTGTTGTTGGAAGAGCAGTTGTTGTCATTGGTGCAGCGGTTGTTGTTGGGGGAAGGGATGTTGTAGTTGGTGCAGCGGTTGTTGTTGGGGGAGCAGTTGATGTAGTTGGTGCAGCGGTTGTTGTTGAGGGAGCAGTTGTTGTCATTGGTGCAGCGGTTGTTGTTGACGGAGCAGTTGTTGTCGTTGGTGCAGCGGTTGTTGTTGAGGGAGCAGTTGTTGTCGTTGGTGCAGCGGTTGTTGTTGGGGGAGCAGTTGTTGTCGTTGGTGCAGCTGTTGTTGTTGGGGGAGCAGTTGTTGTCGTTGGTGCAGCGGTTGTTGTTGGGGGAGCAGTTGTTGTTGTTTGTGCAGCGGTTGTTGTTGGTGGTTCAGTTGTTGTCGTTGGTGCAGCAGTTGTTGTTGGGGGAGCATTTGTTGTAGTTGGTGCAGTGGTTGATTTTAGGGGAGCAGTTGTCGTTGGTGCAGCGGTTGTTGTTGGGGGTGCAGTTGTTGTCGTTGATGCAGCGGTTGTTGTTGGGGGAGCAGTTGTAGTTGGTGCAGCGGTCGTTGTTGGGGGAGCAGTTGTCGTTGGTGCAGCGGTTGTTGTTGGGGAAGCAGTTGTTGTCGTTGGTGCAGCGGTTGTTGTTAGAGAAGCAGTTGTTGTAGTTGGTGCAGCGGTTGTTGTTGGGGGAGCAGTTGTTGTCGTTGGTGCAGCGGTTGTTGTTGGGGGAGCAGTTGTTGTCGTTGGTGCAGCGGTTGTTGTTGTGGGAGCAGTTGTTGTAGTTGGTGCAGCGGTTGTTGTTGGAAGAGCAGTTGTTGTCATTGGTGCAGCGGTTGTTGTTGGGGGAAGGGTTGTTGTAGTTGGTGCAGCGGTTGTTGTTGGGGGAGCAGTTGTTGTCGTTGGTGCAGCGGTTGTTGTTGGGGGAGCAGTTGTTGTCGTTGGTGCAGCGGTTGTTGTTGGGGGAGCAGTTGTTGTCGTTGGTGCAGCGGTTGTTGTTGGGAGAGCAGTTGTTGTCGTGGGTTGAGTTGTTATTGTTGGGGGAGCAGTTGTTGTAGTTGGTGCAGCGGTTGTTGTTGAGAGAGCAGTTGTTGTCGTTGGTGCAGCGGTTGTTGTTGGAGGAGCAGTTGTTGTAGTTGTTTCAGCGGTTGTTGTTGAGGGAGCAGTTGTTGTCGTTGGTGCAGCGGTTGTTGTTGAGGGAGCAGTTGTTGTCGTTGGTGCAGCGGTTGTTGTTGGGGGAGCAGTTGTTGTCGTTGGTGCAGCTGTTGTTGGGGGAGCAGTTGTTGTCGTTGGTGCAGCGGTTGTTGTTGGGAGAGCAGTTGTTGTCATTGGTGCAGCGGTTGTTGTTGGGGGAAGGGTTGTTGTAGTTGGTGCAGCGGTTGTTGTTGGGGGAGCAGTTGTTGTCAGTGCTGCAGCGGTTGTTGTTGGGGGAGCAGTTGTTGTAGTTGGTGGAGCGGTTGTTGTTGTGGGAGCAGTTGTCGTTGGTGCAATGGTCGTTGTTGGTGGAGCAGTTGTTGTCGTTGATGCAGCGGTTGTTGTTGGAAGAGCAGTTGTTGTCATTGGTGCAGCGGTTGTTGTTGGGGGAAGGGTTGTTGTTGTAGTTGGTGCAGCGGTTGTTGTTGGGGGAGCAGTTGTTGTCGTTGGTGCAGCGGTTGTTGTTGGAAGAGCAGTTGTTGTCATTGGTGCAGCGGTTGTTGTTGGGGGAAGGGTTGTTGTAGTTGGTGCAGCGGTTGTTGTTGGGGGAGCAGTTGTTGTCGTTTGTGCAGCGGTTGTTGTTGAGGGAGCAGTTGTTGTCGTTGGTGCAGCAGTTGTTGTTGGGGGAGCAGTTGTTGTTGGGGGAGCAGTTGTTGTAGTTGGTGCAGTGGTTGTTGCTAGGGGAGCAGTTGTCGTTGGTGCAGCGGTTGTTGTTGGGGGTGCAGTTGTTGTCATTGATGCAGCGGTTGTTGTTGGGGAAGCAGTTGTTGTCGTTGGTGCAGCGGTTGTTGTTAGAGAAGCAGTTGTTGTAGTTGGTGCAGCGGTTGTTGTTGGGGGAGCAGTTGTTGTCGTTGGTGCAGCGGTTGTTGTTGGGGGAGCAGTTGTTGTAGTTGGTGCAGTGGTTGTTGTTTGGGGAGCAGTTGTTGACGTTGGTGCAGCGGTTGTTGTTGGGGAAGCAGTTGTTGTCGTTGGTGCAGCGGTTGTTGTTGGGAGAGCAGTTGTTGTCATTGGTGCAGCGGTTGTTGTTAAGGGAAGGGTTGTTGTAGTTGGTGCAGCGGTTGTTGTTGGGGGAGCAGTTGTTGTAGTTGGTGCAGCGGTTGTTGTTGGGGGATCAGTTGTTGTCGTTGTTGTAGCGGTTGTTGTTGGGGGAAGGGTTGTTGTAGTTAGTTTAGCGGTTGTTGTTGGGGGAGCAGTTGTTGTCGTTGGTGCAGCGGTTGTTGTTGGGGGAGCAGTTGTTGTCGTTGGTGCAGCGGTTGTTGTTGGAAGAGCAGTTGTTGTCATTGGTGCAGCGGTTGTTGTTGGGGGAAGGGTTGTTGTAGTTGGTGCAGCGGTTGTTGTTGGGGGAGCAGTTGATGTAGTTGGTGCAGCGGTTGTTGTTGAGGGAGCAGTTGTTGTCATTGGTGCAGCGGTTGTTGTTGACGGAGCAGTTGTTGTCGTTGGTGCAGCGGTTGTTGTTGAGGGAGCAGTTGTTGTCGTTGGTGCAGCGGTTGTTGTTGGGGGAGCAGTTGTTGTCGTTGGTGCAGCTGTTGCTGTTGGGGGAGCAGTTGTTGTCGTTGGTGCAGCGGTTGTTGTTGGGGGAGCAGTTGTTGTTGTTTGTGCAGCGGTTGTTGTTGGTGGTTCAGTTGTTGTCGTTGGTGCAGCAGTTGTTGTTGGGGGAGCATTTGTTGTAGTTGGTGCAGTGGTTGATGTTAGGGGAGCAGTTGTCGTTGGTGCAGCGGTTGTTGTTGGGGGTGCAGTTGTTGTCGTTGATGCAGCGGTTGTTGTTGGGGGAGCAGTTGTAGTTGGTGCAGCGGTCGTTGTTGGGGGAGCAGTTGTCGTTGGTGCAGCGGTTGTTGTTGGGGAAGCAGTTGTTGTCGTTGGTGCAGCGGTTGTTGTTAGAGAAGCAGTTGTTGTAGTTGGTGCAGCGGTTGTTGTTGGGGGAGCAGTTGTTGTCGTTGGTGCAGCGGTTGTTGTTGGGGGAGCAGTTGTTGTCGTTGGTGCAGCAGGTGTTGTTGTGGGAGCAGTTGTTGTAGTTGGTGCAGCGGTTGTTGTTGGAAGAGCAGTTGTTGTCATTGGTGCAGCGGTTGTTGTTGGGGGAAGGGTTGTTGTAGTTGGTGCAGCGGTTGTTGTTGGGGGAGCAGTTGTTGTCGTTTGTGCAGCGGTTGTTGTTGGGGGAGCAGTTGTTGTCGTTGGTGCAGCGGTTGTTGTTGGGGGAGCAGTTGTTGTCGTTGGTGCAGCGGTTGTTGTTGGGAGAGCAGTTGTTGTTGTGGGTTGAGTTGTTATTGTTGGGGGAGCAGTTGTTGTAGTTGGTGCAGCGGTTGTTGTTGAGAGAGCAGTTGTTGTCGTTGGTGCAGCGGTTGTTGTTGGAGGAGCAGTTGTTGTAGTTGTTTCAGCGGTTGTTGTTGAGGGAGCAGTTGTTGTCGTTGGTGCAGCGGTTGTTGTTGAGGGAGCAGTTGTTGTCGTTGGTGCAGCGGTTGTTGTTGGGGGAGCAGTTGTTGTCGTTGGTGCAGCTGTTGTTGGGGGAGCAGTTGTTGTCGTTGGTGCAGCGGTTGTTGTTGGGAGAGCAGTTGTTGTCATTGGTGCAGCGGTTGTTGTTGGGGGAAGGGTTGTTGTAGTTGGTGCAGCGGTTGTTGTTGGGGGAGCAGTTGTTGTCAGTGCTGCAGCGGTTGTTGTTGGGGGAGCAGTTGTTGTAGTTGGTGGAGCGGTTGTTGTTGTGGGAGCAGTTGTCGTTGGTGCAATGGTCGTTGTTGGTGGAGCAGTTGTTGTCGTTGATGCAGCGGTTGTTGTTGGAAGAGCAGTTGTTGTCATTGGTGCAGCGGTTGTTGTTGGGGGAAGGGTTGTTGTAGTTGGTGCAGCGGTTGTTGTTGGGGGAGCAGTTGTTGTCGTTGGTGCAGCGGTTGTTGTTGGAAGAGCAGTTGTTGTCATTGGTGCAGCGGTTGTTGTTGGGGGAAGGGTTGTTGTAGTTGGTGCAGCGGTTGTTGTTGGGGGAGCAGTTGTTGTCGTTTGTGCAGCGGTTGTTGTTGAGGGAGCAGTTGTTGTCGTTGGTGCAGCGGTTGTTGTTGGGGGAGCAGTTGTTGTCGTTGGTGCAGCTGTTGTTGGGGGAGCAGTTGTTGTTGTTGGTGCAGCGGTTGTTGTTGGGAGAGCAGTTGTTGTCATTGGTGCAGCGGTTGTTGTTAGGGGAAGGGTTGTTGTAGTTGGTGCAGTGGTTGTTGGGGGAGAAGTTGTTGTAGTTGGTGCAGCGGTTGTTGTTGGGGGAGCAGATGTTGTCGTTGGTGCAGCGGTTGTTGTTGGGGGAGCAGTTGTTGTCAGTGGTGCAGCGGTTGTTGTTGGGGGAGCAGTTGTTGTAGTTGGTGCAGCGGTTGTTGTTGTGGGACCAGTTGTCGTTGGTGCAGTGGTCGTTGTTGGGGGAGCAGTTGTTGTCGTTGGTGCAGCGGTTGTTGTTGGGGGAGCAGTTGTCGTTGGTGCAGCGGTCGTTGTTGGGGGAGCAGTTGTTGTTGGTGCAGCGGTTGTTGTTGGGGGAGCAGTTGTTGTCGTTGGTGCAGCGGTTGTTGTTGGGGGAGCAGTTGTTGTCGTTAGTAGAGTGGTTGTTGTTGGGGGAGCAGTTGTTGTCGTTGGTGCAGCGGTTGTTGTTGGGGAAGCAGTTGTTGTCGTTGGTGCAGCGGTTGTTGATGGGGGAGCAGTTGTTGTAGTTGGTGCAGTGGTTGTTGTTAGGGGAGCAGTTGTCGTTGGTGCAGCGGTCGTTGTTGGGGGAGCAGTTGTTATCGTTGATGCAGCGGTTGTTGTTGGGGGAGCAGTTGTAGTTGGTGCAGCGGTCGTTGTTGGGGGAGCAGTTGTTGTCGTTGGTGCAGCGGTTGTTGTTGGGGAAGCATTTGTTGTTGTTGGTGCAGCGGTTGTTGTTGGGAGAGCAGTTGTCATTGGTGCAGCGGTTGTTGTTAGGGGAAGGGTTGTTGTAGTTGGTGCAGCGGTTGTTGTTGGGGGAGCAGTTGTTGTAGTTGGTGCAGAGGTTGTTGTTAGGGGAGCAGTTGTTGTAGTTGGTGCAGCGGTTGTTGTTGGGGGAGCAGTTGTAGTTGGTGCAGCGGTTGTTGTTGGGGGAGCAGTTGTAGTTGGTGCATCGGTTGTTGTTGGGGGAGCAGCTGTTGTCGTTGGTGCAGCGGTTGTTGTTGGGGGAGCAGTTGTTGTCGTTGGTGCAGCGGTTGTTGTTGGAAGAGCAGTTGTTGTCATTGGTGCAGCGGTTGTTGTTGGGGGAAGGGTTGTTGTAGTTGGTGCAGCGGTTGTTGTTGGGGGAGCAGTTGTTGTCGTTTGTGCAGCGGTTGTTGTTGAGTGAGCAGTTGTTGTCGTTGGTGCAGCGGTTGTTGTTGGGGGAGCAGTTGTTGTCGTTGGTGCAGCTGTTGTTGGGGGAGCAGTTGTTGTTGTTGGTGCAGCGGTTGTTGTTGGGAGAGCAGTTGTTGTCATTGGTGCAGCGGTTGTTGTTAGGGGAAGGGTTGTTGTCGTTGGTGCAGTGGTTGTTGGGGGAGCAGTTGTTGTAGTTGGTGCAGCGGTTGTTGTTGGGGGAGCAGTTGTTGTCGTTGGTGCAGCGGTTGTTGTTGGGGAAGCAGTTGTTGTCGTTGGTGCAGCAGTTGTTGATGGGGGAGCAGTTGTTGTAGTTGGTGCAGTGGTTGTTGTTGAGGGAGCAGTTGTTGTCGTTGGTGCAGCGGTTGTTGTTGGGGAAGCAGTTGTTGTCGTTGGTGCAGCAGTTGTTGATGGGGGAGCAGTTGTTGTAGTTGGTGCAGTGGTTGTTGTTAGGGGAGCAGTTGTCGTTGGTGCAGCGGTCGTTGTTGGGGGAGCAGTTGTTGTCGTTGATGCAGCGGTTGTTGTTGGGGGAGCAGTTGTAGTTGGTGCAGCGGTCGTTGTTGGGGGAGCAGTTGTTGTCGTTGGTGCAGCGGTTGTTGTTAGAGAAGCAGTTGTTGTAGTTGGTGCAGCGGTTGTTGTTGGGGGAGCAGTTGTTGTCGTTGGTGCAGCGGTTGTTGTTGGGGGAGCAGTTGTTGTCGTTGGTGCAGCGGTTGTTGTTGGGGGAGCAGTTGTTGACGTTGGTGCAGTGGTTGTTGTTTGGGGAGCAGTTGTTGACGTTGGTGCAGCGGTTGTTGTTGGGGAAGCAGTTGTTGTCGTTGGTGCAGCGGTTGTTGTTGGGAGAGCAGTTGTCATTGGTGCAGCGGTTGTTGTTGGGGGAAGGGTTGTTGTAGTTGGTGCAGCGGTTGTTGTTGGGGAAGCAGTTGTTGTCGTTGGTGCAGCGGTTGTTGTTGGGGGAGCAGTTGTTGTAGTTGGTGCAGTGGTTGTTGCTGGGGGAGCAGTTGTTGTCGTTGGTGCAGCGGTTGTTGTTGGAAGAGCAGTTGTTGTCATTGGTGCAGCGGTTGTTGTTGGGGGAAGGGTTGTTGTAGTTGGTGCAGCGGTTGTTGTTGGGGAAGCAGTTGTTGTAGTTGGTGCAGCGGTTGTTGTTGAGGGAGCAGTTGTTGTCATTGGTGCAGCGGTTGTTGTTGAGGAAGCAGTTGTTGTCGTTGGTGCAGTGGTTGTTGTTGAGGGAGCAGTTGTTGTCGTTGGTGCAGCGGTTGTTGTTGGGGGAGCAGTTGTTGTAGTTGGTGCAGTGGTTGTTGCTGGGGGAGCAGTTGTTGTCGTTGGTGCAGCGGTTGTTGTTGGAAGAGCAGTTGTTGTCATTGGTGCAGCGGTTGTTGTTGGGGGAAGGGTTGTTGTAGTTGGTGCAGCGGTTGTTGTTGGGGAAGCAGTTGTTGTAGTTGGTGCAGCGGTTGTTGTTGGGGGAGCAGTTGTTGTCGTTGGTGCAGCGGTTGTTGTTGGGGGAGCAGTTGTTGTCGTTGGTTCAGCGGTTGTTGTTGGGGGAGCAGTTGTTGTAGTTGGTGCAGCGGTTGTTGTTGGGGGAGCAGTTGTTGTCGTTGGTGCAGCGGTTGTTGTTGGGGGAGCAGTTGTTGTCGTTGGTTCAGCGGTTGTTGTTGGGGGAGCAGTTGTTGTAGTTGGTGCAGCGGTTGTTGTTGGGGGAGCAGTTGTTGTCGTTGGTGCAGCGGTCGTTGTTGGGGGAGCAGTTGTTGTCGTTGGTGCAGCAGTCGTTGTTGGGGGAGCAGTTGTTGTCGTTGGTGCAGCGGTTGTTGTTTGGGGAGCAGTTGTTGTCGTTGGTGCAGCGGTTGTTGTTGGGGGAGCAGTTGTTGTCGTTGGTGCAGCGGTTGTTGTTGGGGGAGCAGTTGTTGTCGTTGGTGCAGCGGTTGTTGTTGGGGGAGCAGTTGTTGTCGTTGGTGCAGCGGTTGTTGTTGGGGGAGCAGTCGTTGTCGTTGGTGCAGCGGTTGTTGTTGGGGGAGCAGTTGTTGTTGTTGGTGCAGCGGTTGTTGTTGGGGGAGCAGTTGTTGTTGTTGGAGCTGCAGTTGTTGTGGCAGTACACAAACTGGTTCCACAACAGGATGGTCCACTGCTGATGCTTCCAACGCTTTGCATGAAAGGAAGGCTACCCAGGCTTGCAGCAGCTGCACACAGATTTGTAGATGCACAGCCAAAAGCTGGAGAAGTGCTGGACCCACTTGTCACTGTAGAGGACAAATCATTGTTTAACTATACAGCCTTCATTGATGTAAGTTTGCTAATTAATTAAAATATGTAATACCAATATGTAAAATATACTTTAAAAAAATACAAGTATTTTCACTTTGTACGTGTTTATTACTATACTTTGAATACTATTGAATTTTGACATGTAACATTTTGGGAATATTAGAACAAAAACGTAAGTGTGTTGACTTTTCTTGAAGTAACTCATCACTATAACAGTCATGTACTGCAGTAAAACGTACAATAATTACCAATGATATTTAGTGGACTATAAGTATTAAGTACCATTTCATAGAAATACTACAAATTCTTTAGAACAGCAGTTCAGGACATGTACTTCTTTACTTTCCTCCACTTGTTGATTTTCCAGATCTCACATGTAGTTGGTTTAAGATACTTAAAGGTTGTAACATATTTTTTGGCAACTTTGTATGATTAAGACTCACCACTCGCTTGAAAGCAGCGGTCCTCCACCCCACTACATTGTAATGTAGAAGTACATTGAGAGGTCACAGGGTTACAAGTGAGACACTGTAGGGCGTTAACTGTCTGAGCAGCAGGGACTGAAAGAGAAAAAAACATAATTTGTTTGAGGAAGAAAGAACATTTAAAAGTCACAAAATGTCAGCTTGTCAAAGTCAGTTTGGGATTTTTTCATCTTAAATTAGGTATTTATAAATCTGTACTTACACGGTAGAGTGGCTCCGTTGCAATCATCTGTGTTGCAGCACTCAGCAGATGCAACTGCACCCGAAACACCCAAGTTGGCTGAAAATGTCTGAGAGCCTGTGGCTGGACACAGGGAGGATGATGCACACGCCTTGAATATTTGCGGTGCTGTGGTTCCAGATGAAGTGGCTACAAAATAAATTGCAGTTCGTCAATATTTACAGAAAGAACACATAACTCTGCAGTACATTTATTTCACTCAAAAGTAGAACATGGTGTAAAGAAATGCCTACCTAGAATGGAAGCTGTTACACACATCGTCTCTGAGGAACATGTCTCTAGCGTTGTGTTTGAACACTGCAGATCTGTGCAAGTCTGACACTGAAGTGCTCGAGCTGCATTTGGGACAAAAACAGTCAATGAGTGACGATCACATCTCAAATGTCAAATCAAATATCTGAAGTGTATTGATTTCTATAAAAGCTGAAAACTGTTCTTCATCTTGTGTAAAGGGATTTTAAATGACATGAGGTTGTTATGGTTAAACGTGTTTTAAGTGTCTAATTTTCACCACAAGACTCTTCTGCACTACTTGCAAAGCCAAGTCGTGTCATGTGTATTGTCCAAGTATTGTATTATATACAATTAAAGTTGAAATACATTTTGTAATTTACTTATTTTTCACATTTTGTTGTATTTATTATTTTAAATTGCCTTTATTTGTTTCCTACATCTGTAGACTGTGGATCAATTAAGTCTTATCCATATTCATATTATCTAGAATATTTGTACGGATTTAAAAAGATTATCGGTAAATTAAACAACAATTTTAAGAAAAAGTAAAGTTACCTGTGCTGGAGAGTAGCAAGTAGAGGGTCAGAGAAAAGATCAGCTTCATCATGATGAACAGGTAAGTACTGTAGATTATTTTTACTGGATACTACGCCTTCATATCCACTCTACTTTATATACTGCAAAGGTGTTGTATAAATGTACAACTCATGCGTAAAAACCTTGGGCATTGGGTGTGTTCTCATATCTTCTTTTGTTACTTTGAAAAGCATCATGTCAACAAACCCTCCCACACCCTTTTACATTTTTTATGTTTACTCAGATAGTAAAGTATAAATACTTAATTCTTAGGTTCTACATTTAGATGAGTATTATTGATTGTTTGGGTGTCTTTGATAATCATTACCCTCTTCTGCTTTCTGAAAATATTTCTCATCCATTTTCACCAGTTCTTTTCTAGTAACACATTATTTCTTTATTTTAGAGATTGAATGTCTAGGTCTTAATAAAGGATGGTGGATTGTGTAATTCCAAGGGACAACGATGAAAATAAGTCCATGATCATGTAATGTAATTTCAGTGCCTTTTAATAATTCTTTCAAAGTAGCAGGAATGCACAGCAGAAAGTTTATTTTTTTATTTTTAAATGGTTTGTTGTTTTGTGTCATGCGTCAGTGAGCCAAAGAGAAAAGAAAAAATAGATTTCCTTGACGCCAAAACAAATAATAGAGTCAATGTGATAGACGTTGTTCTGACAGGGAGGAAATAGTCTGACGTACTATGTAAAGGAATGCCCTTACTCACACATTACTATACTCTTACTGGCTTTGCGTGTGCTCTTTGTTTTTCATCAGTTGAAATGTTGTGGAACTGGCAACCCGACAAAACATTCCATTTAATGACTGTATCCATTTTCAACTCAAGTCAAATTTACAATTGTTTTGCATATCTTGCACAGCACTGTAGCTACACTGTAATGTTGTTTTCTTTACTGTTCAATCTGGTTTGTTTTACAGCATCATGTTGTTTTACACTAATTGGCTACTAATCTCTGCATTTTGTTTTCTATTAAACAATGGAACAGATTCTGTATTCAGGGGATAGTATACAAAAACCACAGTAACAAATGAGCCAGGTGTATATCAGACAAAAAATATTACAAACATAGAAAACATACAGATGTTAAGTTTCTTGATAGCCTTTTTGTTATTCAAATTTGAAAGTAGTTTCACATATTGCTCAACATCCTTCAAACAAAAAGGTAATTAAGTATAAGGCCGAGACTGTCCCAGCAGAGCAGAGCTCTCCATTCTCTCCCCAGCGGCATCCTGCCAACATTTGGAAATGTTCATTCCAATCTGAATTTAATGGTAAATGATATATGAGATTTGAAAGAATTGTAAATTAAAAACTTTGAATCCGAATGTTCTGATATTGTCAGTGACACTCGGAGGTGGTCTGCTATAATTCTGAAGGGAAATTAGTGTGTGATAAAACCACACAACCGTTTCATTTAAATTCTGATCCCAATTTAGAGGGAGGATAGCTCATAAGATTCAAAGGGCTTTTAATTCTGAATATCCACATCATGGAGTAATGTGTCGCGTTGAAGGAAATGGCTGCCTAGCTGAGTCTTGTGTCGTGGTGTCTTTAACAGCTACATTTAGAGTTGGCATCTTTTCACTTAAAACTAGTCAGACTGCAGGTCAAACCTTGCAATGTTGAACAAGCTGAAGACTGCATGCTGGTCAAACTCTAAAAATAACATTAAGAGTCCTGCATGCCCTACCAAACCACCAACACACCAGAAAGGGGTCAGGAAATGTTGCAGACGAATGGAAAAAGGAAACATTTTTACAGTTCTGAAACAAATATCAGGTGAGCTGCAAAACCCGGAAGAAATACACATAGAAACAAATGCAGCACAAATTGATGAGGATTAGAGATGTTAAAGGGAGACTGGACTTTTTGGAAGGCTTTTCGAAGTGAGTGAATGACACGGAAGACCGAAACAGACGCACTAATCTGCTTTGTCAGCATTCCTGAGGGCTGTGAAGCAGAAGGCTCGATCGTATTCCTGCAGAGGGCTTTACCCACAATGCTGAACATAAAAATAAAGGTTTTCTAAGTGGTAAACTAATCATCTCCTACTTGGAGTAAAATCCATACATATAGTGTGAATGTTACTCTTAAGGTTATTCTTTTTTGGATCCATTTGATTTGACATACATTACAGTGTATGTCAAATCAAAAGCAAATTTCAGAGCACAGGATAAAATAAGAAATATCCCTGCAGTCTCAAGTCTAGTTATCCCCAGTTCACGTCAAAAGACACAACATGACAGCGAAAGTAGAACACAATAACTCATCGGCCGAATAGTATTTTTATCACTGTAGTAGGAAAATTCCATACATTTTATTTTTTATTTTTAATATAATCTTTAAATTGTTCGCTTAAACAGAACTTTAAAGGATGCTCCCTTAAACACAGTAAAACAAATATAAAGTATGTATCCTCCACAATGTCCCTAGTGAAGGTCTCTTTCACAGAAGATTCCATGTTATTAGCATACCTAGTTATCACTGTACAGTGTTTCAAATACATATATCATTTATATATAATGCACCGTTGCTGTTTTAAGAAGGTTGCCGTTGTGAAGGATTGGGTTTGTATATGGGTCTACTCTATAATGCACATAGCCCCATGAGGTTTTCAGATGCATCACACTTGAATTGCTTGATTGTGACACTAGATGGCAGCACTAGATGATGGGAACAAAAAGAATGCATGAGCTTACTTATCCAGTGAGGAGAAACTGCCTGATTGACTGTGACCTGAAGCATGAGGCTTTAACATGTATTAACCTGCACGAACATACTCAACCTTTTCCATGACGTGTATCTGTGCAGGTCCACACATGACCACGTCACTTACACTTAGCATGAAAAGGTAAACAACAAAGGCATTGATCTCGTCAGACATGGAACTCTCATTCAGTGAAAGAAGTATTCAGATCCTGTACCGAAGTAAAATGAACAGTACAGCAACGTAACAATACTCCATCACAGCCTGCCAACAGTCCTGCATGAAAAAACGTTCATTCACCAATATCTACTCTTTGTTTCTTGAATTTATTCTTGAGAAATTTCATCAGAAGTCTTCGTTTGATTCATGACGAGTTCTTAAACAGCTGGATTTCTGGTAATATCAAATTATTTTTATTATAAAATTGTTGTTTTGACAATGAATCCCATTGTAATAGTAGTTATAAAAATAGTTCTGGAATGGAGGAGCTTCAGCAGGAAGTGAACGCAAAACGAGCTGTCACACTAAGGAGAGTCAGTTGTGGATATTATTCAACTTTTATTTCAGACTCATGAGTCCAAATAGCAAAAAACACAAATACAACAACAATATATAAAATACTGTACAATATGAGGACACCAAGACACAGGTGTAGTCTTTGCAGTTAAAAAAGTCACTTATTAAAAAACATACAGACATTTGTTCCAATGTTTACAGAAACAAGAAGAATACTGTGTGTCACTTTGTGTTGGATCAGTTAAGGCCTTTATAATTACATTTTCTGAGTCATTGAATCGACATTTAAATTTGTAGCTAAAATTCCTCAACACAGCATGGAAGGTGGGAACATTACAACTCACAAACATATGACTTGCACTCATCCATCTTGGAAGCTTGAGCAAGATTCGGAAAGCATCATTAAATGCCACCTGAATCTTTTTCATTTTGGCTTTACTATAACAGCACCACAGGTGGGCTGTATACAGTGCAGTACAGTAGGCTCTGAAGAGAGCTGTTTTAACATCATCTGTACACATATAAAATGTACGTGCCAGCATATTGGCTTGTGCACACAATTTGCAACACTGCCGCTGCACATCGTCATCATCACTTAGGTCATTCCTGATGATGTGACCCAAATATTTAATTTTGTGCACCACATTTAGCTCTTGGCCTCCAGTAAAAAACGAGGGAAAATGTAGCTTCTGATCCTCCTTGGTTCTAACAATCACGATAACACTCTTTTTAGAGTTGAATTTGATGTCGTACTGCACGCCATTCCGTGAGCAGACTCTGAGCAATTGCTGTGAACCAGCGCTATAACGAGACTGGACATATGAAGTAACAAAGACAATGTATGGAATGTTAATACTCGTTGAGGTATTTACTGTCATATAAATTACTACTATTATTTATTATATGAATACAAAGTTAGGAAACAGACAGTTTCGCTATTTACACAATTGTAATGACTGTTTCAAAAATGTTGTGTATATTTCAAATAAACTATAATACAGTACAGTACTGTATATAGAATAAAGCTTACTGTAGTTCAAATTATAATTAGGCTATAGCCTAAAACACATATTGATTACCATCAGGACATTATTTATTTATATAGTAATGATTCTCTCCTAAACGTTTTGATCCATATATGTGACAAATCACTGTGATCACTATCAGCAGTTTCCACTGTAATGGAAATTCTTATTAAAACCTATTATAAATTAACACATATTGTAATATGAATCCTATGTATTACAACTGTAGAATTGAAGAAATGCAAAAACAAATTATTTGGAACTAACATGTCACCACTGAAATGTGCTCTTGAGTGTCAGTAGATGTTGTTCTTATACCTGAGAACAAATCCCAAATAAGAAAACATTGGTGAATGTCAGAGTCTTCATCAAAACTATGTAGGTGAGTTTTAGGAAGAAAAGACATAACAGTTGGTGAATGACGCCCATTTATTGTCAATACTGATGCACCCAATTATAATAAGCATTTAACTGTTGTAGCTGGTGGAGGTGGGGCTAGTTAAAATGCTGCATTCTGTATATGCAGTTAGGTAGTTTAGTGTTTCTTGTTCACACCAATAGCTCAAAGATGCCACATTAGGCGCTGCCACGTTGACAGCCGTTGACAGGCAATCAAAATGCTCCCGATCTTGTATAATGCAACTTAAATGGAGCAAGAAGAGGACAAAACAAAGTTCTGATGAACATTTGTAGTCATATGTTGGGCTTCCGACTGAATTATTGCTACATGATGGGAAAGCTATTTAAATGAGAGATTTTTCATGAGAGAAATTTAGTGGGGAAGTCACTTGGTGGAACTGCAAACATGCATTTTGTAAGCGAATCATATTTGCTTTGATATAGAATCTTTCACTGCAAAGTAATCAACAACTGCAGCTGTCAGGTAAATGAACTGGCATAAAAGTACAATATGTCCGTATGAGATGTAGTGAAGGGAAGAAATACTAAAATGAACTTTGCTAAACTACTCACGGTGCTGCAGGGTTGTACGCCTGGGTGTGCCAGTACACTGTGACGTCACTGTAGGGTGCGGTTACATGTGCAACAAAACAACTACGGCCTGAGGTGAAACAGCCATGAAACAATCAACCAGAAAGGGCTGTTGCTGTAGTGTCTTCACAGTGTGTTCCTTTGGCTTTAGGTGTCCCTGGTGGTGAATGTAGCCAGTGAATGTGGCTTCACTGAAGAGCACTACGAAGACCTGCAGCAGCTCCAGTGTGACTTTGGGCCGTATCACTTCAATGTGCTGGCCTTCCCCTGCAACCAGTTTGGGCAGCAGGAGCCCGGCAGCAACAAGGAGATCGACAGTTTTGTGCGCAGAGATTACGAAGTCTCCTTCCCCCTGTTCTGTAAAATCGCTGTCGTCGGAACCTGAGTCAACAATGTCTACAAGAGTTTGTTATGGCATCATTTGAAGATGTTTTCTTTAAGCAAATGAGCCCGAGACAACCAGGTTTCTAATTAGCACAGTGGATCCTGGAGGATCCCACCATTAAAGGGCAAATGTTAGCTATTCAGAAATGACAAATGACACAAATAACAAAACATGGACAGTACAGTAAGCATATACGATACTGAAATCCTGTGAACAGAGGAGAAGGAAAGGAAGCCATTAAGAATAAAGGTAAACATGTAGGGCAGAATAAATAAAAGAGGGCAGAAATGAAATAAAGGAAAAAAGGAAGATGGCAATAACTGATACATATGAACTTGTTTTCCTTCCCTCTTTCTCTGCAGTCTTCTGGAAATGAGCCTGACTGGAATTTCTGGAAGTATCTTGTTGATGTAAATGGCAACGTGTTGGATGCATGGGGACCAAAAGTTTCTGTCAAAGAAATCAGACCCAAAATAGCTGAAATGGTGCGTCAGATAATCCTAAAGAAGAAAGAAGAACTTTAACCTCCTGTTAAACGACACTTTGGAGTTCGGATTTTAAGAGATAAACTGAACACATTCATTTTGCTTGTACGATCAGAATTTGTCAGACTAAACCATTACCAAGTCACATAGCAAAAGCAAGTTTTACTTACTTACTGAAAGCACTGATGAAACACCACTATTTTCTTTCAATTTCAATATCAAGTTTTATATCAGGTGGATGTCATTTGAAGCTGCAGCTTTGATCCAAAGAGTTCCTGTTTTCCTATTTGTTTGTCACGTGGATTATGTGTTTTGCTGTTTTATTCAGTCTGATTTGTTGAATAAACTTTTACTGTAATAAGATAGAGGTATACCTGGCTACTAAGTTTTTGTAATCTTGTTTTATTTACTAAACATTTTCAGAACACAAACATTAATTTATGAAAAACATATCTATTTCTTCGTGATTTCACTACATTGGGTGCAGTGAAGACGACACAATTTTCAACCAGGTTCTGCTGTTTTGATTGTTTTGCTGAATCACCCTATTTACCATAAAGATAAGGGCTTATAGCAGACTATAATGTAGTTGAAGGTCTTTTCAGTTTGTATAGGTGTAGTTTTAAACAACTTGAATTCAACTTGAGCTTTCTGAATTGGATGCTGGTATATAAACAGAAAATGAATGACATGTAACACAGTCGTAACAATGTATAATAACTCTTCATCGGAGAAGTTAGAATTGTTTATTATACACTACGCATTACTAAACACTTAAAATGTCTTTATATTTGCTTAAAACTTATAATGTGTAAAACAATGCATTACAATTAAAGTCAATGATGAGTAGGGTGGGTTTATTTTTAGAAACATATTTTGTTATATTTGTTGAAATTCTCATTACATCCCCAAACATCTGGTATGTGTGGCTGTCACAGTCCTGTAATAAGGCTGTGAAAGGATTGGATTGCATACCAGGACCTTGAGAACATTACCACACCTGCTTTTGCTGAATTGCCACTCCTACTTACCACCACTAAACAATAGTCCTATTATGAACACAATAATGATTCAACAAGTAAGACAGTATGACGGGTATAACATTGTCACTACCTCTGCTTCTCTGCCACTCCATTCTGCCGTTCCCACTTCCCCAGGCCCTTACATTTCTTTAACACCTTGCAGTCATTGACATTCTATAACTGTCCACCAGATGCTCTTTGACTTTTCCACCTGTCGTAGTCACCTGCCATTCACAGTCACCTGTGTATTGTCTCTCACTTCTCTTCATACTTGCTCCCTATGCCAGTAAGCCGACCTTCATTTTCAACAAATCACTGAGCTGTTCTTGTTCACCTGGATTGTCGGCATTTAGGTCCTTTCCATGCTGCCTCGCACTCACCTGACTCATAAAAGTCATACCATCAGTCCCATTATTTTGGGGCAGCCCATCATTATCCTAATACCATGGTTATTTATCATAGTGAAAACAGGGGAAGCTGTATTTAACACTATTCATGGATAATCTTGAATTGCTTTGACACAAAATGCATTCGATGACAGTGATATGACTCAACCACCACCAAAACTGTATTTACAATCCATTTTGTACATATTTACATACTAATTCACAACATAACACAAAATTACGAGAAAGTAATTTGCTACACTCTGCTTCATCTCAACAATAAAAAAAGTATATATAAAAAAAAACACAGCTACTCCCCAGCATGATATTACTTTTCCTTCTGGCGGTTGCAATTCATTAACCATATCGTATAATTATTGTCCTCATGGAGGAAAGTTCAGAGACCAGAGGGCTACCGGTTGTGTGGCATTTAGGTTGCATTAGTGCATTTTGGATGTGAGATGAACTGTTGCGTTGAGAGGCATGTGGATAAAGATAACTTTGTAAAGAGTTTGAAACAAGAACTCAGGATGGAGAAATGTGTGTAACCACAGTCCTAGTAGTGAGGAGAATAGTGGAATGAACTGAGGCTAAATATTTTTGAGGCCCAGCCTTTTATGATTTACCACTTAGCATAATCAATTATATCACACAAAAATATTTCAAGTCATCTTTTTATTAAAGTGGCTTCACATTTGTCATAAGTTCATTATTCTTGGCCTTCTGGATAAAAACACCACAGAAGCTATACATTGTTGTCAAACATCAGAAAAGCTTTATTCAACAGGTTTTAAATTAAATAGACAGTAGTCACATTACATTACATCACTGCAATAAATATGCATATTATAAATAAATATATTTGAAAAAGTGCAAAAAACAGAACAAAAATAGAGTGCAGTTCAAGGTTATCATTTTCAACTGTTTTTAATTTTATATTTTAGTTTTTAATTTAAGATTTCATTTTACTTTAGTTAATGTCAGTTTTCAGAGTGTGTTTGCTAGCTTTAGCTTAGTTCTAGTTTTTCATGAAGGTTTAGCTTTAGTTTTTATATATTTAGTTTTACAGAATCTTTTGATGTTTTTGTGCCAGAGATGATGTCTCAGATGAAGCTATATTCACAAACAAAATAAATGATGGAAGAACTGTGTTAGAATGGCCATTATGTTTTAATCTTGTGATCTGGGAATCAACTTAAGTACTCTTTCACGATCACACTCACAAGAAAACTTGCCACCTGCAATTAGTCTGACTCTAACAATAACTCTGAGCTGAATAGCTTGGATAAACGGCATTTGATTTACTTAAATATTTAAATCATGTTCTTGTTATTTAATCTCCTTTTGTCTTTTTTGGTCAACTTTTTTATTGGTAGTGATATATTATAGCTGAAACAATAAAATTCTAATTATTTTATCTTTACTTTTCTATTGCTGTCATTTGTTTCTTGTTCTAGCTTAGTTTTAGTTTTCTTATAGGTTATCGTTTTTATTTAGTTTCAGTTGAAAACAATATTTTTCACTGCTTATTTTATTTTTATTTTACGATAATAATCCTGTTTCAGAGTCCTTCTGGTAGCTTCATAGGTGCTTTGTCGAAGCGCCCTTGTTCTAACAAACAGCAAAGATAATGAGTCCGAGCAGCAGATGGATCACACTCAGTCTGAAAGAGCAGGCGTTACTGGTAGTACATGTGGTTGATTGGGTTGCTGCGCCAGATGTGGTTGTAGCAGTTGTTGTAGTTGGTGTAGCGGTTGTTGTTGGGGGAGCAGTTGTTGTCGTTGGAGCAGCGGTTGTTGTTGGGGGAGCAGTTGCTGTCGTTGGTGCAGCGGTTGTGGTTGGAGGAGCAGTTGTTGTCGTTGGTGCAGCGGTTGTTGTTGGGGGAGCAGTTGTTGTCGTTGGTGCAGCGCTTGTTGTTGGGGGAGCAGTTGTTGTCGTTGGGGCAGCGGTTGTTGTTGGGGGAGCAGTTGTTGTCGTTGGTGCAGCGGTTGTTGTTGGAGGAGCAGTTGTTGTCGTTGGTGCAGCGGTTGTTGTTGGGGGAGCAGTTGTTGTAGTTGGTGCAGCGGTTGTTGTTGGGGGAGCAGTTGTTGTCGTTGGTGCAGCGGTTGTTGTTGGAGGAGCAGTTGTTGTCGTTGGTGCAGCGGTTGTTGTTGGGGGAGCAGTTGTTGTAGTTGGTGCAGCGGTTGTTGGTGGGGGAGCAGTTGTTGTCGTTGGTGCAGCGGTTGTTGTTGGAGGAGCAGTTGTTGTCGTTGGTGCAGCGGTTGTTGGTGGGGGAGCAGTTGTTGTAGTTGGTGCAGCGGTTGTTGTTGGGGGAGCAGTTGTTGTCGTTGGTGCAGCGGTTGTTGTTGGGGGAGCAGTTGTTGTAGTTGGTGCAGCGGTTGTTGTTGGAGGAGCAGTTGTTGTCGTTGGTGCAGCGGTTGTTGTTGGGGGAGCAGTTGTTGTAGTTGGTGCAGCGGTTGTTGTTGGGGGAGCAGTTGTTGTCGTTGATGCAGCGGTTGTTGTTGGGGGAGCAGTTGTTGTCATTGGTGCAGTTGTTGTTGTTGGAGCTGCAGTTGTTGTGGCAGTACACAAACTGGTTCCACAACAGGATGGTCCACTGCTTATGCTTCCAACGCTTTGGAAGAAAGGAAGGCTACCCAGGCTTGCAGCAGCTGCACACAGGTTTGCAGATGCACAGCCAAAAGCTGGAGAAGTGCTGGACCCACTTGTCACTGTCGAGGAAAAATCATTGTTTAACTACACAGCCTTCATTGATGTAAGTTTTCTAATTCATTAAAATACATAATACCACTATGTAGAATATACTTTTAAAAAATACAAGTATTTTCACTTTGTACGTGTTACTACTATACTTTGAATACTATTGAATTTTGACATGTAACACTTTGTGAATATTAGAACAAAACGTAAGTGTGTTGACTTTTCTTGAAGTAACTCGTCACTATAACAGTCATAGGACTGTACTGCAGTAAAAAGTACAATAATTACCAATGATATTTAGTGGACTATAAGTATTAAGTACCATATCATAGAAATACTACAAATTCTTTAGAACAGCAGTTCAGGGCATGTACTTCTTTACTTTCCTCCACTTGTTGATTTTCCAGATCTCACATGTAGTTGGTTTAAGATACTTTAAGGTTGTAACGTATTTTTTGGCAACTTCGTGTGATTAAGACTCACAACTCGCTTGAAAGCAGCGGTCCTCCACCCCACGACATGGTAATGTAGAAGTACATTGAGAGGTCACAGGGTTACAAGTGAGACACTGTAGGGCGTTAGGTGTCTGAGCAGCAGGGACTGAAAGAGAAAAGAACATAATTTGTTTGAGGAAGAGAGAACATTTAAAAGTCACAAAATGTTAGCTTGTCAAAGTCTATTTTGGATTTTTTCATCTTAAATTAGGTATTTATACATCTGTACTTACACGGTAGAGTGGCTCCGTTGCAATCATCTGTGTTGCAGCACTCAGCAGATGCAACTGAACTCGAAACACCCAAGTTGGCTGAAAATGTCTGAGAGCCTGTGGCTGGACACAGTGAGGATGATGCACACCCCTTGAATATCTGCTGTGCTGGAGTTCCAAGTGAAGTGGCTACAAAATAAATTGCAGTTCGTCAATATTTACAGAAAGAACTCATAACTCTGCAGTACATTTATTTCACTCAAAAGTAGAACATGGTATAAAGAAATGCCTACCTAGAATGGAAGCTGTTACACACATCGTCTCTGAGGAACATGTGACTAGCGCTGTGGTTGAACACTGCGGATTTGTGCAAGTCTGACATTGAAGTGCTCGAGCTGCATTTGGGAGAAAAACAGTCAATGAGTAACGATCACATCTCAAATGTCAAATCAAATATCTGAAGTGTATTGATTTTCTATAAAGGCTTAAAACTGTTCTTCATCTTGTGTAAAGGGATTTTAAATGACATGAGGTTGTTCTGGTTAAACCTGTTTTAAGTGTCTAATTTGCGCCACAAGACTCTTCTGCACTATTGCACAGCCAAGTCTTGTCATGTGTTTTGCCCAAGTATATTATTATATACAATTAAAGTTGAAATACATTTTGTAATTTACTTATTTTTCACATTTTGTTGTATTTATTATTTTAAATTGCCTTTATTTGTTTCCTACATCTGTAGACTGCTTCTTCTGCTGTTCTATAATTTACGTAAAGTTACCTGTGCTGGAGAGGAGCAAGTAGAGGGTCAGAGAAAAGATCAGCTTCATCATGATGAACAGGTAAGTACTGTAGATTAGTTTTACTGGATACTACACCTTCATATCCACTCAACTTTATATACTGCAAAGGTGTTGTATAAATAGTACAACTCATGCGTAAAAACCTTGGGCATTGGGTGTGTTCTCATATCTTCTTTTGTTTATTTGAAAAGCATCACGTCAACAAACCCTCCCACACCCTTTTTCATTTTTTTATGTTTACTCAGATAGTAAAGTATAAATACTTGATTCTGAAGTTCTACATTTAAATGTGAATTATTGATTGTTTGGGTGTCTTTGATAATCATTACCCTCTTCTGCTTTCTGAAAATATTTCTCATCCATTTTTTTCACCAGTTCTTTTCTAGTAACACATTATTTCTTTATTTTAGAGATTGAATGTCTAGGTCTTAATAAAGGATGGTGAATTGTGTAATTCCAAGGGACAACGATGAAAATAAGTCCATGATCATGTAATGTAATTTAAGTGCCTTTTAATACTTCTTTTAAAGTAACAGGAATGCACAGCAGAACATTTATTTTTATCTTTAATTAGTTTGTTGTTTTGTGTCGAGCGTGAGCCAAAGAGAAAAGAAATACTAGATTTCCTTGACGCCAAAACAAATAATAGAGTCAATGTGAAAGACGTTGTTCTGACAGGGAGGAAATAGTCTGACGTACTATGTAAAGGAATGCCCTTACTCACACATTATTATACTCTTACTGGCTTTGCGTGTGCTCCTTGTTTTTCATCAGTTGAAATGTTTTGGAACTGTCAACCCGACAAAACATTCCATTTAAAGACTGTATCCATTTTCAACTCAAATTAAATTTACAATTGTTTTACATATCTTGCACAGCACTGTAGCTACATTGTAATGTTGTTTTTTTTACTGTTCAATCTGGTTTGTTTGATTTCATCCTATCTTAATCTTCTTTGGGTGCTTTCACAAGCCATAGAACAAAAGTCAGTTGAAATATGATTTAGAAATTATTTTGTTTTCCTAAAAAATATTAAGGCAGCAGTAAGTACATATAAATGTATCTTTAAAATATCTGTTACTTTACCTCAAGAGTCAGTGAAATATCATAACAAAATGTCACCAGTTTTTTTGCTTCTTACAGTCTTTGGCTAATGTATGATATTTGTAATTCATTTTAATGTAGTGTAATTCAATGATTGGATATTTTTGTTAAATTCTGGAAATTGTCATTTAATATGAATATTAATCATTGATTCAGAGCTTCAGAAGTCTTTGCAGGTTAGAAGATCAGCCATGGATTTGAAAAAAATGAAAAAAGAAATTCTATTAACCAATGGAACCGATTCCTTATTCAGGGGATAGTATACAAATACCACAGTAACAAATGAGCCAGGTGTATATCAGACAAACTATTACAAACATCGAAAACATACAGATGTTAAGTCTCTTGATTGCCTTTTTGTTATTCAAATTTGAAAGTAGTTTCACAAATTGCTCAACATCCTTCAAACAATTTAATTGTTTCCCAAATGTATTATAAAAAATGTATTTTTGGGTTAGGGGTAGGGCAGCACCCAGTATGTACCACGACAGCTTCCTATATACCGTACAGTTGGCCTTACTGGGATCCAGTTTGTCCGACTCACGCCACTGTTTCCAGCTGTGGGTCAGACCAGACGGCTGAAGTATAAGGCCGAGGCTGTCCCAGCAGAGCAGAGCTCTCCATTCTCTCCCCAGCAGCATCCTGCCAACATTTGGAAACCATCATTCCAATCTGAATGTAATGGTAAATTCGCTGATATATGAGATTTGAAAGACTTGCAATTTAAAAAATTTGAATCAGAATGTTCTGATTTTGTCAGTGACACTCGGAGGAGGTCTGCTATAATTCTGAAGGGAAATTAGTGTGTGATAAAACCACACAACCGTTTCATTTCAATTCTGATCCCAATTTAGAGGGAGGATAGCTCATAAGATTCAAAGGGCTTTAATTCCGAATTTCCACATCGGGGAGTAATGTGTCACGTTGAAGGAAATGGCTGCCTACCTGAGTCTTGTGTTGTGGTGTCTTTAACAGCTACATTTAGAGTTGGCATCTTTTCACTTAAAACTAGTCAGACTGCAGGTCAAACCTTGCAATGTTGAACAAGCTGAAGACTGCATGCTGGTCAAACTCTAAAAATAACATCAAGAGTTCTGCATGCCCTACCAAACCACCAACACACCAGAAAGGGGTCAGGAAATGTTGCAGACGAATGGAAAAAGGAAACATTTTCACAGTTCTGAAACAAATATCAGGTGAGCTGCAAAGCCCGGAAGAAATACACATAGAAACAAATGCAGCACAAATTGATGAGGATTAGAGATGTTAAAGGGAGACTGGACTTTTGGAAGGCTCTTCGTAATGAGTGAATGACACGGAAGACCGAAACAGACGCACTAATCTGCTTTGTCAGCATTCCTGAGGGCTGTGAAGCAGAAGGCTCAATCGTATTCCTGCAGAGGGCTTTACCCACAATGCTGAACATGAACATCAAGGTTTTCTAAGTGGTAAACTAATCATCTATTACTTCTTTATATGTAATAGCCTGCATACCTGTACATGGGATATATGTAGAGAAGTGAATAATTAAGCACACATTTATTGTGCTTGAAATAGATCACTTTGTCTGAAGTTAAGACCAACAGAGTGTTTACCCCGGCGGAAGTCCACCACCAGTCCTTTGGTTTTACCAGAGTTGATCTGGAGGCGGTTCCGCTGGCACCATCCTATAAAGTCCTGGTTCAGTTCCCTGTATTCCGTGTCATCACCGGTGGAAGTGAGGCCGACGATTGCAGAGTCATCAGAGAACTTTAGCAGGTGGCCGTTTGCAGAGTTGTATTTGAAGTCCGAGGTGTAGATGGTGAAGAGGAATGGAGCTAAAACGGTTCCTTGTGGGGCCCCCGTGCTGCAGGACACCAGGTCGGACTCACACTCCCGTATCCTCACATACTGTGGACGGTTGGTGAGGTAGTCCAAGATCCATGCAGTGAGGTGGTGGTCCACCCCGGTCTGCTCCAGCTTGTCCCTCAGAAGCAGAGGCTGGATGGTGTTGAAGGCACTGGTGAAATCCAAAAACATGACTCTCACAGTGCTTCTAGCCTTTTACAGGTGAGAAAGGCATCTGTGTAGCAGGTAGATGACAGAGTCATCCCCCCCGATGCCAGATTGGTAGGTGAAGTGAAGTGGGTCCAAAGATGAGCTCACCAGGGGGCACTGGATATAATCAGAAATATCCCTGCAGTCTCAAGTCTAGTTATCCACAGTTCATGTCAAAAGACACCACATGACAGCGAAAGTAGAACAGAATAATTCATCGGCCGCATAGTATTTGTATCACTGTAGTAGGAAAATTCCATACATTTTATTTTTAATTTTTAATATAATCTTTAAATTGTTCGCTTCAACAGAACTTCAAAGGATACTCCCTTAAACACAGTAAAACAAATATAAAGTATGTCTCCTCCCCAATGTCCCTAGTGAAGGTCTCTTTCACTGAAGATTCCATGTTATTAGCATACCTAGTTATCACTGTACAGTGTTTCAAATACATATATCATTTATATATAATGCACCGTTGCTGTTTTAAGAAGGTTGCCATTGTGAAGGATTGGGTTTGTATATAGGGTCTACTCTATAATGCACATAGCCCCATGAGGTTTTCAGATGCATCACACTTGAATTGCTTGATTGTGACACTAGATGTCAGCACTAGATGATGCGAACAAAAAGAACGCATGAGCTTACTTATCCAGTGATGAGAAACTGCCTGATTGACTGTGGCCTGAAGCATGAGGCTTTAACATGTATTAACCTGCACGAACATACTCAACCTTTTCCATGACGTGTATCTGTGCAGGTCCACCCATGACCACGTCACGTACACTGAGCATGAAAAGGTAAACAACAAAGGCATTGATCTCGTCAGACATGGAACTCTCATTCAGTGAAAGAAGTATTCAGATCCTGTACCGAAGTAAAATTAACAGTACAGCAACGTAACAATACTCCATCACAGCCTGCCAACAGTCCTGCATGAAAAAATGTTCATTCACCAATATCTACTCTTTGTTTCTTAAATTTATTCTTGAGAAAGTTCATTAGAAGTCTACGTTTGATTCTTGACAAGTTCTTAAACAGCTGGATTTTCTGGTAATATTTAATTATTATTATTATTAAATTGTTGTTATGATAATGAATCCCATTGTAATAGTAGTTATAAAAATAGTTCTGAAATGGAGGAGCTTCAGCAGGAAGTGAATGCAAAACGAGCTGTCACACTAAGTAGAGTCAGTTGTGGATATTAAGTAACACAAACAATGTATGGAATGTTAGTACTCGTTGAGGTATTTACTGTCATATAAATTACTACTATTATTTATTATATGAATATAAAGTTAGGAAACAGACAGTTTTGCTATTTACTCAATTTTATTGACAGTTTCAAAAATGTTGTGTATATTTCAAATACACTATAATACAGTACAGAACTGTATATAGAATAAAGCTTACTGTAGTTCAAATTATGATTAGGCTATAACCTAAAACACAATTTTGCTGTTTTCAAATACAGTAACATCAGTAGAGCAAATTGGTTACTAAGCTGGTTGACTGGTGGTTTACTACATTTCTAAATATTTAATAGTCCTGATAAAAACTGTAGGCTATCACTGCCAAATATAAAAATAGAATATGAACTATTTCAATTTGTTTCCATATCTGTCATGTATAAAAAGACCCAAAATAAACACTCAAAGCAGACTACTTGATTACCATAAGGACATTATGTATTTATATAGTAATGATTCTCTCCTAAACGTTTTGATCCATATATGTGACAAATCACTGTGATCACTATCAGCAGTTTCCACTGTAATGGAAATTCTTATTAAAACCTTTTATAAATAAACACATATTGTAATATGAATCCTATGTATTACAACTGTAGAATTGAAGAAATGCAAAAACAAATTAGTTTGAACAAACATGTCACCACTGAAATGTGCTCTTGAGTGTCAGTAGATGTTGTTCTTATACCTGAGAACAAATCCCAAATAAGAAAACATTGGTGAATGTCAGAGTCTTCATCAAAACTATGTAGGTGAGTTTTAGGAAGAAAAGACATAACAGTTGGTGAATGACGCCCATTTATTATTAATACTGATGCACCCAGTTATAATAAGCATTTAACTGTTGTAGCTGGTGGAGGTGGGGCTAGTTAAAATGCTGCATACTGTATATGCAGTTAGGTAGTTTAGTGCTTACTGTTCATACCAATAGCTCAAAGATGCCACATTAGGCGCTGCCGCGTTGACAGCCGTTGACAGGCAATCAAAATGCTCCCGATCTTGTATAATGCAACTTAAATGGAGTAAGAAGAGGACAAAACAAAGTTCTGATGAACATTTGTAGTCATATGTTGGGCTTTCAACTGAATTATTGCTACATGATGGGAAAGCTATTTAAATGAGAGATTTTTCATGAGAGAAATTTAGTGGGGAAGTCACTTGGTGGAACTGCAAACATGCATTTTGTTAGCGAATCATATTTGCTTTGATATAGAATCTTTCACTGCAAAGTAATCAACAACTGCAGCTGTCAGGTAAATGCACTGGCGTAAAAGTACAATATGTCCGTATGAGATGTAGTGAAGTGAAGAAATACTCAAATTAACTTTGCTAAACTACACCTGGGTGTGCCAGTACACTGTGACGTCACTGTAGGGTGCAGTTACATGTGCAACAAAACAACTACGGCCTGAGGTGAAACAGCCATGAAACAATCAACGAGAAAGGGCTGTTGCTGTAGTGTCTTCACAGTGTGTTCCTTTGGCTTTAGGTGTCCCTGGTGGTGAATGTAGCCAGTGAATGTGGCTTCACTGAAGAGCACTACGAAGACCTGCAGCAGCTCCAGCGGGACTTTGGGCCGTATCACTTCAATGTGCTGGCCTTCCCCTGCAACCAGTTCGGGCAGCAGGAGAATAAATAAAAGAGGGCAGCAATGAAATAAAGGAACAAAGGAAGATGGCAATAACTGATACATATTAACTCGTTTTCCTTCCCTCATTCTCTGCAGAGTCTTCTGGAAATGAGCCTGACTGGAATTTCTGGAAGTATCTTGTTGATGTAAATGGAAACGTGTTGGATGCATGGGGACCAAAAGTTACTGTCAATGAAATCAGACCCAAAATAGCTGAAATGGTGCGTCAGATAATCCTAAAGAAGAAAGAAGAACTTTAACGTCCTGTTAAACAACACTTCGGAGTTCGGATTTTAAGAGATAAACTGAACAAATTCATTTTGCTCGTACGATCAGAATTTGTCAGACTAAACCATTACCAAGTCACGTAGCAAAAGCGTATTGTTGCATATTTGTTGAAATTCTCATTACATCCCCAAACATCTGGTATGTGTGGCTGTCACAGTACTGTAATAAGCCTGTGAAAGGATTGGATTGCATATCAGGGCCTTGAGAACATTACCACACCTGCTTTTGCTGAATTGCCACTCCTACTTACCACCACTAAACAATAGTCCTATTATGAACACAATAATGATTCAACAAGTAAGACAGTATGACGGGTATGACATTGTCACTACCTCTGCTTCTCTGCCACTCCATTCTGCCGTTCCCACTTCCCCAGGCCCTTACATTTCTTTAACACCTTGCAGTCATTGCCATTCTATACCTGTCCACCAGATGCTCTTTGACTTTTCCACCTGTCGTAGTCACCTGCCATTCACAGTCACCTGTAGATTCTCTTTCACTTCTCTTCGTACTTGCTCCCTATGCCAGTAAGCCGACCTTCATTTTCAATAAATCACTGAGCTGTTCTTGTTCACCTGGATTGTCGGCATTTAGGCCCTTTTCATGCTGTCTCGCACTCACCTGCCTCATAAAAGTCATACCATCAGTCCCATTATTTACGGTTTTGGGGCAGCCCATCATTATCCTAATGCCATGGTTATTTATCATAGTGAAAGCAGGGGAAGCTGTACGCTTTAATACTATTCATGGTAAACTTTTAATTGCTTTGACACAAAATGCATTCGATGACAGTGATATGACTCAACCACCACCAAAACTGTATTTACAATCCATTTTGCAGATATTTACAAACTAATTCACAACATAACATAAAATTACTATAAAGTATTTGCTACACTCTGCTTCACCTCAACAATTTAAAAAAATAAAATAAAAAGGACCACAGCTACTCCCCAGCATGATATTACTTTTCCTTCTGGCGGTTGCAATTCATTAACCATATAGAATAATTATTGTCCTCATGGAGGAAAGTTTAGAGACCAGAGGGCTACCGGTTGTGTGGCATTTAGGTTGCATTAGTGCATTTTGGATGTGAGATGAACTGTTGCGTTGAGAGGCATGTGGATAAAGATAACTTTGTAAAGAGTTTGAAACAAGAACTCAGGATGGAGAAATGTGTGTAACCACAGTCCAAGTAGTGAGGAGAATAGTGGAATGAACTGAGGTTAAATATGTTTGAGGCCCAGATATTTATGGTATGCCACTGAGTGTAACCAATTATATAACAAAAAATGAATTAAATTAATCTTTTCTATTAAAGTGGCTTCACATTTGTCTTTAGTTCATTAGTCTTGGCCTTTTGGATAAAAACACCACAGAAGCTATACATTGTTCTCAAACATCAGAAAAGCTTTATTAAACAGGTTTTAAATTACATAGACAGTAGTCACATTACATTACACCACTGCAATAAATATGCATGTTATATATAAATATATTTGAAAAAGTGCAAAACACAAATCAAAAATAGTAGAGTGCAGTTCAAGGTTATAATTTTCAGCTTGAATGAATGGCGTTTGATCTACTTAAATATTTAAATCATGTGCTTGTTATTTAATCTCCTTTTCTCTTTCTTAGTCAACTGTTTTTGGTAGTGATATATTACAACTGAAACAATAAAACTCTAATTATTTCATCTTTACTTTTCTTTTGCTCTCATTTGTTTCTTAACCAGGCAATGTTTTAGCTTAGTTTTAGTTTTCTTATTGGTTATCATTCTATTTTGTTTCAGTTGAAAACAATATTTTTCACTGCTTATTTTCATTTTTATTTTACGATAATCCTGTTTCAGAGTCCTTCTGGTAGCTTCATAGGTGCTTTATCGAAGCACCCTTGTTCTAACAGACAGCAAAGATAATAAGTCCGAGTAGCAGATGGATCACACTCAGTCTGAAACAGCAGGCATCACTGGTAGTAGCTATGGCTTGTTGGTTTGCTTGGCTGGTGGCTGTTGTAGATGTTGTTGGGCCAGATGTGGTTGTAGCAATTGTTGTTGTTGGGGCCACAGTTGTTGTCGTTGGAGCAACAGTTGATGTTTGGGCTGCAGTTGTTGTAGTGGCAGCAATTGTTGTTGGTGTGGCAGTCGTTTGTGTTGGGGGAACAGTTGTCGTTTGGGCTGAAGTTGTTGTTGTGGCAGCAATTGTTGTTGTTAGGGCTGCAGTTGTTGTCGTGGTGGCAATTGTTGTTGGGGCCACAGTGGTTGTCATTAGAGCAACAGTTGATGTTTGGGACGCAGTTGTTGTAGTGGCAGCAATTGTTGTTGGGGTGGCAATCGTTTGCGTTGTGACAAGAGTTGTTGTCATTGGGACAAGAGTTGTTGTTTGGGCTGCAGTTGTTGTCGTGGCAGCAATTGTTGTTGGGGTTACAGTCATTTGCGTTGGGACAAAAGTTGTTGTTGTTGGGACAAGAGTTGTTATTTGGGCTGCAGTTGTTGTCGTGGAAGCAATTGTTGTTGGGGTGGTAGTCGTTTGTGTTGGGACAAGTGTTGTCGTTGGGACAAGAGTTGTTGTTTGGGCTGCAGTTGTTGTCGTGGTGGCAATTGTTGTTTGGGCCACAGTGGTTGTCAGTGGAGCAACAGTTGATGTTTGGGACGCAGTTGTTGTAGTGGCAGCAATTGTTGTTGGGGTGGCAATCGTTTGCGTTGGGGCAATATTTGTTGTCGTTTGGGCTGCAGTTGTTGTGGCAGCAATTGTTGTTGGGGTGGCAGTCGTTTGCGTTGTGACAAGAGTTGTTGTCATTGGGACAAGAGTTGTTGTTTGGGCTGCAGTTGTTGTCGTGGCAGCAATTGTTGTTGGGGTTACAGTCATTTGCGTTGGGACAAAAGTTGTTGTTGTTGGGACAAGAGTTGTTATTTGGGCTGCAGTTGTTGTCGTGGCAGCAATTGTTGTTGGGGTGGCAATCATTTGCGTCGGAGCAAGAGTTGTTGTTTGGGCTGCAGTTGTTGTCGTGGCAGCAATTATTGTTGAGGTGGCAGTCGTTTGCGTTGGGACAGGAGTTGTCATTGGGACAAGAGTTGTTGTTTGGGCTGCAGTTGTTGTCGTGGCAGCAATTGTTGTTGGTGTGGCAGTCGTTTGCGTTGGGGCAGCAGTTGTTGTCGTTTGGGCTGAAGTTGTTGTGGCGGCAGCAATTGTTGTTGGGGTGGCAGTCATTTGCGTTGGGACAAAAGTTGTTGTTGTTGGGACAAGAGTCGTTGGTGCAGCGGTTGTTGTTGGGGGAGCAGTTGTCGGTACAGTGGTTGTTGTTGGGGGAGCAGTTGTTGTCGTTGGTGCAGCGGTTGAGGTTGGGGCAGCAGTTGTAGTTGATGCAGTGGTTGTTATTGGGGGAGCAGTTGTTGTCGTTGGTGCAGCGGTTGTTGTTGGGGGAGCAGTTGTTGTCGTTGGTGCAGCGGTTGTTGTTGGGGGAGCAGTTGTTGTCGTTGGTGCAGCGGTTGTTGTTGGGGGAGCAGTTGTTGTAGTTGGTGCAGCGGTTGATGTCGGGTGAGCAATTGTTGTAGTTGGTGCAGCGGTTGTTGTTGGGGAAGCAGTTGTTGTCGTTGGTGCAGCGGTTGTCGTTGGTGCAGCGGTTGTTGTTGGGGGAGCAGTTGTTGTCGTTGGTGCAGCGGTTGTTGTTGGGGGAGCAGTTGTAGTTGGTGCAGCGGTTGTTGTTGGGGGAGCAGTTGTTGTCGTTGGTGCAGCGGTTGTTGTTGGGGGAGCAGTTGTAGTAGTTGGTGCAGCGGTTGTTGTTGGGGGAGCAGTTGTTGTCGTTGGTGCAGCGGTAATTGTTGGGGGAGCAGTTGTCGTTGGTGCAGCGGTTGTTGTTGGGGGAGCAGTTGTTGTCGTTGGTGCAGCGGTTGTTGTTGGGGGAGCAGTTGTTGTCGTTGGTGCAGCGGTTGTTGTTGGGGGAGCAGTTGTTGTCGTTGGTGCAACAGTTGTTGTCGGGGGAGCAGTTGTTGTCGTTGGTGCAGCGGTTGTTGTTGGGGGAGCAGTTGTTGTCGTTGGTGCAGCGGTTGTTGTTGGGGGAGCAATTGTCGATGGTGCAGCGGTCGTTGTTGGGGGAGCAGTTGTTGTCGTTGGTGCAGCGGTTGTTGTTGGGGAAGCAGTTGTCGTTGGTGCAGAGGCCGTTGTTGGGGGAGCAGTTGTTGTCGTTGGTGCAGCGGTTGTTGTTAGAGGAGCAGTTGTTGTAGTTGGTGCAGCGGTTGTTGTTGGGGGAGCAGTTGTTGTCGTTGGTGCAGCGGTTGTTGTTGGGGGAGCAGTTGTTGTAGTTGGTGCAGCGGTTGTTGTTGGGGGAGCAGTTGTTGTCGTTGGTGCAGCGGTTGTTGTTGGGGGAGCAGTTGTTGTCGTTGGTGCAGCGGTTGTTGTTAGAGGAGCAGTTGTTGTAGTTGGTGAAGCGGTTGTTGTTGGGGGAGCAGTTGTTGTCGTGGCAGCAATTATTGTTGAGGTGGCAGTCGTTTGCGTTGGGACAGGAGTTGTCATTGGGACAAGAGTTGTTGTTTGGGCTGCAGTTGTTGTCGTGGCAGCAATTGTTGTTGGTGTGGCAGTCGTTTGCGTTGGGGCAGCAGTTGTTGTCGTTTGGGCTGAAGTTGTTGTGGCGGCAGCAATTGTTGTTGGGGTGGCAGTCATTTGCGTTGGGACAAAAGTTGTTGTTGTTGGGACAAGAGTCGTTGGTGCAGCGGTTGTTGTTGGGGGAGCAGTTGTCGGTACAGTGGTTGTTGTTGGGGGAGCAGTTGTTGTCGTTGGTGCAGCGGTTGAGGTTGGGGCAGCAGTTGTAGTTGATGCAGTGGTTGTTATTGGGGGAGCAGTTGTTGTCGTTGGTGCAGCGGTTGTTTTTGGGGGAGCAGTTGTTGTCGTTGGTGCAGCGGTTGTTGTTGGGGGAGCAGTTGTTGTCGTTGGTGCAGCGGTTGTTGTTGGGGGAGCAGTTGTTGTAGTTGGTGCAGCGGTTGATGTCGGGTGAGCAATTGTTGTAGTTGGTGCAGCGGTTGTTGTTGGGGAAGCAGTTGTTGTCGTTGGTGCAGCGGTTGTCGTTGGTGCAGCGGTTGTTGTTGGGGGAGCAGTTGTTGTCGTTGGTGCAGCGGTTGTTGTTGGGGGAGCAGTTGTAGTTGGTGCAGCGGTTGATGTTGGGGGAGCAGTTGTTGTCGTTGGTGCAGCGGTTGTTGTTGGGGGAGCAGTTGTAGTAGTTGGTGCAGCGGTTGTTGTTGGGGGAGCAGTTGTTGTCGTTGGTGCAGCGGTAATTGTTGGGGGAGCAGTTGTCGTTGGTGCAGCGGTTGTTGTTGGGGGAGCAGGTGTTGTCGTTGGTGCAGCGGTTGTTGTTGGGGGAGCAGTTGTTGTCGTTGGTGCAGCGGTTGTTGTTGGGGGAGCAGTTGTTGTCGTTGGTGCAACAGTTGTTGTCGGGGGAGCAGTTGTTGTCGTTGGTGCAGCGGTTGTTGTTGGGGGAGCAGTTGTTGTCGTTGGTGCAGCGGTTGTTGTTGGGGGAGCAATTGTCGATGGTGCAGCGGTCGTTGTTGGGGGAGCAGTTGTTGTCGTTGGTGCAGCGGTTGTTGTTGGGGAAGCAGTTGTCGTTGGTGCAGAGGCCGTTGTTGGGGGAGCAGTTGTTGTCGTTGGTGCAGCGGTTGTTGTTAGAGGAGCAGTTGTTGTAGTTGGTGCAGCGGTTGTTGTTGGGGGAGCAGTTGTTGTCGTTGGTGCAGCGGTTGTTGTTGGGGGAGCAGTTGTTGTAGTTGGTGCAGCGGTTGTTGTTGGGGGAGCAGTTGTTGTCGTTGGTGCAGCGGTTGTTGTTGGGGGAGCAGTTGTTGTCGTTGGTGCAGCGGTTGTTGTTAGAGGAGCAGTTGTTGTAGTTGGTGAAGCGGTTGTTGTTGGGGGAGCAGTTGTTGTCGTTGGTGCAGCGGTTGTTGTTGGGGGAGCAGTTGTTGTCGTTGGTGCAACAGTTGTTGTCGGGGGAGCAGTTGTTGTCGTTGGTGCAGCGGTTGTTGTTGGGGGAGCAGTTGTTGTCGTTGGTGCAGCGGTTGTTGTTGGGGGAGCAGTTGTTGTCGTTGGTGCAGCGGTTGTTGTTGGGGGAGCAGTTGTTGTCGTTGGTGCAGCGGTTGTTGTTGGGGGAGCAGTTGTTGTCGTTGGTGCAGAGGCTGTTGTTGGGGGAGCAGTTGTTGTCATTGGTGCAGCGGTTGTTGTTGGGGGAGCAGTTGTTGTCGTTGGTAGAGTGGTTGTTGTTGGGGGAGCAGTTGTTGTTGTTGGTGCAGCGGTTGTTGTTGGGGGAGCAATTGTCGATGGTGCAGCGGTCGTTGTTGGGGGAGCAGTTGTTGTCGTTGGTGCAGCGGTTGTTGTTGGGGAAGCAGTTGTTGTCGTTGGTGCAGAGGTCGTTGTTGGGGGAGCAGTTGTTGTCGTTGGTGCAGCGGTTGTTGTTGGGGGAGCAGTTGTTGTCGTTGGTGCAGCGGTTGTTGTTAGAGGAGCAGTTGTTGTAGTTGGTGCAGCGGTTGTTGTTGGGGGAGCAGTTGTTGTCGTTGGTGCAGCGGTTGTTGTTGGGGGAGCAGATGTTGTCGTTGGTAGAGTGGTTGTTGTTGGGGGAGCAGTTGTTGTTGTTGCAGCGGTTGTTGTTGGGGGAGCAGTTGTTGTAGTTGCTGAAGGGGTTGTTTTTGGGGGAGCAGTTGTTGTCGTGGGTGCATCGGTTGTTGTTGGAAGAGCAGTTGTTGTCATTAGTGCAGCGGTTGTTGTTGGGGGAAGGGTTGTTGTAGTTGGTGCAGCGGTTGTTGTTGGGGTAGCAGTTGTTGTAGTTGGTGCAGCGGTTGTTGTTGAGGGAGCAGTTGTTGTCGTTGGTGCAGCGGTTGTTGTTGGGGGAGCAGTTGTCGTTGGTGCAGCGGTCGTTGTTGGGGGAGCAGTTGTTGTCGTTGGTGCAGCGGTTGTTGTTGGGGGAGCAGTTGTTGTAGTTGGTGCAGCGGTCGTTGTTGGGGGAGCAGTTGTTGTCGTTGGTGCAGCGGTTGTTGTTGGGGAAGCAGTTGTTGTCGTTGGTGCAGAGGTCGTTGTTGGGGGAGCAGTTGTTGTCGTTGGTGCAGCGGTTGTTGTTGGGGGAGCAGTTGTTGTCGTTGGTGCAGCGGTTGTTGTTAGAGGAGCAGTTGTTGTAGTTGGTGCAGCGATTGTTGTTGGGGGAGCAGTTGTTGTCGTTGGTGCAGCGGTTGTTGTTGGGGGAGCAGATGTTGTTGTTGCAGCGGTTGTTGTTGGGGGAGCAGTTGCTGCAGGGGTTGTTGTTGGGGGAGCAGTTGTTGTCGTTGGTGCATCGAATGTTGTTGGAAGAGCAGTTGTCATTAGTGCAGCGGTTGTTGTTGGGGGAAGGGTTGTTGTAGTTGGTGCAGCGGTTGTTGTTGGGGAAGCAGTTGTTGTCGTTGGTGCAGAGGTCGTTGTTGGGGGAGCAGTTGTTGTCGTTGGTGCAGCGGTTGTTGTTGGGGGAGCAGTTGTTGTCGTTGGTGCAGCGGTTGTTGTTAGAGGAGCAGTTGTTGTAGTTGGTGCAGCGGTTGTTGTTGGGGGAGCAGTTGTTGTCGTTGGTGCAGCGGTTGTTGTTGGGGGAGCAGATGTTGTCGTTGGTAGAGTGGTTGTTGTTGGGGGAGCAGTTGTTGTTGTTGCAGCGGTTGTTGTTGGGGGAGCAGTTGTTGTAGTTGCTGAAGGGGTTGTTTTTGGGGGAGCAGTTGTTGTCGTGGGTGCATCGGTTGTTGTTGGAAGAGCAGTTGTTGTCATTAGTGCAGCGGTTGTTGTTGGGGGAAGGGTTGTTGTAGTTGGTGCAGCGGTTGTTGTTGGGGTAGCAGTTGTTGTAGTTGGTGCAGCGGTTGTTGTTGAGGGAGCAGTTGTTGTCGTTGGTGCAGCGGTTGTTGTTGGGGGAGCAGTTGTCGTTGGTGCAGCGGTCGTTGTTGGGGGAGCAGTTGTTGTCGTTGGTGCAGCGGTTGTTGTTGGGGGAGCAGTTGTTGTAGTTGGTGCAGCGGTTGTTGTTGGGGGAGCAGTTGTTGTCGTTGGTGCAGCGGTTGTTGTTGGGGAAGCAGTTGTTGTCGTTGGTGCAGAGGTCGTTGTTGGGGGAGCAGTTGTTGTCGTTGGTGCAGCGGTTGTTGTTGGGGGAGCAGTTGTTGTCGTTGGTGCAGCGGTTGTTGTTAGAGGAGCAGTTGTTGTAGTTGGTGCAGCGATTGTTGTTGGGGGAGCAGTTGTTGTCGTTGGTGCAGCGGTTGTTGTTGGGGGAGCAGATGTTGTTGTTGCAGCGGTTGTTGTTGGGGGAGCAGTTGCTGCAGGGGTTGTTGTTGGGGGAGCAGTTGTTGTCGTTGGTGCATCGAATGTTGTTGGAAGAGCAGTTGTCATTAGTGCAGCGGTTGTTGTTGGGGGAAGGGTTGTTGTAGTTGGTGCAGCGGTTGTTGTTGGGGTAGCAGTTGTTGTAGTTGGTGCAGCGGTTGTTGTTGAGGGAGCAGTTGTTGTCGTTGGTGCAGCGGTTGTTGTTGGGGGAGCAGTTGTCGTTGGTACAGCGGTCGTTGTTAGAGGAGCAGTTGTTGTAGTTGGTGCAGCGGTTGTTGTTGGGGGAGCAGTTGTTGTCGTTGATGCAGCGGTTGTTGTTGGGGGAGCAGATGTTGTCGTTGGTAGAGTGGTTGTTGTTGGGGGAGCAGTTGTTGTTGTTGCAGCGGTTGTTGTTGGGGGAGCAGTTGTTGTAGTTGCTGCAGGGGTTGTTTTTGGGGGAGCAGTTGTTGTCGTGGGTGCATCGGTTGTTGTTGGAAGAGCAGTTGTTGTCATTAGTGCAGCGGTTGTTGTTGGGGGAAGGGTTGTTGTAGTTGGTGCAGCGGTTGTTGTTGGGGTAGCAGTTGTTGGAGTTGGTGCAGCGGTTGTTGTTGAGGGAGCAGTTGTTGTCGTTGGTGCAGCGGTTGTTGTTGGGGGAGCAGTTGACGTTGGTGCAGCGGTCGTTGTTGGGGGAGCAGTTGTTGTCGTTGGTGCAGCGGTTGTTGTTGGGGGAGCAGTTGTTGTAGTTGGTGCAGCGGTCGTTGTTGGGGGAGCAGTTGTTGTCGTTGGTGCAGCGGTTGTTGTTGGGGAAGCAGTTGTTGTCGTTGGTGCAGAGGTCGTTGTTGGGGGAGCAGTTGTTGTCGTTGGTGCAGCGGTTGTTGTTGGGGGAGCAGTTGTTGTCGTTGGTGCAGCGGTTGTTGTTAGAGGAGCAGTTGTTGTAGTTGGTGCAGCGGTTGTTGTTGGGGGAGCAGTTGTTGTCGTTGGTGCAGCGGTTGTTGTTGGGGGAGCAGATGTTGTTGTTGCAGCGGTTGTTGTTGGGGGAGCAGTTGCTGCAGGGGTTGTTGTTGGGGTAGCAGTTGTTGTAGTTGGTGCAGCGGTTGTTGTTGAGGGAGCAGTTGTTGTCGTTGGTGCAGCGGTTGTTGTTGGGGGAGCAGTTGTCGTTGGTACAGCGGTCGTTGTTGGGGGAGCAGTTGTTGTCGTTGGTGCAGCGGTTGTTGTTGGGGGAGCAGTTGTTGTCGTTTTTGCAGCGGTTGTTGTTGGGGGAGCAGTTGTTGTCGTTGGTGCAGCGGTTGTTGTTGGGGGAGCAGTTGTTGTAGTTGGTGCAGCGGTTGTTGTTGGGGTAGCAGTTGTTGTAGTTGGTGCTGCGGTTGTTGTTGAGGGAGTAGTTGTTGTCGTTGGTGCAGCGGTTGTTGTTGGGGGAGCAGTTGTCGTTGGTGCAGCGGTCGTTGTTGGGGGAGCAGTTGTTGTCGTTGGTGCAGCGGTTGTTGTTGGGGGAGCAGTTATTGTCGTTTGTGCAGCGGTTGTTGATAGGGGAACAGTTGTTGTCGTTGGTGCAGCGGTTGTTGTTGGGGGAGCAGTTGTTGTAGTTGGTGCAGCGGTTGTTGTTGGGGGAGCAGTTGTCGTAGGTGCAGCGGTCGTTGTTGGGGGAGCAGTTGTTGTCGTTGGTGCAGCGGTTGTTGTTGGGGGAGCAGTTGTTGTCGTTGGTGCAGCGGTTGTTGTTGGGGGAGCAGTTGTCGTAGTTGGTGCAGCAGTTGTTGTTGGGGGAGCAGTTGTTGTCGTTGGTGCAGCGGTTGTTGTTGGGGGAGCAGTGGTTGTCGTTGGTGCAGCGGTTGTTGTTAGGGGAGCAGTTGTTGTCGTTGGTGCAGCGGTTGTTGTTGGGGGAGCAGTTGTTGTCGTTGGTGCAGCGGTTGTTGTTGGGGGAGCAGTTGTTGTAGTTGGTGCAGCGGTTGTTGTTGGGGGAGCAGTTGTTGTCGTTGGTGCAGCGGTTGTTGATGGGGGAGCAGTTGTTGTCGTTGGTGCAGCGGTTGTTGTTGGGGGAGCAGTTGTTGTCGTTGGTGCAGCGGTTGTTGTTAGGGGAGCAGTTGTTGTAGTTGGTGCAGCGGTTGTTGTTGGGGGAGCAGTTGTTGTCGTTGGTGCAGCGGTTGTTGATGGAGGAGCAGTTGTTGTCGTTGGTGCAGCGGTTGTTGTTGGGGGAGCAGTTGTTGTCGTTGGTGCAGCGGTTGTTGATGGGGGAGCAGTTGTTGTCGTTGGTGCAGCGGTTGTTGTTGGGGGAGCAGTTGTTGTCGTTGGTGCAGCGGTTGTTGTTGGGGGAGCAGTTGTTGTCGTTGGTGCAGCGGTTGTTGTTGGGGGAGCAGTTGTTGTCGTTGGTGCAGTTGTTGTTGTTGGAGCTGCAGTTGTTGTGGCAGTATTACACAAACTGTTTCCACAACAGGATGGTCCACTGCTTATGCTTCCAATGCTTTGGAAGAATCGAAGGCTATTCAGGCTTGCAGCAGCTTCACACAGGTTTGCAGATATACAGCCAAAAGCTGGAGAAGTGCTGGACCCACTTGTCACTGTAGAGGAAAAATCATTGTTTAAATACACAGCCTTCATTGTTGTAAGTTTTCGAATTCATTAAAATACGTAATACCACGATGTAGAATATACTTGAAAAAAATCCAAGTATTTTCACTTTGTACGTTTTTATTACTATACTTTAAATACTCTTGAATTTTGACATGTAACATTTTGTGAATTTTAGAACATCAAAACGTAAGTGTATTGACTTTTCTTGAAGTAACTAGTCACTATAACAGTCATAGGACTGTACTGCAGTAAAAAGTACAATAATTACCAATGATATTTAGTGGACTATAAGTATTAAGTACCATATCATAGAAATACTACAAATTCTTTAGAACAGCAGTTCAGGACATGTACTTCTTTACTTTCCTCCACTTGTTGATTTTCCAGATTTCACATGTAGTTGGTTTAAGATACTTTAAGGTTGTAACATAATTTTTGGCAACTTCGTATGAATAAGACTCACCACTCGCTTGAAAGCAGCGGTCCTCCACCCCACGACATGGTAATGTAGTACATTGAGAGGTCATGGGGTTACAACTGAGACACTGTAGGGCATTAACTGTCTGAGCAGCAGGGGCTGAAAGAGAAAAAAACATAATTTGTTTGAGGAAGAGAGAACATTTAAAAGTCACAAAATGTAAGTTTGTCAAAGTCCATTTTGGATTTTTTCATCTTAAATGAGGTATTTATACATCTGTACTTACACGGTTGAGTGGCTCCGTTGCAATTATCTGTGTTGCAGCACTCAGCAGATGCAACTGCACCCGAAACACCCAAGTTGGCTGAAAATGTCTGAGAGCCTGTGGCTGGACACAGGGAGGATGATGCACACCCCTTGAATGTCTGCTGTCCTGTAGTTCCAGATGAAGTGGCTACAAAAAAAATTGCAGTTCGTCAATATTTACGGAAAGAACACATAACTCTGCAGTACATTTATTTCACTCAAAAGTAGAACATGGTATAAAGAAATGCCTACCTTGAATGGAAGCTGTTACACACATCGTCTCTGAGGAACATGTGACTAGCGTTGTGGTTAAACACTGCAGATCTGTGCAATTCTGACACTGAAGTGCTCGAGCTGCATTTGGGAGAAAAACAGTCAATGAGTGACGATCACATCTCAAATGTCAAATCAAATATCTAAAGTGTATTCATTTTCTATAAAGGCTGAAAACTGTTCTTCATCGTGTGTAAAGGGATTTTAAATGACATGAGGTTATTATGGTTAAACGTGTTTTATGTGTCTAATTTGCACCACAAGACTCTTCTGCACTATTGCACAGCCAAGTCTTGTCATGTGTTTTGCCCAAGTATTGTATTATATACAATTAAAGTTGAAATACATTTTGTAATTTACTTATTTTTCACATTTTGTTGTATTTATTATTTTAAATTGCCTTTATTTGTTTCCTACATCTGTAGACTGCTTCTTCTGCTGTTCTATAATTTACCCCCTGTGGATCAATTAAGTCTTATCTATATTCATATTATCTAGAATATTTGTACGGATTTAAAAAGATTCTTGGTAAATTAAACAACAATTTTAAGAAAAAGTAAAGTTACCTGTGCTGGAGAGGAGCAAGTAGAGGGTCAGAGAAAAGATCAGCTTCATCATGATGAACAGGTAAGTACTGTAGATTAGTTTTACTGGATACTACACCTTCATATCCACAATACTTTATATACTGCAAAGGTGATGTATAAATAGTACAACTCATGCGTAAAAACCTTGAGGCATTGGGTGTGTTCTCATATCTTCTTTTGTTACTTTGAAAAGCATCACGTCAACAAACCCTCCCACACCCTTTTACATTTTTTATGTTTACTCAGATAGTAAAGTATAAATACTTAATTCTTAAGTTTTACATTTAAATATGAATTATTTCTTATTTGGGTGTCTTTAATAATCATTACCCTCTTCTGCTTTCTGAAAATATTTCTCATCCATTTTTTTCACCAGTTCTTTTCTAGTAACACATTATTTCTTTATTTTAGAGATTGAATGTCTAGGTCTTAATAAAGGATGGTGGATTGTGTAATTCCAAGGGACAACGATGAAAATAAGTCCATGATCATGTAATGTAGTTTCAGTGCCTTTTAATAATTCTTTCAAAGTAGCAGTAATGCACAGCAGAAAGTTTATTTCTTTATTTTTAATAAGTTTGTTGTTTTGTGTCGTGCGTCAGTGAGCCAAAGAGAAAAGAAATACCAGATTTCCTTGACGCCAAAACACATAATAGAGTCAAAGTTTCTTGATTGCCTTTTTTTTATTCAAATTTGAAAGTAGTTTCACATATTGCTCAACATCCTTCAAAAAAAAAGGTAATTTTTTTAAATTGTTTACCAGATATATTATAAAAAATGTATTTTTGGGTTAGGGGTAGGACAGCACCCAGTATGTAATTCATGTGCCTTTTAATTGTTCTTTCAAAGTAGCACGAATGCACAACAGAACATTTATTTTTATTTTTAATTGGTTTGTTGTTTTGTGTCATGAGTCAGTGAGCCAAAGAGAAAAGAAAAAATAGATTTCCTTGACGCCAAAACAAATAATAGAGTCAATGTGATAGACGTTGTTCTGACAGGGAGGAAATAGTCTGACGTACTATGCAAAGGAATGCCCTTACTCACACATTATTATTATACTCTTACTGGCTTTGCGTGTGCTTCTTGAAATCAGTTGAAATGTTGTGGAACTGGCAACCCGACAAAACATTCCATTTGCTTCCATCTGTCCACTCTGGGCTTGCAAAAGTACAAAGTCAAGCTGTGCTCATCTTAACCCTGTTGTACAGACATTAGCTGAATGACATAGGCCACAACACATTTGTATATTCCTATATTTGGAGAGTAGGTTTATTGGGAGAATGCTCTACAAACGTATGCATTTCTCTCACCAGGAGGCACTTTGGAAAAGACGGTCAATAAAAAGACAAAACAAAAAAAAAACACAGGAGATGACAAGAGAGCAGTTGTCTAGGATTATATTTAGTTGGCTAAAAGAAAGTTGCTGTTGCTGGAGTTTCCTTTTTGGATCTCTGTGACCAGGTGATGGAGTTTCTCCGACAGCGCCACCTGGTGGAAGAGAACGCCGCAGATAAGATGAGAAGCTCTGTATTCATTTGTGTCATTTGTGTGTATCCAGTCCAGATGTGTTTGTGTGTGAAGCTCACCGTGTAAGAGTCGGGCTCCTGCAGCCTCTTGTGTCGGGGGTGCAGAGTCTGGAGGGAACTCTGGACCTTTACTCTAGTTTCTGCAGCGCTGCTCAGAGGGTGTGTGACCTACAAAGAGTGGGAGACACATTCATAAAGACTCAACTCCTACAAAGCACGGCCCTGCAATATTGTCTGGTTTTTAACCGTTACGAAGCAACAAATCTATCTTTTTATTAATAAGTATGATACTGGTATTAACTGTGGTTTATTATACATTCTACTGCTGAATCACATACAGTACATGCCGGGTGACTTTCTGCACTGAAGGACCACAAAGAGGATATTCATCTTTTTTGTGTTTCATCCTAAATTGTTTTTTCTTTTCTTTCCCATAATACCTTTGAATAAAAATAACCCACATCAAATATTTGAATTTGCTGCTTTCAGATTATGGTTAAAGTGTACAGAGAGAGACAAGGGCTGAATTCAAATTGCAGACTTTAAGGGTGTGTCTTCCCTCTGAAGTCCAGAGCGTCTACTGCTGTCCAATACATCAAGTCCACAAGGGAGATAATGCACACTTTATACAGCCTTCCAGTCCACTTCTGGTGTACAATTCAACAGACTTTTGTTCAGATGAGAACTCACAAATATGGACGTGATGGTGGATAAGAAACAAGAGCAACAGCAACTAGTCTACTCATTTAAAAAAGATACTAAAATCTTTGAGCAGCTCCGGTCCATCCTCACCTGTCCTTTGGTGATCACCTCCTGGTGCAGACAGGTGACCTGAGCTGGAATGACTGAGACACAGGAGTTATCACACATCATCAGCGGGTAACAGCTCAGAGACACTCCCGCCTCTGGAGGAGACTCCACAGCGAGACTCACCAGGTCCAGAAAAGGATGGCCTCCGAGGGACGGGAAAAAAAAGAGTGGGAAGCCGTGAAAACATTTACAAGCGCGCTGGCAGCCCAGTGAGGCTGCGATGCTCGTCATACACCAGGAGACCAAAGGATTCTATTCTTACAGCATTACGACATTACGACTGTAACGAGGGGTGGTGTCAGTAGGACATTGTGTTTCCTAAATCAAAAAGGGTTTGTTTATCAAGTGGTGACTTTATTTTTGTCCATCCTAACTTGTTGGGCTCAGTTCCACGTTGCCAAAGATGGCTCAACTTTCGCGAGTTGAACCTGTACTTAGGCTCAAATGTGAACATGAGCATCCTGTGTGGGTGATATGAATACAATACTTTCTCACAATAAAATGAATATTATCAATGGAATAAATCGGTAGAAGTCTGTTTTGGGTGATCCAGCGAACTGAATTCCTTTAAAAATGTAAGGTGCTTTCTCTCATTATTGCAAAGATCACATATATATCGTTGAATAATGGCCCTAATACACCAAGAGACATTAAAGAGATGGACGAGATAAACGAAGGACTGCCATCCTTTACTTTAACAAAAGTACTAATATCACAATGTCAAAATACTCAAATACAAGTAAAAGTCCTGCATTTAGAATTCTACTTAAGTCAAAGTACAGAGGTATTATCAGCTAAGTTTACTTGAAGTATTAAAAAGTACAAGTACTCATTTTGCAGACAATCGGCCCTTGTGACTGATACACTTTAATTAATTAAATTATGAAATGAATATTGATGCATCAATGTGTACACAGCATTTTTCAGCTGTAGCTGCTCGAGGTGAAGCTAGTTTTAAACTGGTTTATACAGTTCGATCATTTAGTCCAGTGGATCCCAACAGACCTGACTGAGGGGCCATGAGAGCATTAATGGGAGAGGAAAGTAACAGAAACACAAAGAAATATTAATTTAGCTTTTTTTAGTGAATTATTGGATACTTTGACCTCTTTGGGTCAGGAACAGTGTTTGAAATTAAACCATGTGAGAAGTTAAGCCGAAAAAAAAAATCACTCTTTGGTGGAACTCATGTGAGACCCAGTTACACACTGCTTTTTGTACGACCCAAAAAGAGTTGGGGACCACCGGTTCAATATTTGCTGTATTTTGTAAGCTGATTATATGTTTTTACCATGTATATTCTAATGTATTTTGTAATGTATTTTGTTAATATGAACTATCAAATGAATGTAGTGCAGTAAAAAAGTACAAGAGTTTGCTGTGAATTGTTGTGGAGTTGAAATATAAAATAGCACAAAATGGAAATACTGAAATAAAATACAAGTACCTCAAAATGTACTTAGCTATTTGTCCCCATTGTGCAACACACAGTATACTATGTATATTGTTGAAGTTAGAAAGCGGAGAAAATTTATTATTATTTACCTTATTAATTATTATTTACTTTATTAATCTATATATTTTTGAGGGATTTGAAGTGAAATTGCATGAAACCAGAGGCCTTAAAATAGAGATTCTCCAGAAAGTGAGACGCTTGTCAACAATCAGCTGGTAAAAGCCTCAACACATTGTTCAGTATAAAACGTAGCACCGCAAGTTACCAGCCAACACTGTAGCTGTCAATCACAGGCAGGAAGTTCTGAGGGTAGGCGATGGCGTAGGACAAGAAGGCCGCCAACTCGCCCTCGTGGATCTTCCCAGGCTCACCTCCCAGAAGCTCACACACACGACTCAACCAGCCCTTCGTCAACGAAATGATGTCGACTGGATTGGGGTCCCCATTCAGCGCCACAAGAGTCTGATTGGAGACGTGATACGGGGACATGTTATTGAGGACACAGTTAACTTCTTTCCCACAGGATCGCCTATTGTTCTTTGGAGACCGACGACGATAACCCTGAAAGATTTCACACCTTGCCATGTTTGAATTCAACATGATTTGTACTGTATTGTTCTGATGTTTGATCCCATATATGCCATAATGTAAACGGTGAAGCCACAATTGAGTTCCAAACTTCCAAACTGAAGAACTAAAACAAAGAAGTTGAAAAAAACAAGTGTGTGTTATTCTTTAGCTTGATTTAACTGTTTATTATTTTCAATTATCTAAATGATATGATGTCTTATCAGCAATACGCTACTGACTAAACCTTTTGATGTGTTCACACAACACTCTTACAGTGGACAGCCTTTTGCACTAGGCAGTAAAAACACACAACTTGTAATCGTCGAGCTAAAAAAAGCTTTAAAATCATCATCAGTACTCACTTGTGGCCACACCTCCTCCAGCGACATAAAGGAAGTGACGTATGAGTGTGCCATGGTCCCCGCGACCGGGATCCCAAACAGGAAACCAGCCTGAACGTTACTGGTGAGATCAAACCCTGAAAGACAGGTTCGAGTGTCAGTCTGCGGAAGTGTCAACGTTATTAACCTGCAAGAACATACTCAACTTTTTCCATGACGTGTATCTGTACAGGTCAACCCATGACCACGTCACTTACACTTAGCATGAAAAGGTAAACAACAAAGGCATTGATCTCGTCAGACATGGAACTCTCATTCAGTGAAAGAAGTATTCAGATCCTGTACCGAAGTAAAATTAACAGTACAGCAACGTAACAATACTCCATCACAGCCTGCCAACAGTCCTGCATGAAAAAACGTTCATTTACCAATATCTACTCTTTGTTTCTTGAATTTATTCTTGAGAAAGTTCATTAAAAGTCTACGTTTGATTCATGATGAGTTCTTAAACAGCTGGATTTTCTGGTAATATTAAATTATTATTATTATTAAATTGTTGTTATGATAATGAATCCCATTGTAATAGTAGTTATAAAAATAGTTTTGAAATGGAGGAGCTTCAGCAGGAAGTGAACGCAAAACGAGCTGTCACACTAAGGAGAGTCAGTTGTGGATATTAAGTAACACAAACAATGTATGGAATGTTAGTACTCGTTGAGATATTTACTGTCATATAAATTACTACTATTATTTATTATATGAATTTAAAGTTATGAAACGGACAATTTCGCTATTTACACAATTTGATTGACTATTTAAAAAATGTTGTGTATATTTCAAATACACTATAATACATTACAGTACTGTATATAGAATAAAGCTTACTGTAGTTCAAATTATAATTAGGCTATAACCTAAAGCACAATTTTGCTGTTTTCAAATACAGTAACATCAGTAGAGCAAATTGGTTACTAAGCTGGTTGACTGGTGGTTTACTACATTTCTAAATATTTAATAGTCCTGATAAAAACTGTAGGCTATCACTGCCAAATATAAAAATAGAATATGAACTATTTAGATTTGTTTCCATATCTGTCATGTATAAAAAGACCCAAAATAAACACTCAAAGCGGACTACTTGATTACCATAAGGACATTATTTGTTTATACAGTAATGATTCTCTCCTAAACTTTTTGATCCATATATGTGACAAATCACTGTGATCACTATCAGCAGTTTCCACTGTAATGGAAATTCTTATTGGCGTAAAAGTACAATATATCCGTATGAGATGTAGTGAAGTGAAGAAATACTCAAGCAAACTTTGCTAAGCTACTCACGGTGCTGCAGGGTTGTACGCCTGGGTGAGCCAGTACACTGTGACGTCACTGTAGGGTGCAGTTACATGTGCAACAAAACAACCACGGCCTGAGGTGAAACAGCCATGAAACAATCAACCAGAAAGGGTTCAGAGGTTAGAGCTGTAGAGTGTTAAAGTTGCTAAATTTGATATTCAGAGCATTAATATAGAAGCAAAAAACTTGTTTTGCTATGTAAATATATCTTGGATGAATAGTATGTCATGTAGTAAAAATTCCTAATAGTAATATAAATAATCTTTAAATATAAAATAATAATAATAAAAATAATAAAATTATCTTTTGAAGCTCCATCTATTGTGTACTTATTGTTAAACTAAGATCAACCCTGGTATAAAACTAGAAAACACATTGTGTCCTTCCTTTCACATATAATCCTTTCTGAGATGAACACAAGCTAACCAAACTAACAGATGATGATCACAGAACATGTTCAGTACATCTATGCTCAATCAGGTACGTGAACAGCTGTTTACAATTCCTCAGTGTCTGTTAATTGTTGTTTTGTGACTGTCAGGGCTGTTTCTGTAGTGTCTTCAGTGTGTTCCTTTGGCTTAAGGTGTCCCTGGTGGTGAATGTAGCCAGTGAATGTGGCTTCACTGAAGAGCACTACGAAGACCTGCAGCAGCTCCAGCGGGACTTTGGGCCGTATCACTTCAATGTGCTGGCCTTCCCCTGCAACCAGTTTGGGCAGCAGGAGAATAAATAAAAGAGGGCAGCAATGAAATAAAGGAACAAAGGAAGATGGCAATAACTGATACATATTAACTTGTATTCCTTCCCTCATTCTCTGCAGAGTCTTCTGGAAATGAGCCTGACTGGAATTTCTGGAAGTATCTTGTTGATGTAAATGGCAACGTGTTGGATGCATGGGGACCAAAAGTTTCTGTCAAAGACATCAGACCCTAATTAGCTGAAATGGTGCGTCAGATAATCCTAAAGAAGAAAGAAGAACTTTAACCTCCTGTTAAACGACACTTTGGAGTTCGGATTTTAAGAGATAAACTGAACACATTCATTTTGCTTGTACGATCAGAATTTGTCAGACTAAACCATTACCAAGTCACATAGCAAAAGCAAGTTTTACTTGCTTACTGAAAGCACTGATGAAACACCACTATTTTCTTTCAATTTCAATATCAAGTTTTATATCAGGTGGATGTCATTTGAAGCTGCAGCTTTGATCCAAAGAGTTTCTGTTTTCCTATTTGTTTGTCACATGGATTATGTGTTTTGCTGTTTTATTCTGATTTGTTGAATAAACTTTTACTGTAATAAGATAGAGGTATACCTGGCTACTAAGTTTTTGTAATCTTGTTTTATTTACTAAACATTTTCAGAACACAAACATTAATTTATGAAAAACATATCTATTTCTTCGTGATTTCACTACATTGGGTGCAGTGAAGACACAATTTTCAACCAGGTTCTGCTGTTTTGATTGTTTTGCTGAATCACCCTATTTACCATAAAGATAAGGGCTTATAGCAGACTATAATCAAGTTGAAGGTCTTTTCAGTTTGTATAGGTGTAGTTTTAAACAACTTGAACTCAACTTGAGCTTTCAGAATTGGATGCTGGTATATAAACAGAAAATGAATGACATGTAACACAGTTGTAATAATGTATAATAACTCTTCATCGGAGAAGTTAGAATTGTTGATTATACACTACGCATTACTAAACACTTAAAATGTCTTTATATTTGCTTAAAACTTATAATGTGTAAAACAATGCATTATAATTAAAGTCAATGATGAGTAGGGTGGGTTTATTTTCAGAAAGATTTTTTGTTATAATTGTTGAAATTCTCATTACATCCCCAAACATCTGGTATGTGTGGCTGTCACAGTCCTGTAATAAGCCTGTGAAAGGATTGGATTGCATACCAGGGCCTTGAGAACATTACCACACCTGCTTTTGCTGAATTGCCACTCCTACTTACCACCACTAAACAATAGTCCTATTATGAACACAATAATGATTCAACAAGTAAGACAGTATGACGGGTATAACATTGTCACTACCTCTGCTTCTCTGCCACTCCATTCTGCCGTTCCCACTTCCCCAGGCCCTTACATTTCTTTAACACCTTGCAGTCATTGACATTCTATAACTGTCCACCAGATGCTCTTTGACTTTTCCACCTGCCGTAGTCACCTGCCATTCACAGTCACCTGTAGATTCTCTTTCACTTCTCTTCGTACTTGCTCCCTATGCCAGTAAGCCTACCTTCATTTTCAATAAATCACTGAGTTGTTCTTGTTCACCTGGATTGTCGGCATTTAGGCCCTTTCCATGCTGCCTCGCACTCACCTGCCTCATAAAAGTCATACCATCAGTCCCATTATTTACGGTTTTGGAGCAGCCCAATTTTCATCATTATCCTAATGCCATGGTTATTTATCATAGTGAAAGCAGGGGAAGCTGTATTTAATACCATTCATGGTTAACTTTTAATTGCTATGACACAAAATGCATTCGATGACAGTGATATGACTCAACCACCACCAAAACTGTATTTACAATCCATTTTGCACATATTTACAAACTAATTCACAACAAAAGACAAAATTACGAGAAAGTCATTTGCTACACTCTGCTTCATCTCAACAATAAAAAAAGTATATATAAAAAATACAACAGCTACTCCCCAGCATGATATTACTTTTCCTTCTGGCGGTTGTAATTCATTAACCACATAGTATAATTATTGTCCTCATGGAGGAAAGTTCAGAGACCAGAGGGCTACCGGTTGTGTGGCATTTAGGTTGCATTAGTGCATTTTGGATGTGAGATGAACTGTTGCGTTGAGAGGCATGTGGATAAAGATAACTTTGTAAAGAGTTTGAAACAAGAACTCAGGATGGAGAAATGTGTGTAACCACAGTCCTAGTAGTGAGGAGAATAAAGGAATGAACTGAGGCTACATATGTTCGGGGCCCAGACATTTGTGGTATACCACTGAGTGTAACCAATTATATAACAAAAAATAATTTAAATTCATCTTTTTATTAAAGTGGCTTCACATTTGTCATAAGTTCATTATTCTTGACCTTCTGGATAAAAACTCCACAGAAGCTATACATTGTTCTCAAACATCAGAAAAGCTTTATTCAACAGGTTTTAAATTACATAGACAGTAGTCACATTACATTACACCACTGCAATAAATATGCATATTATATATAAATATATTTGAAAAAGTGCAAAACACAAATCAAAAATAGTAGAGTGCAGTTCAAGGTTATCATTTTCAACTGTTTTTAATTTTATATTTTAGTCTTGAATTTAAGATTTCATTTTACTTTCGCTAATGTCAGTTTTCAGAGTGTGTTTGCTAGCTTTAGCTGAGTTCCATTTTTCCATGAATGTTTAGTTTTAGTTTTTATATATTTATTTTTACAGAATCCTTTGATGTTTTTGTGCCAGAGATGATGTCTCAGATGAAGCTATATTCACAAACAAAAAAAAGATGGAAGAACTGTGTTAGAATGGCCATTATGTTTTAATCTTGTGATCTGGGAATCATCTTTCAAGACAGACCTCATTTATGCATATAGTCAAAGTGTTTCAGAAGATACAGGCAATTTAATTTGGGTATGTCATTTTAGGCGTTGTTGCTCCAAAATGGGGGGGGGGAGTGGAAGAGGTTAAGTTCTCTTTCACGATCACACTCACAAGAAAACTTGCCACCTGCAATTAGTCCGACTCTAACAATAACTCTGAGCTGAATAGCTTGGATAAATGGCATTTGATTTACTTAAATATTTAAATCATGTTCTTGTTATTTAATCTCCTTTTCTCTTTTTTAGTCAACTTTTTTTGGTAGTGATATATTATAGCTGAAACAATAAAACTCAAATTATTTTATTTAAGTTTTCTATTGCTGTCATTTGTTTCTTGTTTTAGCTTAGTTTTAGTTTTCTTATAGGTTATCGTTTTTATTTTGTTTCAGTTTTCACTGCTTATTTTCATTTTTATTTTACGACAATAATCCTGTTTCAGAGTCCTTCTGGTAGCTTCACAGGTGCTTTGTCGAAGCGCCCTTGTTCTAACAGACAGCAAAGATAATGAGTCCGAGCAGCAGATGGATCACACTCAGTCTGAAAGAGCAGGCGTCACTGGTAGTGCATGTGGCTGATTGGGTTGCTGGGCCAGATGTGGTTGTAGCAGTTGTTGTCGTTGGTGCAGCGGTTGTTGTTGGGGGAACCATTGTTGTCGTTGGTGCAGCGGTTGTTGTTGGGGGAGCAGTTGTTGTCGTTGGTGCAGCGGTTGTTGTTGGGGGAGCCATTGTTGTCGTTGGTGCAGCGGTCGTTGTTGGGGGAGCAGTTGTTGTCGTTGGTGCAGCGGTCGTTGTTGGGGGAGCAGTTGTTGTCGTTGGTGCAGCGGTCGTTGTTGGGGGAGCAGTTGTTGTCGTTGGTGCAGCGGTCGTTGTTGGGGGAGCAGTTGTTGTCGTTGGTGCAGCGGTCGTTGTTGGTGCAGCGGTCGTTGTTGGGGGAGCAGTTGTTGTCATTGGTGCAGTTGTTGTTGTTGGAGATGCAGTTGTTGTGGCAGTATTACACAAACTGGTTCCACAACAGGATGGTCCACTGCTTATGCTTCCAACGCTTTGCATGAAAGGAAGGCTACCCAGGCTTGCAGCAGCTGCACACAGGTTTGTAGATGCACAGCCAAAAGCTGGAGAAGTGCTGGACCCACTTGTCACTGTAGAGGAAAAATCATTGTTTAACTATACAGCCTTCATTGTTGTAAGTTTGCTAATTAATTAAAATATGTAATACCAATATGTAAAATATACTTAAAAAAAATACAAGTATTTTCACTTTGTACGTTTTTATTACTATACTTTGAATACTATTGAATTTTGACATGTAACATTCTGGGAATATTAGAACAAAAACGTAAGTGTGTTGACTTTTCTTGAAGCATCTAGTCACTATAACAGTTATAGGACTGTACTGCAGTAAAAAGTACAATAATTACCAATGAAATTTAGTGGACTATAAGTATTAAGTACCATATCATAGAAATACTACAAATTCTTTTGTACAGCAGTTCAGGACATGTACTTCTTTACTTTCCTCCACTTGTTGATTTTCCAGATCTCACATATAGTTGGTTTAAGATACTTTAAGGTTGTAACGTATTTTTTGGCAACTTCGTATGATTAAGACTCACAACTCGCTTGAAAGCAGCGGTCCTCCTCCCCCCTACATTGTACTTGAGAAGTACATTGAGAGATGATGGGGTTACAAGTGAGACACTGTAGGGCGTTATCTGTCTGAGCAGCAGGGACTGAAAGAGAAAAAAACATAAGTTGTTTGAGGAAGAGAGAACATTTAAAAAGTCACAAAATGTAAGCAAGTCTATTTTGGATTTTTTCATCTTAAATTAGGTATTTATACATCTGTACTTACACGGTAGAGTGGCTCCGTTGCAATCATCTGTGTTGCAGCACTCAGCAGATGCAACTGCACCCGAAACACCCAAGTTGGCTGAAAATGTCTGAGAGCCTGTGGCTGGACACAGGGAGGATGATGCACACGCCTTGAATATTTGCGGTGCTGTGGTTCCAGATGAAGTGGCTACAAAAAAAATTGCAGTTCGTCAATATTTACGGAAAGAACACATAACTCTGCAGTACATTTATTTCACTCAAAAGTAGAACATGGTGTAAAGAAATGCCTACCTTGAATGGAAGCTGTTACACACATCGTCTCTGAGGAACATGTGACTAGCGCTGTGGTTGAACACTGCAGATCTGTGCAAGTCTGACATTGAAGTGCTCGAGCTGCATTTGGGAGAAAAACAGTCAATGAGTGACAATCACATCTCAAATGTCAAATCAAATATCTGAAGTGTATTCATTTTCTATAAAGGCTGAAAACTGTTCTTCTTCTTGTGTAAAGGGATATTAAATGACATGAGGTTGTTCTGGTTAAATGTGTTTTAAGTGTCTAATTTGCACCACAAGACTCTTCTGCACTACTAGCAAAGCCAAGTCTTGTTATGTGTATTGCCCAAGTATTGTATTATATACAATTAAAGTTGAAATACATTTTGTAATTTACTTATTTTTCACATTTTGTTGTATTTATTATTTTAAATTGCCTTTATTTGTTTCCTACATCTGTAGACTGCTTCTTCTGCTGTTCTATAATTTACCCCCTGTGGATCAATGAAGTCTTATCTATATTCACATTATCTAGAATATTTGTACGGAATTTAAAAGATTCTTGGTAAATTAAACAACAATTTTAAGAAAAAGTAAAGTTACCTGTGCTGGAGAGGAGCAAGTAGAGGGTCAGAGAAAAAATCAGCTTCATCATGATGAACAGGTAAGTACTGTAGATTAGTTTTACTGGATACTACGCCTTCATATCCACAATACTTTATATACTGCAAAGGTGTTGTATAAATGTACAACTCATGCGTAAAAACCTTGGGCATTGGGTGTGTTCTCATATCTTCTTTTGTTAATTTGAAAAGCATCACGTCAACAAACCCTCCCACACCCTTTTACATTTTTTTATGTTTACTCAGATAGTAAAGTATAAATACTCTCTTCTTAAGTTCTACATTTAAATGAGAATTATTGATTGTTTGGGTGTTTTTGATAATCATTACCCTCTTCTGCTTTCTGAAAATATTTTAATACTTCTTTTAAAGTAGCAGTAATGCACAGCAGAACATTTATTTTTATTTTTAATTGGTTTGTTGTTTTGTGTTGTGCGTCAGTGAGCCAAAGAAAAAAGAACAACTAGATTTCTTTGACGCCAAAACAAATAATAGAGTCAATGTGAAAGACGTTGTTCTGACAGGGAGGAAATAGTCTGACGTACTATGCAAAGGAATGCCCTTACTCACACATTATTATACTCTTACTGGCTTTGTGTGTGCTCCTTGTTTTTCATTAGTTGAAATGTTTTGGAACTGGCAACCCGACAAAACATTCCATTTAATGACTGTATCCATTTTCAACTCAAGTTAAATTTACAATTGTTTTACATATCTTGCACAGCACTGTAGCTACACTGTAATGTTGTTTTCTTTACTGTTCAATCTGGTTTGTTTTACAGCATCATGTTGTTTTACACTAATTGGCTACTAATCTCTGCATTTTGTTTTCTATTAACCAATGGAACAGATTCCGTATTCAGGGGATAGTATACAAATACCACAGTAACAAATGAGCCAGGTGTATATCAGACAAAAAATATTACAAACATCGAAAACATACAGTTGTTAAGTCTCTTGATAGCCTTTTTGTTATTCAAATTTGAAAGTAGTTTCACAAATTGCTCAACATCCTTCAAACAATTTAATTGTTTCCCAAATGTATTATAAAAAATGTATTTTTGGGTTAGGGGTAGGGCAGCACCCAGTATGTACCACGACAGCTTCCTATATACCGTACAGTTGGCCTTACTGGGATCCAGTTTGTCCGCCTCACGCCACTGTTTCCAGCTGTGGGTCAGACCAGACGGCTGAGGTATAAGGCCGAGGTTGTCCCAGCAGAGCAGAGCTCTCCATTCTCTCCCCAGCAGCATCCTGCCAACATTTGGAAACCATCATTCCAATCTGAATTTAATGGTAAATTCGCTGATATATGAGATTTGAAAGACTTGCAACTTAAAAAATTTTAATCAGAATGTTCTGATATTGTCAGTGACACTCGGAGTTGGTCTGCTATAATTCTGAAGGGAAATTAGTGTGTGATAAAACCACACAACCGTTTCATTTAAATTCTGATCCCAATTTAGAGGGAGGATAGCTCATAAGATTCAAAGGGCTTTAATTACGAATATCCACATCAGGAAGTAATGTGTCGCGTTGAAGGAAATGGCTGCCTACCTGAGTCTTGTGTCGTGGTGTCTTTAACAGCTATATTTAGAGTTGGCATCTTTTCACTTAAAACGAGTCAGACTGCAGGTCAAACCTTGCAATGTTGAACAAGCTGAAGACTGCATGCTGGTCAAACTCTAAAAATAACATCAAGAGTTCTGCATGCCCTACCAAACCACCAACACACCAGAAAGGGGTCAGGAAATGTTGCAGACAAATGGAAAAAGGAAACATTTTCACAGTTCTGAAACAAATACCAGGTGAGCTGCAAAGCCCGGAAGAAATACACATAGAAACAAATGCAGCACAAATTGATGAGGATTAGAGATGTTAAAGGGAGACTGGACTTTTTGGAAGGCTTTTCATAATGAGTGAATGACATGGAAGGCCGAAACAGATGCAATAATCTGCTTTGTCAGCATTCCTGAGGGCTGTGAAGCAGAAGGCTCAATCGTATTCCTGCAGAGGGCTTTACCCACAATGCTGAACATGAACATCAAGGTTTTCTAAGTGGTAAACTAATCATCTCCTACTTGGAGTAAAATTCATACATATAGTGTGAATGTTACTCTTAAGGTTATTCTTTTTTGGATCCATTTGTTCTGGCATACACTACAGTGTATGTCAAACCAAAAACAAATTTCAGAGCATAACATACAGGACATAATCAGAAATATCCCTGCAGTCTCAAGTCTAGTTATCCCCAGTTCACGTCAAAAGACACCACATGACAGCGAAAGTAGAACAGAATGATTCATCGGCCGCATATTATTTGTATCACTGTAGTAGGAAAATTCAATACATTCTACTTTTTATTTTTAATATAATCTTTAAACTCTGCCAACTCTGCCACTCCTACTTACCACCACTAAACAATAGTCCTATTATGAACACAATAATGATTCAACAAGTAAGACAGTATGACGGGTATAACATTGTCACTACCTCTGCTTCTCTGCCACTCCATTCTGCCGTTCCCACTTCCCCAGGCCCTTACATTTCTTTAACACCTTGCAGTCATTGCCATTCTATACCTGTCCACCAGATGCTCTTTGACTTTTCCACCTGTCGTAGTCACCTGCCATTCACAGTCACCTGTAGATTCTCTTTCACTTCTCTTCGTACTTGCTCCCTATGCCAGTAAGCCGACCTTCATTTTCAATAAATCACTGAGCTGTTCTTGTTCACCTGGATTGTCGGCATTTAGGCCCTTTTCATGCTGCCTCGCACTCACCTGACTCATAAAAGTCATACCATCAGTCCCATTATTTACGGTTTTGGGGCAGCCCATCATTATCCTAATGCCATGGTTATTTATCATAGTGAAAGCAGGGGAAGCTGTACGCTTTAATACTATTCATGGTTAACTTTTAATTACTTTGACACAAAATGCATTCGATGACAGTGATATGACTCAACCACCACCAAAACTGTATTTACAATTCATTTTGCAGATATTTACAAACTAATTCACAACATAACATAAAATTACTATAAAGTATTTGCTACACTCTGCTTCACCTCAACAATTTAAAAAAATAAAATAAAAAGGACCACAGCTACTCCCCAGCATGATATTACTTTTCCTTCCGGCGGTTGCAATTCATTAACATATAGTATAATTATTGTCCTCATGGAGGAAAGTTCAGAGACCAGAGGGCTACCGGTTGTGTGGCATTTAGGTTGCATTAGTGCATTTTGGATGTGAGATGAACTGTTGCGTTGAGAGGCATGTGGATAAAGATAACTTTGTAAAGAGTTTGAAACAAGAACTCAGGATGGAGAAATGTGTGTAACCACAGTCCTAGTAGTGAGGAGAATAGTGGAATGAACTGAGGCTAAATATGTTTGAGGCCCAGATATTTGTGGTATGTCACTGAGTGTAACCAATTATATAACAAAAAATGAATTAAATTAATCTTTTCTATTAAAGTGGCTTCATATTTATCTTTAGTTCATTAGTCTTGGCCTTTTGGATAAAAACACCACAGAAGCTATACATTGTTCTCAAACATCAGAAAAGCTTTATTAAACAGGTTTTAAATTACATAGACATTACATTACACCACTGCAATAAATATGCATATTATATATAAATATATTTGAAAAAGTGCAAAACACAAATCAAAAATAGTAGAGTGCAGTTCAAGGTTATAATTTTCAGCTTTAATGAATGGCGTTTGATCTACTTAAATATTTAAATCATGTGCTTGTTATTTAATCTCCTTTTCTCTTTCTTAGTCAACTGTTTTTGGTAGTGATATATTACAACTGAAACAATAAAACTCTAATTATTTCATCTTTACTTTTCTTTTGCTCTCATTTGTTTCTTAACCAGGCAATGTTTTAGCTTAGTTTTAGTTTTCTTATTGGTTATCATTTTATTTTGTTTCAGTTGAAAACAATATTTTTCACTGCTTATTTTCATTTTTATTTTACGATAATAATCCTGTTTCAGAGTCCTTCTGGTAGCTTCATAGGTGCTTTATCGAAGCACCCTTGTTCTAACAGACAGCAAAGATAATAAGTCCTAGCAGCAGATGGATCACACTCAGTCTGAAACAGCAGGCGTCACTGGTAGTAGCTATGGCTTGTTGGTTTGCTTGGCTGGTGGCTGTTGTAGATGTTGTTGGGCCAGATGTGGTTGTAGCAATTGTTGTTGTTGGGGCCACAGTTGTTGTCGTTGGAGCAACAGTTGATGTTTGGGCTGCAGTTGTTGTAGTGGCAGCAATTGTTGTTGGTGTGGCAGTCGTTTGTGTTGGGGCAACAGTTGTCGTTTGGGCTGAAGTTGTTGTTGTGGCAGCAATTGTTGTTAGGGCTGCAGTTGTTGTCGTGGTGGCAATTGTTGTTGGGGCCACAGTGGTTGTCATTGGAGCAACAGTTGATGTTTGGGACGCAGTTGTTGTAGTGGCAGCAATTGTTGTTGGGGTGGCAATCGTTTGCGTTGGGGCAACATTTGTTGTCGTTTGGGCTGCAGTTGTTGTGGCAGCAATTGTTGTTGGGGTGGCAGTCGTTTGCTTTGTGACAAGAGTTGTTGTCATTGGGACAAGAGTTGTTGTTTGGGCTGCAGTTGTTGTCGTGGCAGCAATTGTTGTTGGGGTTACAGTCATTTGCGTTGGGACAAAAGTTGTTGTTGTTGGGACAAGAGTTGTTATTTGGGCTGCAGTTGTTGTCGTGGAAGCAATTGTTGTTGGGGTGGTAGTCGTTTGTGTTGGGACAAGTGTTGTCGTTGGGACAAGAGTTGTTGTTTGGGCTGCAGTTGTTGTCGTGGTGGCAATTGTTGTTTGGGCCACAGTGGTTGTCAGTGGAGCAACAGTTGATGTTTGGGACGCAGTTGTTGTAGTGGCAGCAATTGTTGTTGGGGTGGCAATCGTTTGCGTTGGGGCAACATTTGTTGTCGTTTGGGCTGCAGTTGTTGTGGCAGCAATTGTTGTTGGGGTGGCAGTTGTTTGCGTTGTGACAAGAGTTGTTGTCGTTGGGACAAGAGTTGTTGTTTGGGCTGCAGTTGTTGTCGTGGCAGCAATTGTTGTTGGGGTGGCAATCATTTGCGTCGGGGCAAGACTTGTTGTCGTTTGGGCTGCAGTTGTTGTTGTGGCAGCAATTGTTGTTGGGGTGGCAGTCGTTTGCGTTGGGATAAGAGTTGTTGTTTGGGCTGCAGTTGTTGTCGTGGCAGCAATTATTGTTGGGGTGGCAGTCGTTTGCGTTGGGACAGGAGTTGTTGTCATTGGGACAAGAGTTGTTGTTTGGGCTGCAGTTGTTGTCGTGGCAGCAATTGTTGTTGGTGTGGCAGTCGTTTGCGTTGGGGCAACAGTTGTTGTCGTTTGGGCTGAAGTTGTTGTGGCGGCAGCAATTGTTGTTGGGGTGGCAGTCATTTGCGTTGGGACAAAAGTTGTTGTTGTTGGGACAAGAGTCGTTGTGTGGGCTGCAGTTGTTGTCGTTGGTGCAGCGGTTGTTGTTGGGGGAGCAGTTGTCGGTACAGTGGTTGTTGTTGGGGGAGCAGTTGTTGTCGTTGGTGCAGCAGTTGAGGTTGGGGCAACAGTTGTAGTTGATGCAGTGGTTGTTGTTGGGGGAGCAGTTGTTGTCGTTGGTGCAGCGGTTGAGGTTGGGGCATCAGTTGTCGTTGATGCAGTGGTTGTTGTTGGGGGAGCAGTTGTTGTCGTTGGTGCAGCGGTTGTTGTTGGGGGAGCAGTTGTTGTCGTTGGTGCAGCGGTTGTTGTTGGGGGAGCAGTTGTTGTCGTTGGTGCAGCGGTTGTTGTTGGGGGAGCAGTTGTTGTAGTTGGTGCAGCGGTTGATGTTGGGTGAGCAGTTGTTGTAGTTGGTGCAGCGGTTGTTGTTGGGGGAGCAGTTGTTGTCGTTGGTGCAGCGGTTGTCGTTGGTGCAGCGGTTGTTGTTGGGGGAGCAGTTGTTGTCGTTGGTGCAGCGGTTGTTGTTGGGGGAGCAGTTGTTGTAGTTGGTGCAGCGGTTGTTGTTGGGGGAGCGGTTGTTGTTGTTGGTGCAGTGGTTGTTGTTGGGAGAGCAGTTGTAGTAGTTGGTGCAGCGGTTGTTGTTGGGGGAGCAGTTGTTGTCGTTGGTGCAGCGGTTGTTGTTGGGGGAGCAGTTGTTGTCGTTGGTGCAGCGGTTGTTGTTGGGGGAGCAGTTGTTGTCGTTGGTGCAGCGGTTGTTGTTGGGGGAGCAGTTGTCGTTGGTGCAGCGGTCGTTGTTGGGGGAGCAGTTGTTGTCGTTGGTGCAGCGGTTGTTGTTGGGGGAGCAGTTGTTGTCGTTGGTGCAGCGGTTGTTGTTGGGGGAGCAGTTGTTGTCGTTGGTGCAGCGGTTGTTGTTGGGGGAGCAGTTGTTGTAGTTGGTGCAGCGGTTGTTGTTGGGGGAGCAGTTGTCGTTGGTGCAGCGGTCGTTGTTGGGGGAGCAGTTGTTGTCGTTTGTGCAGCGGTTGTTGTTGGGGAAGCAGTTGTTGTCGTTGGTGCAGCGGTTGTTGTTGGGGGAGCAGTTGTTGTAGTTGGTGCAGCAGTTGTTGTCGTTGGTGCAGCGGTTGTTGTTGGGGGAGCAGTTGTTGTCGTTGGTGCAGCGGTTGTTGTTGGGGGAGCAGTTGTAGTAGTTGGTGCAGCAGTTGTTGTTGGGGGAGCAGTTGTTGTCGTTGGTGCAGCGGTTGTTGTTGGGGGAGCAGTGGTTGTCGTTGGTGCAGCGGTTGTTGTTAGGGGAGCAGTTGTTGTCGTTGGTGCAGCGATTGTTGTTGGGGGAGCAGTTGTTGTCGTTGGTGCAGCGGTTGTTGTTGGGGGAGCAGTTGTTGTAGTTGGTGCAGCGGTTGTTGTTGGGGGAGCAGTTGTCATTGGTGCAGCGGTCGTTGTTGGGGGAGCAGTTGTTGTCGTTGGTGCAGCGGTTGTTGTTGGGGAAGCAGTTGTTGTCGTTGGTGCAGCGGTTGTTGTTGGGAGAGCAGTTGTTGTCGTTGGTGCAGCGGTTGTTGTTGGGGGAGCAGTTGTTGTAGTTTGTGCAGCAGTTGTTGTCGTTGGTGCAGCGGTTGTTGTTGGGGGAGCAGTTGTTGTCGTTGGTGCAGCGGTTGTTGTTGGGGGAGCAGTTGTTGTAGTTGGTGCAGCGGTTGTTGTTGGGGGAGAAGTTGTCGTTGGTGCAGCGGTCGTTGTTGGGGGAGCAGTTGTTGTCGTTGGTGCAGCGGTTGTTGTTGGGGAAGCAGTTGTTGTCGTTGGTGCAGCGGTTGTTGTTGGGGGAGCAGTTGTTGTCGTTGGTGCAGCGGTTGTTGTTGGGGGAGCAGTTGTTGTAGTTGGTGCAGCAGTTGTTGTCGTTGGTGCAGCGGTTGTTGTTGGGGGAGCAGTTGTTGTCGTTGGTGCAGCGGTTGTTGTTGGGGGAGCAGTTGTTGTAGTTGGTGCAGCGGTTGTTGTTAGGGGAGCAGTTGTTGTCGTTGGTGCAGCGGTTGTTGTTGGGGGAGCAGTTGTTGTCGTTGGTGCAGCGGTTGTTGTTGGGGGAGCAGTTGTTGTCGTTGGTGCAACGGTTGTTGTTGGGGCAGCAGTTGTTGTCGTTGGTACAGCAGTTGTTGTTAGGGGAGCAGTTGTTGTAGTTGGTGCAGCGGTTGTTGTTGGGGGAGCAGTTGTTGTCGTTGGTGCAGCGGTCGTTGTTGGGGGAGCAGTTGTTGTCGTTGGTGCAGCGGTTGTTGTTGGGGAAGCAGTTGTTGTCGTTGGTGCAGAGGTCGTTGTTGGGGGAGCAGTTGTTGTCGTTGGTGCAGCGGTTGTTGTTGGGGGAGCAGTTGTCGTTGGTGCAGCGGTTGTTGTTAGAGGAGCAGTTGTTGTAGTTGGTGCAGCGATTGTTGTTGGGGGAGCAGTTGTTGTCGTTGGTGCAGCGGTTGTTGTTGGGGGAGCAGATGTTGTTGTTGCAGCGGTTGTTGTTGGGGGAGCAGTTGCTGCAGGGGTTGTTGTTGGGGTAGCAGTTGTTGTAGTTGGTGCAGCGGTTGTTGTTGAGGGAGCAGTTGTTGTCGTTGGTGCAGCGGTTGTTGTTGGGGGAGCAGTTGTCGTTGGTACAGCGGTCGTTGTTGGGGGAGCAGTTGTTGTCGTTGGTGCAGCGGTTGTTGTTGGGGGAGCAGTTGTTGTCGTTTTTGCAGCGGTTGTTGTTGGGGGAGCAGTTGTTGTCGTTGGTGCAGCGGTTGTTGTTGGGGGAGCAGTTGTTGTAGTTGGTGCAGCGGTTGTTGTTGGGGTAGCAGTTGTTGTAGTTGGTGCAGCGGTTGTTGTTGAGGGAGTAGTTGTTGTCGTTGGTGCAGCGGTTGTTGTTGGGGGAGCAGTTGTCGTTGGTGCAGCGGTCGTTGTTGGGGGAGCAGTTGTTGTCGTTGGTGCAGCGGTTGTTGTTGGGGGAGCAGTTATTGTCGTTTGTGCAGCGGTTGTTGATAGGGGAACAGTTGTTGTCGTTGGTGCAGCGGTTGTTGTTGGGGGAGCAGTTGTTGTAGTTGGTGCAGCGGTTGTTGTTGGGGGAGCAGTTGTCGTAGGTGCAGCGGTCGTTGTTGGGGGAGCAGTTGTTGTCGTTGGTGCAGCGGTTGTTGTTGGGGGAGCAGTTGTTGTCGTTGGTGCAGCGGTTGTTGTTGGGGGAGCAGTTGTCGTAGTTGGTGCAGCAGTTGTTGTTGGGGGAGCAGTTGTTGTCGTTGGTGCAGCGGTTGTTGTTGGGGGAGCAGTGGTTGTCGTTGGTGCAGCGGTTGTTGTTAGGGGAGCAGTTGTTGTCGTTGGTGCAGCGGTTGTTGTTGGGGGAGCAGTTGTTGTCGTTGGTGCAGCGGTTGTTGTTGGGGGAGCAGTTGTTGTAGTTGGTGCAGCGGTTGTTGTTGGGGGAGCAGTTGTTGTCGTTGGTGCAGCGGTTGTTGTTGGGGGAGCAGTTGTTGTCGTTGGTGCAGCGGTTGTTGTTGGGGGAGCAGTTGTTGTCGTTGGTGCAGCGGTTGTTGTTAGGGGAGCAGTTGTTGTAGTTGGTGCAGCGGTTGTTGTTGGGGGAGCAGTTGTTGTCGTTGGTGCAGCGGTTGTTGATGGAGGAGCAGTTGTTGTCGTTGGTGCAGCGGTTGTTGTTGGGGGAGCAGTTGTTGTCGTTGGTGCAGCGGTTGTTGATGGGGGAGCAGTTGTTGTCGTTGGTGCAGCGGTTGTTGTTGGGGGAGCAGTTGTTGTCGTTGGTGCAGTGGTTGTTGTTGGGGGAGCAGTTGTTGTCGTTGGTGCAGCGGTTGTTGTTGGGGGAGCAGTTGTTGTCGTTGGTGCAGTTGTTGTTGTTGGAGCTGCAGTTGTTGTGGCAGTATTACACAAACTGTTTCCACAACAGGATGGTCCACTGCTTATGCTTCCAATGCTTTGGAAGAATCGAAGGCTATTCAGGCTTGCAGCAGCTTCACACAGGTTTGCAGATATACAGCCAAAAGCTGGAGAAGTGCTGGACCCACTTGTCACTGTAGAGGAAAAATCATTGTTTAAATACACAGCCTTCATTGTTGTAAGTTTTCGAATTCATTAAAATACGTAATACCACGATGTAGAATATACTTGAAAAAAATCCAAGTATTTTCACTTTGTACGTTTTTATTACTATACTTTAAATACTCTTGAATTTTGACATGTAACATTTTGTGAATTTTAGAACATCAAAACGTAAGTGTATTGACTTTTCTTGAAGTAACTAGTCACTATAACAGTCATAGGACTGTACTGCAGTAAAAAGTACAATAATTACCAATGATATTTAGTGGACTATAAGTATTAAGTACCATATCATAGAAATACTACAAATTCTTTAGAACAGCAGTTCAGGACATGTACTTCTTTACTTTCCTCCACTTGTTGATTTTCCAGATTTCACATGTAGTTGGTTTAAGATACTTTAAGGTTGTAACATAATTTTTGGCAACTTCGTATGAATAAGACTCACCACTCGCTTGAAAGCAGCGGTCCTCCACCCCACGACATGGTAATGTAGTACATTGAGAGGTCATGGGGTTACAACTGAGACACTGTAGGGCATTAACTGTCTGAGCAGCAGGGGCTGAAAGAGAAAAAAACATAATTTGTTTGAGGAAGAGAGAACATTTAAAAGTCACAAAATGTAAGTTTGTCAAAGTCCATTTTGGATTTTTTCATCTTAAATGAGGTATTTATACATCTGTACTTACACGGTTGAGTGGCTCCGTTGCAATTATCTGTGTTGCAGCACTCAGCAGATGCAACTGCACCCGAAACACCCAAGTTGGCTGAAAATGTCTGAGAGCCTGTGGCTGGACACAGGGAGGATGATGCACACCCCTTGAATGTCTGCTGTCCTGTAGTTCCAGATGAAGTGGCTACAAAAAAAATTGCAGTTTGTCAATATTTACGGAAAGAACACATAACTCTGCAGTACATTTATTTCACTCAAAAGTAGAACATGGTATAAAGAAATGCCTACCTTGAATGGAAGCTGTTACACACATCGTCTCTGAGGAACATGTGACTAGCGTTGTGGTTAAACACTGCAGATCTGTGCAATTCTGACACTGAAGTGCTCGAGCTGCATTTGGGAGAAAAACAGTCAATGAGTGACGATCACATCTCAAATGTCAAATCAAATATCTAAAGTGTATTCATTTTCTATAAAGGCTGAAAACTGTTCTTCATCGTGTGTAAAGGGATTTTAAATGACATGAGGTTATTATGGTTAAACGTGTTTTATGTGTCTAATTTGCACCACAAGACTCTTCTGCACTATTGCACAGCCAAGTCTTGTCATGTGTTTTGCCCAAGTATTGTATTATATACAATTAAAGTTGAAATACATTTTGTAATTTACTTATTTTTCACATTTTGTTGTATTTATTATTTTAAATTGCCTTTATTTGTTTCCTACATCTGTAGACTGCTTCTTCTGCTGTTCTATAATTTACCCCCTGTGGATCAATTAAGTCTTATCTATATTCATATTATCTAGAATATTTGTACGGATTTAAAAAGATTCTTGGTAAATTAAACAACAATTTTAAGAAAAAGTAAAGTTACCTGTGCTGGAGAGGAGCAAGTAGAGGGTCAGAGAAAAGATCAGCTTCATCATGATGAACAGGTAAGTACTGTAGATTAGTTTTACTGGATACTACACCTTCATATCCACAATACTTTATATACTGCAAAGGTGTTGTATAAATAGTACAACTCATGCGTAAAAACCTTGAGGCATTGGGTGTGTTCTCATATCTTCTTTTGTTACTTTGAAAAGCATCACGTCAACAAACCCTCCCACACCCTTTTACATTTTTTATGTTTACTCAGATAGTAAAGTATAAATACTTAATTCTTAAGTTTTACATTTAAATATGAATTATTTCTTATTTGGGTGTCTTTAATAATCATTACCCTCTTCTGCTTTCTGAAAATATTTCTCATCCATTTTTTTCACCAGTTCTTTTCTAGTAACACATTATTTCTTTATTTTAGAGATTGAATGTCTAGGTCTTAATAAAGGATGGTGGATTGTGTAATTCCAAGGGACAACGATGAAAATAAGTCCATGATCATGTAATGTAGTTTCAGTGCCTTTTAATAATTCTTTCAAAGTAGCAGTAATGCACAGCAGAAAGTTTATTTCTTTATTTTTAATAAGTTTGTTGTTTTGTGTCGTGCGTCAGTGAGCCAAAGAGAAAAGAAATACCAGATTTCCTTGACGCCAAAACACATAATAGAGTCAAAGTTTCTTGATTGCCTTTTTTTTATTCAAATTTGAAAGTAGTTTCACATATTGCTCAACATCCTTCAAAAAAAAAGGTAATTTTTTTAAATTGTTTACCAGATATATTATAAAAAATGTATTTTTGGGTTAGGGGTAGGACAGCACCCAGTATGTAATTCATGTGCCTTTTAATTGTTCTTTCAAAGTAGCACGAATGCACAACAGAACATTTATTTTTATTTTTAATTGGTTTGTTGTTTTGTGTCATGAGTCAGTGAGCCAAAGAGAAAAGAAAAAATAGATTTCCTTGACGCCAAAACAAATAATAGAGTCAATGTGATAGACGTTGTTCTGACAGGGAGGAAATAGTCTGACGTACTATGCAAAGGAATGCCCTTACTCACACATTATTATTATACTCTTACTGGCTTTGCGTGTGCTTCTTGAAATCAGTTGAAATGTTGTGGAACTGGCAACCCGACAAAACATTCCATTTGCTTCCATCTGTCCACTCTGGGCTTGCAAAAGTACAAAGTCAAGCTGTGCTCATCTTAACCCTGTTGTACAGACATTAGCTGAATGACATAGGCCACAACACATTTGTATATTCCTATATTTGGAGAGTAGGTTTATTGGGAGAATGCTCTACAAACGTATGCATTTCTCTCACCAGGAGGCACTTTGGAAAAGACGGTCAATAAAAAGACAAAACAAAAAAAAAACACAGGAGATGACAAGAGAGCAGTTGTCTAGGATTATATTTAGTTGGCTAAAAGAAAGTTGCTGTTGCTGGAGTTTCCTTTTTGGATCTCTGTGACCAGGTGATGGAGTTTCTCCGACAGCGCCACCTGGTGGAAGAGAACGCCGCAGATAAGATGAGAAGCTCTGTATTCATTTGTGTCATTTGTGTGTATCCAGTCCAGATGTGTTTGTGTGTGAAGCTCACCGTGTAAGAGTCGGGCTCCTGCAGCCTCTTGTGTCGGGGGTGCAGAGTCTGGAGGGAACTCTGGACCTTTACTCTAGTTTCTGCAGCGCTGCTCAGAGGGTGTGTGACCTACAAAGAGTGGGAGACACATTCATAAAGACTCAACTCCTACAAAGCACGGCCCTGCAATATTGTCTGGTTTTTAACCGTTACGAAGCAACAAATCTATCTTTTTATTAATAAGTATGATACTGGTATTAACTGTGGTTTATTATACATTCTACTGCTGAATCACATACAGTACATGCCGGGTGACTTTCTGCACTGAAGGACCACAAAGAGGATATTCATCTTTTTTGTGTTTCATCCTAAATTGTTTTTTCTTTTCTTTCCCATAATACCTTTGAATAAAAATAACCCACATCAAATATTTGAATTTGCTGCTTTCAGATTATGGTTAAAGTGTACAGAGAGAGACAAGGGCTGAATTCAAATTGCAGACTTTAAGGGTGTGTCTTCCCTCTGAAGTCCAGAGCGTCTACTGCTGTCCAATACATCAAGTCCACAAGGGAGATAATGCACACTTTATACAGCCTTCCAGTCCACTTCTGGTGTACAATTCAACAGACTTTTGTTCAGATGAGAACCCACAAATATGGACGTGATGGTGGATAAGAAACAAGAGCAACAGCAACTAGTCTACTCATTTAAAAAAGATACTAAAATCTTTGAGCAGCTCCGGTCCATCCTCACCTGTCCTTTGGTGATCACCTCCTGGTGCAGACAGGTGACCTGAGCTGGAATGACTGAGACACAGGAGTTATCACACATCATCAGCGGGTAACAGCTCAGAGACACTCCCGCCTCTGGAGGAGACTCCACAGCGAGACTCACCAGGTCCAGAAAAGGATGGCCTCCGAGGGACGGGAAAAAAAAGAGTGGGAAGCCGTGAAAACATTTACAAGCGCGCTGGCAGCCCAGTGAGGCTGCGATGCTCGTCATACACCAGGAGACCAAAGGATTCTATTCTTACAGCATTACGACATTACGACTGTAACGAGGGGTGGTGTCAGTAGGACATTGTGTTTCCTAAATCAAAAAGGGTTTGTTTATCAAGTGGTGACTTTATTTTTGTCCATCCTAACTTGTTGGGCTCAGTTCCACGTTGCCAAAGATGGCTCAACTTTCGCGAGTTGAACCTGTACTTAGGCTCAAATGTGAACATGAGCATCCTGTGTGGGTGATATGAATACAATACTTTCTCACAATAAAATGAATATTATCAATGGAATAAATCGGTAGAAGTCTGTTTTGGGTGATCCAGCGAACTGAATTCCTTTAAAAATGTAAGGTGCTTTCTCTCATTATTGCAAAGATCACATATATATCGTTGAATAATGGCCCTAATACACCAAGAGACATTAAAGAGATGGACGAGATAAACGAAGGACTGCCATCCTTTACTTTAACAAAAGTACTAATATCACAATGTCAAAATACTCAAATACAAGTAAAAGTCCTGCATTTAGAATTCTACTTAAGTCAAAGTACAGAGGTATTATCAGCTAAGTTTACTTGAAGTATTAAAAAGTACAAGTACTCATTTTGCAGACAATCGGCCCTTGTGACTGATACACTTTAATTAATTAAATTATGAAATGAATATTGATGCATCAATGTGTACACAGCATTTTTCAGCTGTAGCTGCTCGAGGTGAAGCTAGTTTTAAACTGGTTTATACAGTTCGATCATTTAGTCCAGTGGATCCCAACAGACCTGACTGAGGGGCCATGAGAGCATTAATGGGAGAGGAAAGTAACAGAAACACAAAGAAATATTAATTTAGCTTTTTTTAGTGAATTATTGGATACTTTGACCTCTTTGGGTCAGGAACAGTGTTTGAAATTAAACCATGTGAGAAGTTAAGCCGAAAAAAAAAATCACTCTTTGGTGGAACTCATGTGAGACCCAGTTACACACTGCTTTTTGTACGACCCAAAAAGAGTTGGGGACCACCGGTTCAATATTTGCTGTATTTTGTAAGCTGATTATATGTTTTTACCATGTATATTCTAATGTATTTTGTAATGTATTTTGTTAATATGAACTATCAAATGAATGTAGTGCAGTAAAAAAGTACAAGAGTTTGCTGTGAATTGTTGTGGAGTTGAAATATAAAATAGCACAAAATGGAAATACTGAAATAAAATACAAGTACCTCAAAATGTACTTAGCTATTTGTCCCCATTGTGCAACACACAGTATACTATGTATATTGTTGAAGTTAGAAAGCGGAGAAAATTTATTATTATTTACCTTATTAATTATTATTTACTTTATTAATCTATATATTTTTGAGGGATTTGAAGTGAAATTGCATGAAACCAGAGGCCTTAAAATAGAGATTCTCCAGAAAGTGAGACGCTTGTCAACAATCAGCTGGTAAAAGCCTCAACACATTGTTCAGTATAAAACGTAGCACCGCAAGTTACCAGCCAACACTGTAGCTGTCAATCACAGGCAGGAAGTTCTGAGGGTAGGCGATGGCGTAGGACAAGAAGGCCGCCAACTCGCCCTCGTGGATCTTCCCAGGCTCACCTCCCAGAAGCTCACACACACGACTCAACCAGCCCTTCGTCAACGAAATGATGTCGACTGGATTGGGGTCCCCATTCAGCGCCACAAGAGTCTGATTGGAGACGTGATACGGGGACATGTTATTGAGGACACAGTTAACTTCTTTCCCACAGGATCGCCTATTGTTCTTTGGAGACCGACGACGATAACCCTGAAAGATTTCACACCTTGCCATGTTTGAATTCAACATGATTTGTACTGTATTGTTCTGATGTTTGATCCCATATATGCCATAATGTAAACGGTGAAGCCACAATTGAGTTCCAAACTTCCAAACTGAAGAACTAAAACAAAGAAGTTGAAAAAAACAAGTGTGTGTTATTCTTTAGCTTGATTTAACTGTTTATTATTTTCAATTATCTAAATGATATGATGTCTTATCAGCAATACGCTACTGACTAAACCTTTTGATGTGTTCACACAACACTCTTACAGTGGACAGCCTTTTGCACTAGGCAGTAAAAACACACAACTTGTAATCGTCGAGCTAAAAAAAGCTTTAAAATCATCATCAGTACTCACTTGTGGCCACACCTCCTCCAGCGACATAAAGGAAGTGACGTATGAGTGTGCCATGGTCCCCGCGACCGGGATCCCAAACAGGAAACCAGCCTGAACGTTACTGGTGAGATCAAACCCTGAAAGACAGGTTCGAGTGTCAGTCTGCGGAAGTGTCAACGTTATTAACCTGCAAGAACATACTCAACTTTTTCCATGACGTGTATCTGTACAGGTCAACCCATGACCACGTCACTTACACTTAGCATGAAAAGGTAAACAACAAAGGCATTGATCTCGTCAGACATGGAACTCTCATTCAGTGAAAGAAGTATTCAGATCCTGTACCGAAGTAAAATTAACAGTACAGCAACGTAACAATACTCCATCACAGCCTGCCAACAGTCCTGCATGAAAAAACGTTCATTTACCAATATCTACTCTTTGTTTCTTGAATTTATTCTTGAGAAAGTTCATTAAAAGTCTACGTTTGATTCATGATGAGTTCTTAAACAGCTGGATTTTCTGGTAATATTAAATTATTATTATTATTAAATTGTTGTTATGATAATGAATCCCATTGTAATAGTAGTTATAAAAATAGTTTTGAAATGGAGGAGCTTCAGCAGGAAGTGAACGCAAAACGAGCTGTCACACTAAGGAGAGTCAGTTGTGGATATTAAGTAACACAAACAATGTATGGAATGTTAGTACTCGTTGAGATATTTACTGTCATATAAATTACTACTATTATTTATTATATGAATTTAAAGTTATGAAACGGACAATTTCGCTATTTACACAATTTGATTGACTATTTAAAAAATGTTGTGTATATTTCAAATACACTATAATACATTACAGTACTGTATATAGAATAAAGCTTACTGTAGTTCAAATTATAATTAGGCTATAACCTAAAGCACAATTTTGCTGTTTTCAAATACAGTAACATCAGTAGAGCAAATTGGTTACTAAGCTGGTTGACTGGTGGTTTACTACATTTCTAAATATTTAATAGTCCTGATAAAAACTGTAGGCTATCACTGCCAAATATAAAAATAGAATATGAACTATTTAGATTTGTTTCCATATCTGTCATGTATAAAAAGACCCAAAATAAACACTCAAAGCGGACTACTTGATTACCATAAGGACATTATTTGTTTATACAGTAATGATTCTCTCCTAAACTTTTTGATCCATATATGTGACAAATCACTGTGATCACTATCAGCAGTTTCCACTGTAATGGAAATTCTTATTGGCGTAAAAGTACAATATATCCGTATGAGATGTAGTGAAGTGAAGAAATACTCAAGCAAACTTTGCTAAGCTACTCACGGTGCTGCAGGGTTGTACGCCTGGGTGAGCCAGTACACTGTGACGTCACTGTAGGGTGCAGTTACATGTGCAACAAAACAACCACGGCCTGAGGTGAAACAGCCATGAAACAATCAACCAGAAAGGGTTCAGAGGTTAGAGCTGTAGAGTGTTAAAGTTGCTAAATTTGATATTCAGAGCATTAATATAGAAGCAAAAAACTTGTTTTGCTATGTAAATATATCTTGGATGAATAGTATGTCATGTAGTAAAAATTCCTAATAGTAATATAAATAATCTTTAAATATAAAATAATAATAATAAAAATAATAAAATTATCTTTTGAAGCTCCATCTATTGTGTACTTATTGTTAAACTAAGATCAACCCTGGTATAAAACTAGAAAACACATTGTGTCCTTCCTTTCACATATAATCCTTTCTGAGATGAACACAAGCTAACCAAACTAACAGATGATGATCACAGAACATGTTCAGTACATCTATGCTCAATCAGGTACGTGAACAGCTGTTTACAATTCCTCAGTGTCTGTTAATTGTTGTTTTGTGACTGTCAGGGCTGTTTCTGTAGTGTCTTCAGTGTGTTCCTTTGGCTTAAGGTGTCCCTGGTGGTGAATGTAGCCAGTGAATGTGGCTTCACTGAAGAGCACTACGAAGACCTGCAGCAGCTCCAGCGGGACTTTGGGCCGTATCACTTCAATGTGCTGGCCTTCCCCTGCAACCAGTTTGGGCAGCAGGAGAATAAATAAAAGAGGGCAGCAATGAAATAAAGGAACAAAGGAAGATGGCAATAACTGATACATATTAACTTGTATTCCTTCCCTCATTCTCTGCAGAGTCTTCTGGAAATGAGCCTGACTGGAATTTCTGGAAGTATCTTGTTGATGTAAATGGCAACGTGTTGGATGCATGGGGACCAAAAGTTTCTGTCAAAGACATCAGACCCTAATTAGCTGAAATGGTGCGTCAGATAATCCTAAAGAAGAAAGAAGAACTTTAACCTCCTGTTAAACGACACTTTGGAGTTCGGATTTTAAGAGATAAACTGAACACATTCATTTTGCTTGTACGATCAGAATTTGTCAGACTAAACCATTACCAAGTCACATAGCAAAAGCAAGTTTTACTTGCTTACTGAAAGCACTGATGAAACACCACTATTTTCTTTCAATTTCAATATCAAGTTTTATATCAGGTGGATGTCATTTGAAGCTGCAGCTTTGATCCAAAGAGTTCCTGTTTTCCTATTTGTTTGTCACATGGATTATGTGTTTTGCTGTTTTATTCTGATTTGTTGAATAAACTTTTACTGTAATAAGATAGAGGTATACCTGGCTACTAAGTTTTTGTAATCTTGTTTTATTTACTAAACATTTTCAGAACACAAACATTAATTTATGAAAAACATATCTATTTCTTCGTGATTTCACTACATTGGGTGCAGTGAAGACACAATTTTCAACCAGGTTCTGCTGTTTTGATTGTTTTGCTGAATCACCCTATTTACCATAAAGATAAGGGCTTATAGCAGACTATAATCAAGTTGAAGGTCTTTTCAGTTTGTATAGGTGTAGTTTTAAACAACTTGAACTCAACTTGAGCTTTCAGAATTGGATGCTGGTATATAAACAGAAAATGAATGACATGTAACACAGTTGTAATAATGTATAATAACTCTTCATCGGAGAAGTTAGAATTGTTGATTATACACTACGCATTACTAAACACTTAAAATGTCTTTATATTTGCTTAAAACTTATAATGTGTAAAACAATGCATTATAATTAAAGTCAATGATGAGTAGGGTGGGTTTATTTTCAGAAAGATTTTTTGTTATAATTGTTGAAATTCTCATTACATCCCCAAACATCTGGTATGTGTGGCTGTCACAGTCCTGTAATAAGCCTGTGAAAGGATTGGATTGCATACCAGGGCCTTGAGAACATTACCACACCTGCTTTTGCTGAATTGCCACTCCTACTTACCACCACTAAACAATAGTCCTATTATGAACACAATAATGATTCAACAAGTAAGACAGTATGACGGGTATAACATTGTCACTACCTCTGCTTCTCTGCCACTCCATTCTGCCGTTCCCACTTCCCCAGGCCCTTACATTTCTTTAACACCTTGCAGTCATTGACATTCTATAACTGTCCACCAGATGCTCTTTGACTTTTCCACCTGCCGTAGTCACCTGCCATTCACAGTCACCTGTAGATTCTCTTTCACTTCTCTTCGTACTTGCTCCCTATGCCAGTAAGCCTACCTTCATTTTCAATAAATCACTGAGTTGTTCTTGTTCACCTGGATTGTCGGCATTTAGGCCCTTTCCATGCTGCCTCGCACTCACCTGCCTCATAAAAGTCATACCATCAGTCCCATTATTTACGGTTTTGGAGCAGCCCAATTTTCATCATTATCCTAATGCCATGGTTATTTATCATAGTGAAAGCAGGGGAAGCTGTATTTAATACCATTCATGGTTAACTTTTAATTGCTATGACACAAAATGCATTCGATGACAGTGATATGACTCAACCACCACCAAAACTGTATTTACAATCCATTTTGCACATATTTACAAACTAATTCACAACAAAAGACAAAATTACGAGAAAGTCATTTGCTACACTCTGCTTCATCTCAACAATAAAAAAAGTATATATAAAAAATACAACAGCTACTCCCCAGCATGATATTACTTTTCCTTCTGGCGGTTGTAATTCATTAACCACATAGTATAATTATTGTCCTCATGGAGGAAAGTTCAGAGACCAGAGGGCTACCGGTTGTGTGGCATTTAGGTTACATTAGTGCATTTTGGATGTGAGATGAACTGTTGCTTTGAGAGGCATGTGGATGAAGATAACTTTGTAAAGAGTTTGAAACGAGACCTCAGGATGGAGAAATGTGTGTAACCACAGTCCTAGTAGTGAGGAGAATAGTGGAATGAACTGAGGCTAAATATTTTCGAGGCCCAGACATTTGTGGTATGCCACTTAGCATAACCAATTATATAACAACAAATTAATTCAAGTCATCTTTTTATTAAAGTGGCTTCACATTTGTCTTTAGTTCATTAGTCTTGGTCTTTTGGATAAAAACACCACAGAAGCTATACATTGTTCTCAAACATCAGAAAAGCTTTATTAAACAGGTTTTAAATTACATAGACAGTAGTCACATTACTTTACACCACTGCAATAAATATGCATATTATATATAAATATATTTCAAAAAGTGCAAAAAACTGAACAAAAATAGTAGAGTGCAGTTCAAGGTTATCATTTTCAACTGTTTTTAATTTTATATTTTAGTCTTGAATTTAAGATTTCATTTTACTTTCGCTAATGTCAGTTTTCAGAGTGTGTTTGCTAGCTTTAGCTGAGTTCCATTTTTCCATGAATGTTTAGTTTTAGTTTTTATATATTTATTTTTACAGAATCCTTTGATGTTTTTGTGCCAGAGATGATGTCTCAGATGAAGCTATATTCACAAACAAAAAAAAGATGGAAGAACTGTGTTAGAATGGCCATTATGTTTTAATCTTGTGATCTGGGAATCATCTTTCAAGACAGACCTCATTTATGCATATAGTCAAAGTGTTTCAGAAGATACAGGCAATTTAATTTGGGTATGTCATTTTAGGCGTTGTTGCTCCAAAATGGGGGGGGGGAGTGGAAGAGGTTAAGTTCTCTTTCACGATCACACTCACAAGAAAACTTGCCACCTGCAATTAGTCCGACTCTAACAATAACTCTGAGCTGAATAGCTTGGATAAATGGCATTTGATTTACTTAAATATTTAAATCATGTTCTTGTTATTTAATCTCCTTTTCTCTTTTTTAGTCAACTTTTTTTGGTAGTGATATATTATAGCTGAAACAATAAAACTCAAATTATTTTATTTAAGTTTTCTATTGCTGTCATTTGTTTCTTGTTTTAGCTTAGTTTTAGTTTTCTTATAGGTTATCGTTTTTATTTTGTTTCAGTTTTCACTGCTTATTTTCATTTTTATTTTACGACAATAATCCTGTTTCAGAGTCCTTCTGGTAGCTTCACAGGTGCTTTGTCGAAGCGCCCTTGTTCTAACAGACAGCAAAGATAATGAGTCCGAGCAGCAGATGGATCACACTCAGTCTGAAAGAGCAGGCGTCACTGGTAGTGCATGTGGCTGATTGGGTTGCTGGGCCAGATGTGGTTGTAGCAGTTGTTGTCGTTGGTGCAGCGGTTGTTGTTGGGGGAACCATTGTTGTCGTTGGTGCAGCGGTTGTTGTTGGGGGAGCAGTTGTTGTCGTTGGTGCAGCGGTTGTTGTTGGGGGAGCCATTGTTGTCGTTGGTGCAGCGGTCGTTGTTGGGGGAGCAGTTGTTGTCGTTGGTGCAGCGGTCGTTGTTGGGGGAGCAGTTGTTGTCGTTGGTGCAGCGGTTGTTGTTGGGGGAGCAGTTGTTGTCGTTGGTGCAGCGGTCGTTGTTGGGGGAGCAGTTGTTGTCGTTGGTGCAGCGGTCGTTGTTGGTGCAGCGGTCGTTGTTGGGGGAGCAGTTGTTGTCATTGGTGCAGTTGTTGTTGTTGGAGATGCAGTTGTTGTGGCAGTATTACACAAACTGGTTCCACAACAGGATGGTCCACTGCTTATGCTTCCAACGCTTTGCATGAAAGGAAGGCTACCCAGGCTTGCAGCAGCTGCACACAGGTTTGTAGATGCACAGCCAAAAGCTGGAGAAGTGCTGGACCCACTTGTCACTGTAGAGGAAAAATCATTGTTTAACTATACAGCCTTCATTGTTGTAAGTTTGCTAATTAATTAAAATATGTAATACCAATATGTAAAATATACTTAAAAAAAATACAAGTATTTTCACTTTGTACGTTTTTATTACTATACTTTGAATACTATTGAATTTTGACATGTAACATTCTGGGAATATTAGAACAAAAACGTAAGTGTGTTGACTTTTCTTGAAGCATCTAGTCACTATAACAGTTATAGGACTGTACTGCAGTAAAAAGTACAATAATTACCAATGAAATTTAGTGGACTATAAGTATTAAGTACCATATCATAGAAATACTACAAATTCTTTTGTACAGCAGTTCAGGACATGTACTTCTTTACTTTCCTCCACTTGTTGATTTTCCAGATCTCACATATAGTTGGTTTAAGATACTTTAAGGTTGTAACGTATTTTTTGGCAACTTCGTATGATTAAGACTCACAACTCGCTTGAAAGCAGCGGTCCTCCTCCCCCCTACATTGTACTTGAGAAGTACATTGAGAGATGATGGGGTTACAAGTGAGACACTGTAGGGCGTTATCTGTCTGAGCAGCAGGGACTGAAAGAGAAAAAAACATAAGTTGTTTGAGGAAGAGAGAACATTTAAAAAGTCACAAAATGTAAGCAAGTCTATTTTGGATTTTTTCATCTTAAATTAGGTATTTATACATCTGTACTTACACGGTAGAGTGGCTCCGTTGCAATCATCTGTGTTGCAGCACTCAGCAGATGCAACTGCACCCGAAACACCCAAGTTGGCTGAAAATGTCTGAGAGCCTGTGGCTGGACACAGGGAGGATGATGCACACGCCTTGAATATTTGCGGTGCTGTGGTTCCAGATGAAGTGGCTACAAAAAAAATTGCAGTTCGTCAATATTTACGGAAAGAACACATAACTCTGCAGTACATTTATTTCACTCAAAAGTAGAACATGGTGTAAAGAAATGCCTACCTTGAATGGAAGCTGTTACACACATCGTCTCTGAGGAACATGTGACTAGCGCTGTGGTTGAACACTGCAGATCTGTGCAAGTCTGACATTGAAGTGCTCGAGCTGCATTTGGGAGAAAAACAGTCAATGAGTGACAATCACATCTCAAATGTCAAATCAAATATCTGAAGTGTATTCATTTTCTATAAAGGCTGAAAACTGTTCTTCTTCTTGTGTAAAGGGATATTAAATGACATGAGGTTGTTCTGGTTAAATGTGTTTTAAGTGTCTAATTTGCACCACAAGACTCTTCTGCACTACTAGCAAAGCCAAGTCTTGTTATGTGTATTGCCCAAGTATTGTATTATATACAATTAAAGTTGAAATACATTTTGTAATTTACTTATTTTTCACATTTTGTTGTATTTATTATTTTAAATTGCCTTTATTTGTTTCCTACATCTGTAGACTGCTTCTTCTGCTGTTCTATAATTTACCCCCTGTGGATCAATGAAGTCTTATCTATATTCACATTATCTAGAATATTTGTACGGAATTTAAAAGATTCTTGGTAAATTAAACAACAATTTTAAGAAAAAGTAAAGTTACCTGTGCTGGAGAGGAGCAAGTAGAGGGTCAGAGAAAAAATCAGCTTCATCATGATGAACAGGTAAGTACTGTAGATTAGTTTTACTGGATACTACGCCTTCATATCCACAATACTTTATATACTGCAAAGGTGTTGTATAAATGTACAACTCATGCGTAAAAACCTTGGGCATTGGGTGTGTTCTCATATCTTCTTTTGTTAATTTGAAAAGCATCACGTCAACAAACCCTCCCACACCCTTTTACATTTTTTTATGTTTACTCAGATAGTAAAGTATAAATACTCTCTTCTTAAGTTCTACATTTAAATGAGAATTATTGATTGTTTGGGTGTTTTTGATAATCATTACCCTCTTCTGCTTTCTGAAAATATTTTAATACTTCTTTTAAAGTAGCAGTAATGCACAGCAGAACATTTATTTTTATTTTTAATTGGTTTGTTGTTTTGTGTCGTGCGTCAGTGAGCCAAAGAAAAAAGAACAACTAGATTTCTTTGACGCCAAAACAAATAATAGAGTCAATGTGAAAGACGTTGTTCTGACAGGGAGGAAATAGTCTGACGTACTATGCAAAGGAATGCCCTTACTCACACATTATTATACTCTTACTGGCTTTGTGTGTGCTCCTTGTTTTTCATTAGTTGAAATGTTTTGGAACTGGCAACCCGACAAAACATTCCATTTAATGACTGTATCCATTTTCAACTCAAGTTAAATTTACAATTGTTTTACATATCTTGCACAGCACTGTAGCTACACTGTAATGTTGTTTTCTTTACTGTTCAATCTGGTTTGTTTTACAGCATCATGTTGTTTTACACTAATTGGCTACTAATCTCTGCATTTTGTTTTCTATTAACCAATGGAACAGATTCCGTATTCAGGGGATAGTATACAAATACCACAGTAACAAATGAGCCAGGTGTATATCAGACAAAAAATATTACAAACATCGAAAACATACAGTTGTTAAGTCTCTTGATAGCCTTTTTGTTATTCAAATTTGAAAGTAGTTTCACAAATTGCTCAACATCCTTCAAACAATTTAATTGTTTCCCAAATGTATTATAAAAAATGTATTTTTGGGTTAGGGGTAGGGCAGCACCCAGTATGTACCACGACAGCTTCCTATATACCGTACAGTTGGCCTTACTGGGATCCAGTTTGTCCGCCTCACGCCACTGTTTCCAGCTGTGGGTCAGACCAGACGGCTGAGGTATAAGGCCGAGGTTGTCCCAGCAGAGCAGAGCTCTCCATTCTCTCCCCAGCAGCATCCTGCCAACATTTGGAAACCATCATTCCAATCTGAATTTAATGGTAAATTCGCTGATATATGAGATTTGAAAGACTTGCAACTTAAAAAATTTTAATCAGAATGTTCTGATATTGTCAGTGACACTCGGAGTTGGTCTGCTATAATTCTGAAGGGAAATTAGTGTGTGATAAAACCACACAACCGTTTCATTTAAATTCTGATCCCAATTTAGAGGGAGGATAGCTCATAAGATTCAAAGGGCTTTAATTACGAATATCCACATCAGGAAGTAATGTGTCGCGTTGAAGGAAATGGCTGCCTACCTGAGTCTTGTGTCGTGGTGTCTTTAACAGCTATATTTAGAGTTGGCATCTTTTCACTTAAAACGAGTCAGACTGCAGGTCAAACCTTGCAATGTTGAACAAGCTGAAGACTGCATGCTGGTCAAACTCTAAAAATAACATCAAGAGTTCTGCATGCCCTACCAAACCACCAACACACCAGAAAGGGGTCAGGAAATGTTGCAGACAAATGGAAAAAGGAAACATTTTCACAGTTCTGAAACAAATACCAGGTGAGCTGCAAAGCCCGGAAGAAATACACATAGAAACAAATGCAGCACAAATTGATGAGGATTAGAGATGTTAAAGGGAGACTGGACTTTTTGGAAGGCTTTTCATAATGAGTGAATGACATGGAAGGCCGAAACAGATGCAATAATCTGCTTTGTCAGCATTCCTGAGGGCTGTGAAGCAGAAGGCTCAATCGTATTCCTGCAGAGGGCTTTACCCACAATGCTGAACATGAACATCAAGGTTTTCTAAGTGGTAAACTAATCATCTCCTACTTGGAGTAAAATTCATACATATAGTGTGAATGTTACTCTTAAGGTTATTCTTTTTTGGATCCATTTGTTCTGGCATACACTACAGTGTATGTCAAACCAAAAACAAATTTCAGAGCATAACATACAGGACATAATCAGAAATATCCCTGCAGTCTCAAGTCTAGTTATCCCCAGTTCACGTCAAAAGACACCACATGACAGCGAAAGTAGAACAGAATGATTCATCGGCCGCATATTATTTGTATCACTGTAGTAGGAAAATTCAATACATTCTACTTTTTATTTTTAATATAATTTTTAAACTCTGCCAACTCTGCCACTCCTACTTACCACCACTAAACAATAGTCCTATTATGAACACAATAATGATTCAACAAGTAAGACAGTATGACGGGTATAACATTGTCACTACCTCTGCTTCTCTGCCACTCCATTCTGCCGTTCCCACTTCCCCAGGCCCTTACATTTCTTTAACACCTTGCAGTCATTGCCATTCTATACCTGTCCACCAGATGCTCTTTGACTTTTCCACCTGTCGTAGTCACCTGCCATTCACAGTCACCTGTAGATTCTCTTTCACTTCTCTTCGTACTTGCTCCCTATGCCAGTAAGCCGACCTTCATTTTCAATAAATCACTGAGCTGTTCTTGTTCACCTGGATTGTCGGCATTTAGGCCCTTTTCATGCTGCCTCGCACTCACCTGACTCATAAAAGTCATACCATCAGTCCCATTATTTACGGTTTTGGGGCAGCCCATCATTATCCTAATGCCATGGTTATTTATCATAGTGAAAGCAGGGGAAGCTGTACGCTTTAATACTATTCATGGTTAACTTTTAATTACTTTGACACAAAATGCATTCGATGACAGTGATATGACTCAACCACCACCAAAACTGTATTTACAATTCATTTTGCAGATATTTACAAACTAATTCACAACATAACATAAAATTACTATAAAGTATTTGCTACACTCTGCTTCACCTCAACAATTTAAAAAAATAAAATAAAAAGGACCACAGCTACTCCCCAGCATGATATTACTTTTCCTTCCGGCGGTTGCAATTCATTAACATATAGTATAATTATTGTCCTCATGGAGGAAAGTTCAGAGACCAGAGGGCTACCGGTTGTGTGGCATTTAGGTTGCATTAGTGCATTTTGGATGTGAGATGAACTGTTGCGTTGAGAGGCATGTGGATAAAGATAACTTTGTAAAGAGTTTGAAACAAGAACTCAGGATGGAGAAATGTGTGTAACCACAGTCCTAGTAGTGAGGAGAATAGTGGAATGAACTGAGGCTAAATATGTTTGAGGCCCAGATATTTGTGGTATGTCACTGAGTGTAACCAATTATATAACAAAAAATGAATTAAATTAATCTTTTCTATTAAAGTGGCTTCATATTTATCTTTAGTTCATTAGTCTTGGCCTTTTGGATAAAAACACCACAGAAGCTATACATTGTTCTCAAACATCAGAAAAGCTTTATTAAACAGGTTTTAAATTACATAGACATTACATTACACCACTGCAATAAATATGCATATTATATATAAATATATTTGAAAAAGTGCAAAACACAAATCAAAAATAGTAGAGTGCAGTTCAAGGTTATAATTTTCAGCTTGAATGAATGGCGTTTGATCTACTTAAATATTTAAATCATGTGCTTGTTATTTAATCTCCTTTTCTCTTTCTTAGTCATCTGTTTTTGGTAGTGATATATTACAACTGAAACAATAAAACTCTAATTATTTAATCTTTACTTTTCTATTGCTCTCATTTGTTTCTTAACCAGGCAATGTTTTAGCTTAGTTTTAGTTTTCTTATTGGTTATCATTTTATTTTGTTTAGTTGAAAACAATATTTTTCACTGCTTATTTTCATTTTTATTTTACGATAATAATCTTGTTTCAGAGTCCTTCTGGTAGCTTCATAGGTGCTTTATCAAAGCACCCTTGTTCTAACAGACAGCAAAGATAATAAGTCCGAGCAGCAGATGGATCACACTCAGTCTGAAACAGCAGGCGTCACTGGTAGTAGCTATGGCTTGTTGGTTTGGTTGGCTGGTGGCTGTTGTAGATGTTGTTGGGCCAGATGTGGTTGTATCAATTGTTGTTATTGGGGCCACAGTTGTTGTCGTTGGAGCAACAGTTGATGTTTGGGCTGCAGTTGTTGTAGTGGCAGCAATTGTTGTTGGTGTGGCAGTCGTTTGTGTTGGGGCAACAGTTGTTGTCGTTTGGGCTGAAGTTGTTGTTGTGGCAGCAATTGTTGTTTGGGCTGCAGTTGTTGTCGTGGTGGCAATTGTTGGGGCCACAGTGGTTGTCATTGGAGCAACAGTTGATGTTTGGGACGCAGTTGTTGTAGTGGCAGCAATTTTTGTTGGGGTGGCAGTCGTTTGCGTTGGGGCAACAGTTGTTGTCGTTTGGGCTGAAGTTGTTGTGGCAGCAATTGTTGTTGGGGTGGCAGTCGTTTGCGTTGGGACAAGAGTTGTTGTTTGGGCTGCAGTTGTTGTCGTGGCAGCAATTATTGTTGGGATGGCAGTCGTTTGCGTTGGGACAAGAGTTGTTGTTTGGGCTGCAGTTGTTGTCGTGGCAGCAATTGTTGTTGGTGTGGCAGTCGTTTGCGGTGGGGCAACAGTTGTTGTCGTTTGGGCTGAAGTTGTTGTGGCGGCAGCAATTGTTGTTGGGGTGGCAGTCATTTGCGTTGGGACAAAAGTTGTTGTTGTTGGGACAAGAGTTGTTGTGTGGGCTGCAGTTGTTGTCGTTGGTGCAGCGGTTGAGGTTGGGGCAGCAGTTGTAGTTGATGCAGTGGTTGTTGTTGGGGGAGCAGTTGTTGTCGTTGGTGCAGCGGTTGAGGTTGGGGCATCAGTTGTCGTTGATGCAGTGGTTGTTGTTGGGGGAGCAGTTGTTATCGTTGGTGCAGCAGATGTTGTTGGGGGAGCAGTTGTTGTCGTTGGTGCAGCTGTTGTTGTTGGGGGAGCAGTTGTTGTCGTTGGAGCAACAGTTGATGTTTGGGCTGAAGTTGTTGTTGTGGCAGCAATTGTTGTTGTTGGGGGAGCAGTTGTTGTCGTTGGTGCAGCGGTTGTTGTTGGGGGAGCAGTTGTTGTAGCTGGTGCAGCGGTTGTTGTTGGGGGAGCAGTTGTTGTCGTTGGTGCAGCGGTTGTTGTTGGGGGAGCAGTTGTTGTCGTTGGTGCAGCGGTTGTTGTTAGGGGAGCAGTTGTTGTCGTTGGTGCAGCGGTTGTTGTTGTCGGGGGAGCAGTTGTAGTCGTTGGTGCAGTTGTTGTTGTTTGGGGAGCAGTTGTCGTTGGTGCAGCGGTTGTTGTTGGAGGAGCAGTTGTTGTCATTGGTGCAGCGGTTGTTGTTGGGGGAGCAGTTGTTGTCATTGGTGCAGTTGTTGTTGGAGCTGCAGTTGTTGATAGTAGGGCAACAATTGTTGATCTTGGGGTGGTGGTCGTTGTTGTTATGGCAGTAGTCGTTGGAGCTGCAGTTGTTGTTGAAAAAATGGTTGTTGTCGTTAGTGCAGCGGTTGTTGTTGGGGGAGCAGTTCCTGCAACATTCCTTTATCCAAAATGTGGTAGCAGTTGGAGGTTATCCTCACTAGACTCAACTTCTCACCTCAGCTACACTCTGGGCACTCTTTTTAGAATAGGGCCGCTACTTCGGCAGCTAACCAAGGCATCTCCTCTACTACCCTACAAAATTGGGTCGTTGGTCATCCTCTGCCTTCACGTCTTACGTCCACTCTGATCTCAACACCATCCTTGAGAAGCAAGATCATTGAAGCCTTAAAATCCGGTAAGGAATGCATATAACTGGTGGTGGTGACATGTTCACGTCGATTGTTATATTATTGATAGGTCATATTACTAGTATCGGCTCATAGCAGGGGATAGCATTATATCCTTCTGAAAATGTTCCTTCTAATAACACTAAAGATATTTCTCTAGCGTGCTAATGGATAGTCTCTCATCACGGTATAATACCGTGCCCTCCCTGCTGTGTTTACCTTACTCTATTTTCCTCTGGTGTGACTCGACCGTTTTCCCATCTGATTGGTCTAACACTGTTTCTCAATCTCCTGGTCTCACGTGACCTGGTTTATCATGACTGTTTCCTAGGTGAACGTGACCTGGATTAACGTAACTGTTTCCTAGGTGACCGTGACCTGGCTTAACGTGTCTGTTTCCTGGTCCGACGGGACCGCTTTCCATTCCCAAAAGAAAGATGGGTCTGAGGTGCCCTATTTCTCATTTCCTGGTCCAAGTGAAAAGAGAGAATTTCTAGTTTTGCAGTCAGAATGACATCATTTCTAGTTTCGCGGTCCGAATGTTGTGAGACCTGTCAAAAGCTTGACATACGTTCTAGTTTCCCGGGCGGCCCGGTCTGGTTGTGCTGAGGCAGCAAGACCCCCAACCATGCTGTTCTGCGTTCTCCCTTGAACCCCCCTATTCTGCGCTGCGGTCTAAACGTTACCCCCGACTATCCTAAGCTGCGGTCTAACCTGACCCAACCTATCCTTGTCTGCGGTCTAGCTTGACCCTCACCTATCCCGTCCTGCGCTCGGGCCCTCCGCAGGGCCGACCCACCATATATTTCGGGATCTGTTGAAATCCTACCATACGTCACTATGGGCTATCTAGACCCGCACTATTCTGTATCTGCGGTCTAACCTGACCCAACCTGTCCTAGTCTGCAGTCCTTCGTGACATTCTTCTATCCTTGGCTTTGACTAACCTTGACCTCTTACCTCTGGTCTAACATCTACTCACTCACGTTCTAGCCTTGAATTCCCTCGTGACTAATTTTCTATGTTCTTAGGAAATTCACCACAGCAGTAAGGTATTTATTTATTTATATAAATAAATTTCTTTTGGGGGATTAGGCCTATTGGACCGCAGAATCCCTACCCTCGGTGATAGTATTTCATGATGGAGTCCAATCGCCAAAGACTTTGCACTTTTCATATTTGCATGTGTAATAAATCATTGTTAAACTATAAAACAAGTCTCTCCTGATTGAAATGGAGCGCAAGTTCAGTCAGGAAGACACTAACGGGTAATCTCTGTCTCTCCTATCCTTGTAATTACTCTATCAGCTGATTGGGGGAGTGCACATTTAACTATCCAACCAGATGCGGCACAGTTTCCTTAAGCCAATCATATCTGTGCGGTCAACTTTAAAAGTGTTCTCTCTGCTGCTGTCAGTTGTCATTTCAGCTAAGCAGACGCGACCCGCCTCCACCCCAGGCACCTCCAGTCAGCATCACATTCATGCTCCTGATTCATCATCAGATTGGAGCAACTCCCTTCACCACCACCACCAGGGTCTGGACTCCAGGGGGGATTAGGCCTATTGGACCGCAGTATCCCTACCCTCGGTGATAGTACTTCATGATGGAGTCCAATCGCCAAAGACTTTGCACTTTTCATATTTGCATGTGTAATAAATCATTGTTAAACTATAAAACAAGTCTCTCCTGATTGAAATGGAGTAAGAAGAGGACAAAACAAAGTTCTGATGAACATTTGTAGTCATATGTTGGGCTTTCAACTGAATTATTACTACATGATGGGAAAGCTATTTAAATGAGAGATTTTTCATGAGAGAAATTTTTGTGGGGAAGTCACTTGGTGGAACTGCAAACATGCATTTTGTAAGCGAATCATATTTGCTTTGATATAGAATCTTTCACTGCAAAGTAATCAACAACTGCAGCTGTCAGGTAAATGCACTGGCGTAAAAGTACAATATGTCCGTATGAGATGTAGTGAAGTGAAGAAATACTAAAATTAACTTTGCTAAACTACACCTGGGTGTGCCAGTACACTGTGACTTCACTGTAGGGTGCAGTTACATGTGCAACAAAACAACTACGCCCTGAGGTGAAACAGCCATGAAACAATCAACCAGAAAGGGCTGTTTCTGTAGTGTCTTCACAGTGTGTTCCTTTGGCTTTAGGTGTCCCTGGTGGTGAATGTAGCCAGTGAATGTGGCTTCACTGAAGAGCACTACGAAGACCTGCAGCAGCTCCAGCGGGACTTTGGGCCGTATCACTTCAATGTGCTGGCCTTCCCCTGCAACCAGTTTGGGCAGCAGGAGAATAAGTAAAAGAGGGCAGAAATGACATAAAGGAACAAAGGAAGATGGCAATAACTGATACATATTAACTTGTTTTCCTTCCCTCATTCTCTGCAGAGTCTTCTGGAAATGAGCCTGACTGGAATTTCTGGAAGTATCTTGTTGATGTAAATGGCAACGTGTTGGATGCATGGGGACCAAAAGTTTCTGTCAAAGAAATCAGACCCAAAACAGCTGAAATGGTGCGTCAGATAATCCTAAAGAAGAACTTTAACCTCCTGTTAAACGACACTTTGGAGTTCGGATTTTAAGAGATAAACTGAACACATTCATTTTGCTTGTACGATCAGAATTTGTCAGACTAAACCATTACCAAGTCACATAGCAAAAGCATATTGTTGCATATTTGTTGAAATTCTCATTACATCCCCAAACATCTGGTATGTGTGGCTGTCACAGTACTGTAATAAGCCTGTGAAAGGATTGGATTGTATACCAGGGCCTTAAGAACATTACCACACCTGCTTTTGCTGAATTGCCACTCCTACTTACCACCACTAAACAATAGTCCTATTATGAACACAATAATGATTCAACAAGTAAGACAGTATGACGGGTATAACATTGTCACTACCTCTGCTTCTCTGCCACTCCATTCTGCTTCTCTGCCACTCCATTCTGCCGTTCCCACTTCCCCAGGCCCTTACATTTCTTTAACACCTTGCAGTCATTGCCATTCTATAACTGTCCACCAGATGCTCTTTGACTTTTCCACCTGTCGTAGTCACCTGCCATTCACAGTCACCTGTGGATTCTCTTTCACTTCTCTTCGTACTTGCTCCCTATGCCAGTAAGCCGACCTTCATTTTCAATTAATCACTGAGTTGTTCTTGTTCACCTGGATTGTCGGCATTTAGGTCCTTTCCATGCTGCCTCGCACTCACCTGCCTCATAAAAGTCATAACATCAGTCCCATTATTTACGTTTTTTTTTCATCATTATCCTAATGCCATGGTTATTTATCATCGTGAAAACAGGGGAAGCTGTATTTAATACCATTCATGGATAATCTTGAATTGCTTTGACACAAAATGCATTCGATGACAGTGATATGACTCAACCACCACCAAAACTGTATTTACAATCTATTTTGCAGATATTTACAAACTAATTCACAACATAACATACAATTACTATAAAGTATTTGCTCCACTCTGCTTCACCTCAACAATTTAAAAAAATAAAATAAGAAGGACCACAGCTACTCCCCAGCATGATATTACTTTTCCTTCTGGTGGTTGTAATTCATTAACATATAGTATAATTATTGTCCTCATGGAGGAAAGTTCAGAGACCAGAGGGCTACCGGTTGTGTGGCATTTAGGTTGCATTAGTGCATTTTGGATGTGAGATGAACTGTTGCGTTGAGAGGCATGTGGATAAAGATAACTTTGTAAAGAGTTTGAAACAAGAACTCAGGATGGAGAAATGTGTGTAACCACAGTCCTAGTAGTGAGGAGAATAAAGGAATGAACTGAGGCTACATATGTTCGGGGCCCAGACATTTGTGGTATACCACTGAGTGTAACCAATTATATAACAAAAAATAATTTAAATTCATCTTTTTATTAAAGTGGCTTCACATTTGTCATAAGTTCATTATTCTTGACCTTCTGGATAAAAACTCCACAGAAGCTATACATTGTTCTCAAACATCAGAAAAGCTTTATTCAACAGGTTTTAAATTACATAGACAGTAGTCACATTACATTACACCACTGCAATAAATATGCATATTATATATAAATATATTTGAAAAAGTGCAAAACACAAATCAAAAATAGTAGAGTGCAGTTCAAGGTTATCATTTTCAATTGTTTTTAATTTTATATTTTAGGTTTTAATTTAAGATTTCATTTTACTTTAGTTAATGTCAGTTTTCAGAGTGTGTTTGCTAGCTTTAGCTTAGTTCCATTTTTCATTAAGGTTTAGCTTTAGTTTTTATATATTTAGTTTTACAGAATCTTTTGATGTTTTTGTGCCAGAGATGATGTCTCAGATGAAGCTATATTCACAAACAAAATAAATGATGGAAGAACTGTGTTAGAATGGCCATTATGTTTTAATCTTGTGATCTGGGAATCAACTTAAGTACTCTTTCACGATCACACTCACAAGAAAACTTGCGACCTGCAATTAGTCCGACTCTAACAATAACTCTGAGCTGAATAGCTTGGATAACTGGCATTTGATTTACTTAAATATTTAAATCAAGTTCTTGTTATTTAATCTCATTATCTCTTTTTTAGTCTACTTTTTTTGGTAGTGATATATTATAGCTGAAACAATAAAACTCTAATTATTTCATCTTTACTTTATTTTATTTTTACCTTATTTTACTTTTCTATTGCTGTCATTTGTTTCTTGTTTTAGCTTAGTTTTAGTTTTCTTATAGGTTATCGTTTTTATTTTGTTTCAATTGAAAACAATATTTTTCACTGCTTATTTTCATTTTATTTTACGATAATAATCCTGTTTCAGAGTCCTGGTAGCTTCATAGGTGCTTTGTCGAAGCGCCCTTGTTCTAACAGACAGCAAAGATAATGAGTCCGAGCAGCAGATGGATCACACTCAGTCTGAAAGAGCAGGCGGCACTGGTGGTACATGTGGTTGTAGCAGTTGTTGTCGTTGGTGCAGCGGTTGTTGTTGGAGCTGCAGTTGTTGTGGCAGTATTACACAAACTGGTTCCACAACAGGATGGTCCACTGCTGATGCTTCCAACACTTTGGAAGAAAGGAAGGCTACCCAGGCTTGCAGCAGCTGCACACAGGTTTGCAGATGCACAGCCAAAAGCTGGAGAAGTGCTGGACCCACTTGTCACTGTAGAGGAAAAATCATTGTTTAACTACACAGCCTTCATTGTTGTAAGTTTTCTAATTCATTAAAATACGTAATACCACTATGTAGAATATACTTTAAAAAAATACAAGTATTTTCACTTTGTACGTGTTATTACTATACTTTGAATACTATTGAATTTTGACATTTTGTGAATATTAGAACAAAAAGTAAGTGTATTGACTTTTTTCTTGAAGTAACTAGTCACTATAACAGTCATAGGACTGTACAGCAGTAAAAAATTACCAATGATATTTAGTGGACTATAAGTATTAAGTACCATATCATAGAAATACTACAAATTCTTTAGAACAGCAGTTCAGGACATGTACTTCTTTACTTTCCTCCACTTGTTGATTTTCCAGATCTCACATGTAGTTGGTTTAAGATACTTTAAGGTTGTAACGTATTTTTTGGCAACTTCGTATGATTAAGACTCACCACTCGCTTGAAAGCAGCGGTCCTCCACCCCACTACATGGTAATGTAGAAGTACATTGAGAAGTCACAGGGTTACAAGTGAGACACTGTAGGGCATTAGCTGTCTGAGCAGCAGGGACTGAAAGAGAAAAAGACATAATTTGTTTGAGGAAGAGAGAACATTTAAAAGTCACAAAATGTCAGCTTGTCAAAGTCTATTTTGGATTTTTTCATCTTAAATTAGGTATTTATACATCTGTACTTACACGATAGAGTGGCTCCGTTGCAATCATCTGTGTTGCAGCACTCAGCAGATGCAACTGAACTCGAAACACCCAAGTTGGCTGAAAATGTCTGAGAGCCTGTGGCTGGACACAGGGAGGATGATGCACACGCCTTGAATATCTGCTGTGCTGGAGTTCCAAGTGAAGTGGCTACAAAATAAATTGCAGTTCGTCAATATTTACAGAAGGAACACAAAACTCTGCAGTACATTTATTTCACTCAAAAGTAGAACATGGTATAAAGAAATGCCTACCTTGAATGGAAGCTGTTACACACATCGTCTCTGAGGAACATGTGACTAGCGCTGTGGTTGAACACTGCGGATTGGTGCAAGTCTGACATTGAAGTGCTCGAGCTGCATTTGGGAGAAAAACAGTCAATGAGTAACGATCACATCTCAAATCTCAAATCAAATATCTGAAGTGTATTGATTTTCTATAAAGGCTGAAAACTGTTCTTCATCTTGTGTAAAGGGATTTTAAATGACATGAGGTTATTATGGTTAAACGTGTTTTAAGTGTCTAATTTGCACCACAAGACTCTTCTGCACTATTGCACAGCCAAGTCTTGTCATGTGTTTTGCCCAAGTATTGCATTATATACAATTAAAGTTGAAATACATTTTGTAATTTACTTATTTTTCACATTTTGTTGTATTTATTATTTTAAATTGCCTTTATTTGTTTCCTACATCTGTAGACTGCTTCTTCTGCTGTTCTATAATTTACCCCCTGTGGATCAATTAAGTCTTATCTATATTCATGTTATCTAGAATATTTGTACGGATTTAAAAAGATTCTTGGTAAATTAAACAACAATTTTAAGAAAAAGTAAAGTTACCTGTGCTGGAGAGGAGCAAGTAGAGGGTCAGAGAAAAGATCAGCTTCATCATGATGAACAGGTAAGTACTGTAGATTAGTTTTACTGGATACTACACCTTCATATCCACAATACTTTATATACTGCAAAGGTGATGTATAAATAGTACAACTCATGCGTAAAAACCTTGGGCATTGGGTGTGTTCTCATATCTTCTTTTGTTTATTTGAAAAGCATCACGTCAACAAACCCTCCCACACCCTTTTACATGTTTTATGTTTACTCAGATAGTAAAGTATAAATACTTGATTCTTAAGGTCTACATTTAAATGTGAATTATTGATTGTTTGGGTGTCTTTGATAATCATTACCCTCTTCTGCTTTCTGAAAATATTTCTCATCCATTTTTTTCACCAGTTCTTTTCTAGTAACACATTATTTCTTTATTTTAGAGATTGAATGTCTAGGTCTTAATAAAGGATGGTGGATTGTGTAATTCCAAGGGACAACGATGAAAATAAGTCCATGATCATGTCATGTAATTTAAGTGCCTTTTAATACTTCTTTTAAAGTAACAGGAATGCACAGCAGAACATTTATTTTTATCTTTAATTAGTTTGTTGTTTTGTGTCGTGCGTCAGTGAGCCAAAGAGAAAAGAAATACTAGATTTCCTTGACGCCAAAACAAATAATAGAGTCAATGTGAAAGACGTTGTTCTGACAGGGAGGAAATAGTCTGACGTACTATGTAAAGGAATGCCCTTACTCACACATTATTATACTCTTACTGGCATTGCGTGTGCTCCTTGTTTTTCATCAGTTGAAATGTTTTGGAACTGTCAACCCGACAAAACATTCCATTCAATGACTGTATCCATTTTCAACTCAAGTTAAATTTACAATTGTTTTACATATCTTGCACAGCACTGTAGCTACACTGTAATGTTGGTTTTTTTACTGTTCAATCTGGTTTGTTTGATTTCATCCTATCTTAATCTTCTTTGGGTGCTTTCACAAGCCATAGAACAAAAGTCAGTTGAAATATGATTTAGAAATTTTTTTTTTTTCCTAAAAAATATTAAGGCAGCAGTAAGTACATATAAATGTATCTTTAAAATATCTGTTACTTTACCTCAAGAGTCAGGGAAATATCATAACAAGATGTCACCAGTTTTTTTGCTTCTTACAGTCTTTGTCTAATGTATGATATTTGTAATTCATTGTAATGTAGTGTAATTCAATGATTGGATATTTTTGTTAAATTCTGGAAATTGTCATTTAATATGAATATTAATCATTGATTCAGAGCTTCAGAAGTCTTTGCAGGTTAGAAGATCAGCCATGGATTTGAAAAAAATGAAAAAAAGAAATTCTATTAACCAATGGAACAGATTCCTTATTCAGGGGATAGTATACAAATACCACAGCAACAAATGAGCCAGGTGTATATCAGACAAAAAATATTACAAACATCGAAAACATACAGTTGTTAAGTCTCTTGATAGCCTTTTTGTTATTCAAATTTGAAAGTAGTTTCACAAATTGCTCAACATCCTTCAAACAATTTAATTGTTTCCCAAATGTATTATAAAAAATTTATTTTGGGGTTAGGGGTAGGGCAGCACCCAGTATGTACCACGACAGCTTCCTATATACCGTACAGTTGGCCTTACTGGGATCCAGTTTGTCCGCCTCACGCCACTGTTTCCAGCTATGGGTCAGACCAGACGGCTGAGGTATAAGGCCGAGGCTGTCCCAGCAGAGCAGAGCTCTCCATTCTCTCCCCAGCAGCATCCTGCCAACATTTGGAAACCATCATTCCAATCTGAATTTAATGGTAAATTCGCTGATATATGAGATTTGAAAGACTTGCAATTTAAAAAATTTTAATCAGAATGTTCTGATATTGTCAGTGACACTTGGAGTTGGTCTGCTATAATTCTGAAGGGAAATTAGTGTGTGATAAAACCACACAACCGTTTCATTTAAATTCTGATCCCAATTTAGAGGGAGGATAGCTCATAAGATTCAAAGGGCTTTAATTCCGAATTTCCACATCGGGGAGTAATGTGTCACGTTGAAGGAAATGGCTGCCTACCTGAGTCTTGTGTTGTGGTGTCTTTAACAGCTACATTTAGAGTTGGCATCTTTTCACTTAAAACTAGTCAGACTGCAGGTCAAACCTTGCAATGTTGAACAAGCTGAAGACTGCATGCTGGTCAAACTCTAAAAATAACATCAAGAGTTCTGCATGCCCTACCAAACCACCAACACACCAGAAAGGGGTCAGGAAATGTTGCAGACGAATGGAAAAAGGAAACATTTTCACAGTTCTGAAACAAATATCAGGTGAGCTGCAAAGCCCGGAAGAAATACACATAGAAACAAATGCAGCACAAATTGATGAGGATTAGAGATGTTAAAGGGAGACTGGACTTTTGGAAGGCTCTTCGTAATGAGTGAATGACACGGAAGACCGAAACAGACGCACTAATCTGCTTTGTCAGCATTCCTGAGGGCTGTGAAGCAGAAGGCTCAATCGTATTCCTGCAGAGGGCTTTACCCACAATGCTGAACATGAACATCAAGGTTTTCTAAGTGGTAAACTAATCATCTATTACTTCTTTATATGTAATAGCCTGCATACCTGTACATGGGATATATGTAGAGAAGTGAATAATTAAGCACACATTTATTGTGCTTGAAATAGATCACTTTGTCTGAAGTTAAGACCAACAGAGTGTTTACCCCGGCGGAAGTCCACCACCAGTCCTTTGGTTTTACCAGAGTTGATCTGGAGGCGGTTCCGCTGGCACCATCCTATAAAGTCCTGGTTCAGTTCCCTGTATTCCGTGTCATCACCGGTGGAAGTGAGGCCGACGATTGCAGAGTCATCAGAGAACTTTAGCAGGTGGCCGTTTGCAGAGTTGTATTTGAAGTCCGAGGTGTAGATGGTGAAGAGGAATGGAGCTAAAACGGTTCCTTGTGGGGCCCCCGTGCTGCAGGACACCAGGTCGGACTCACACTCCCGTATCCTCACATACTGTGGACGGTTGGTGAGGTAGTCCAAGATCCATGCAGTGAGGTGGTGGTCCACCCCGGTCTGCTCCAGCTTGTCCCTCAGAAGCAGAGGCTGGATGGTGTTGAAGGCACTGGTGAAATCCAAAAACATGACTCTCACAGTGCTTCTAGCCTTTTACAGGTGAGAAAGGCATCTGTGTAGCAGGTAGATGACAGAGTCATCCCCCCCGATGCCAGATTGGTAGGTGAAGTGAAGTGGGTCCAAAGATGAGCTCACCAGGGGGCACTGGATATAATCAGAAATATCCCTGCAGTCTCAAGTCTAGTTATCCACAGTTCATGTCAAAAGACACCACATGACAGCGAAAGTAGAACAGAATAATTCATCGGCCGCATAGTATTTGTATCACTGTAGTAGGAAAATTCCATACATTTTATTTTTAATTTTTAATATAATCTTTAAATTGTTCGCTTCAACAGAACTTCAAAGGATACTCCCTTAAACACAGTAAAACAAATATAAAGTATGTCTCCTCCCCAATGTCCCTAGTGAAGGTCTCTTTCACTGAAGATTCCATGTTATTAGCATACCTAGTTATCACTGTACAGTGTTTCAAATACATATATCATTTATATATAATGCACCGTTGCTGTTTTAAGAAGGTTGCCATTGTGAAGGATTGGGTTTGTATATAGGGTCTACTCTATAATGCACATAGCCCCATGAGGTTTTCAGATGCATCACACTTGAATTGCTTGATTGTGACACTAGATGTCAGCACTAGATGATGCGAACAAAAAGAACGCATGTGCTTACTTATCCAGTGATGAGAAACTGCCTGATTGACTGTGACCTGAAGCATGAGGCTTTAACATGTATTAACCTGCATGAACATACTCAACCTTTTCCATGACGTGTATCTGTGCAGGTCCACCCATGACCACGTCACTTACACTTAGCATGAAAAGGTAAACAACAAAGGCATTGATCTCATCAGACATGGAACTCTCATTCAGTGAAAGAAGTATTCACATCCTTTACCGAAATAAAATTAACAGTACAGCAACGTAACAATACTCCATCACAGCCTGCCAACAGTCCTGCATGAAAAAACGTTCATTCACCAATATCTACTCTTTGTTTCTTGAATTTATTCTTGAGAAAGTTCATTAGAAGTCTACATTTGATTCATGACGAGTTCTTAAACAGCTGGATTTTCTGGTAATATTAAATTATTATTATTATTATTAAATTGTTGTTATGATGATGAATCCCATTGTAATAGTAGTTATAAAAATAGTTCTGAAATGGAGGAGCTTCAGCAGGAAGTGAACGCAAAACGAGCTGTCACACTAAGGAGAGTCAGTTGTGGATATTAAGTAACACAAACAATGTATGGAATGTTAGTACTCGTTGAGGTATTTACTGTCGTAGAAATTACTACTATTATTTATTATATGAATATAAAGTTCGGAAACGCGCAGTTTCGCTATTTACACAATTTGATTGACTGTTTAAAAAATGTTGTGTATATTTCAAATACACCATAATACAGTACAGTACTGTATATAGAATAAAGCTTACTGTAGTTCAAATTATAATTAGGCTATAACCTAAAACACAATTTTGCTGTTTTCAAATACAGTAACATCAGTAGAGCAAATTGGTTACTAAGCTGGTTGACTGGTGGTTTACTACATTTCTAAATATTTAATAGTCCTGATAAAAACTGTAGGCTATCACTGCCAAATATAAAAATAGAATATGAACTATTTCAATTTGTTTCTATATCTGTCATGTATAAAAAGACCCAAAAAAAACACTCAAAGCAGACTACTTGATTACCATAAGGACATTATTTATTTATATAGTAATGATTCTCTCCTAAACGTTTTGATCCATATATGTGACAAATCACTGTGATCACTATCAGCAGTTTCCACTGTAATGGAAATTCTTATTAAAACCTATTATAAATAAACACATATTGTAATATGAATCCTATGTATTACAACTGTAGAATTTCAAGAAATGCAATAACAAATTAGTTTGAACAAACATGTCACCACTCAAATGTGCTCTTGAGTGTCAGTAGATGTTGTTCTTTTACCTGAGAACAAATCCCAAATAAGAAAACATTGGTGAATGTCAGAGTCTTCATCAAAACTATGTCGGTGAGTTTTAGGAAGAAAAGACATAACAGTTGGTGAATGACGCCCATTTATTGTTAATACTGATGCACCCAATTATAATAAGCATTTAACTGTTGTAGCTGGTGGAGGTGGGGCTAGTTAAAATGCTGCATTCTGTATATGCAGTTAGGTAGTTTAGTGTTACTGTTCACACCAATAGCTCAAAGATGCCACATTAGGCGCTGCCGCGTTGACAGCCGTTGACAGGCAATCAAAATGCTCCCGATCTTGTATAATGCAACTTAAATGGAGTAAGAAGAGGACAAAACAAAGTTCTGATGAACATTTGTAGTCATATGTTGGGCTTTCAACTGAATTATTGCTACATGATGGGAAAGCTATTTAAATGAGAGATTTTTCATGAGAGAAATTTAGTGGGGAAGTCACTTGGTGGAACTGCAAACATGCATTTTGTTAGCGAATCATATTTGCTTTGATATAGAATCTTTCACTGCAAAGTAATCAACAACTGCAGCTGTCAGGTAAATGCACTGGCGTAAAAGTACAATATGTCCGTATGAGATGTAGTGAAGTGAAGAAATACTCAAATTAACTTTGCTAAACTACACCTGGGTGTGCCAGTACACTGTGACGTCACTGTAGGGTGCAGTTACATGTGCAACAAAACAACTACACCCTGAGGTGAAACAGCCATGAAACAATCAACCAGAAAGGGCTGTTGCTGTAGTGTCTTCACAGTGTGTTCCTTTGGCTTTAGGTGTCCCTGGTGGTGAATGTAGCCAGTGAATGTGGCTTCACTGAAGAGCACTACGAAGACCTGCAGCAGCTCCAGCGGGACTTTGGGCCGTATCACTTCAATGTGCTGGCCTTCCCCTGCAACCAGTTCGGGCAGCAGGAGAATAAATAAAAGAGGGCAGCAATGAAATAAAGGAACAAAGGAAGATGGCAATAACTGATACATATTAACTCGTTTTCCTTCCCTCATTCTCTGCAGTCTTCTGGAAATGAGCCTGACTGGAATTTCTGGAAGTATCTTGTTGATGTAAATGGCAACGTGTTGGATGCATGGGGACCAAAAGTTACTGTCAATGAAATCAGACCCAAAATAGCTGAAATGGTGCGTCAGATAATCCTAAAGAAGAAAGAAGAACTTTAACGTCCTGTTAAACAACACTTTGGAGTTCGGATTTTAAGAGATAAACTGAACAAATTCATTTTGCTTGTACGATCAGAATTTGTCAGACTAAACCATTACCAAGTCACGTAGCAAAAGCGTATTGTTGCATATTTGTTGAAATTCTCATTACATCCCCAAACATCTGGTATGTGTGGCTGTCACAGTACTGTAATAAGCCTGTGAAAGGATTGGATTGCATACCAGGGCCTTGAGAACATTACCACACCTGCTTTTGCTGAATTGCCACTCCTACATACCACCACTAAACAGTAGTCCTATTATGAACACAATAATGATTCAACAAGTAAGACAGTATGACGGGTATGACATTGTCACTACCTCTGCTTCTCTGCCACTCCATTCTGCCGTTCCCACTTCCCCAGGCCCTTACATTTCTTTAACAGCTTGCAGTCATTGCCATTCTATACCTGTCCACCAGATGCTCTTTGACTTTTCCACCTGTCGTAGTCACCTGCCATTCACAGTCACCTGTAGATTCTCTTTCACTTCTCTTCGTACTTGCTCCCTATGCCAGTAAGCCGACCTTCATTTTCAATAAATCACTGAGCTGTTCTTGTTCACCTGGATTGTCGGCATTTAGGCCCTTTTCATGCTGCCTCGCACTCACCTGCCTCATAAAAGTCATACCATCAGTCCCATTATTTACGGTTTTGGGGCAGCCCATCATTATCCTAATGCCATGGTTATTTATCATAGTGAAAGCAGGGGAAGCTGTACGCTTTAATACTATTCATGGTTAACTTTTAATTGCTTTGACACAAAATGCATTCGATGACAGTGATATGACTCAACCACCACCAAAACTGTATTTACAATCCATTTTGCAGATATTTACAAACTAATTCACAACATAACATAAAATTACTATAAAGTATTTGCTACACTCTGCTTCACCTCAACAATTTAAAAAAATAAAATAAAAAGGACCACAGCTACTCCCCAGCATGATATTACTTTTCCTTCTGGCGGTTGCAATTCATTAACCATATAGAATAATTATTGTCCTCATGGAGGAAAGTTCAGAGACCAGAGGGCTACCGGTTGTGTGGCATTTAGGTTGCATTAGTGCATTTTGGATGTGAGATGAACTGTTGCGTTGAGAGGCATGTGGATAAAGATAACTTTGTAAAGAGTTTGAAACAAGAACTCAGGATGGAGAAATGTGTGTAACCACAGTCCTAGTAGTGAGGAGAATAGTGGAATGAACTGAGGTTAAATATGTTTGAGGCCCAGATATTTGTGGTATGCCACTGAGTGTAACCAATTATATAACAAAAAATGAATTAAATTAATCTTTTCTATTAAAGTGGCTTCACATTTGTCTTTAGTTCATTAGTCTTGGCCTTTTGGATAAAAACACCACAGAAGCTATACATTGTTCTCAAACATCAGAAAAGCTTTATTAAACAGGTTTTAAATTACATAGACAGTAGTCACATTACATTACACCACTGCAATAAATATGCATATTATATATAAATATATTTGAAAAAGTGCAAAACACAAATCAAAAATAGTAGAGTGCAGTTCAAGGTTATAATTTTCAGCTTTAATGAATGGCGTTTGATCTACTTAAATATTTAAATCATGTGCTTGTTATTTAATCTCCTTTTCTCTTTCTTAGTCAACTGTTTTTGGTAGTGATATATTACAACTGAAACAATAAAACTCTAATTATTTCATCTTTACTTTTCTTTTGCTCTCATTTGTTTCTTAACCAGGCAATGTTTTAGCTTAGTTTTAGTTTTCTTATTGGTTATCATTTTATTTTGTTTCAGTTGAAAACAATATTTTTCACTGCTTATTTTCATTTTTATTTTACGATAATAATCCTGTTTCAGAGTCCTTCTGGTAGCTTCATAGGTGCTTTATCGAAGCACCCTTGTTCTAACAGACAGCAAAGATAATAAGTCCTAGCAGCAGATGGATCACACTCAGTCTGAAACAGCAGGCGTCACTGGTAGTAGCTATGGCTTGTTGGTTTGCTTGGCTGGTGGCTGTTGTAGATGTTGTTGGGCCAGATGTGGTTGTAGCAATTGTTGTTGTTGGGGCCACAGTTGTTGTCGTTGGAGCAACAGTTGATGTTTGGGCTGCAGTTGTTGTAGTGGCAGCAATTGTTGTTGGTGTGGCAGTCGTTTGTGTTGGGGCAACAGTTGTCGTTTGGGCTGAAGTTGTTGTTGTGGCAGCAATTGTTGTTAGGGCTGCAGTTGTTGTCGTGGTGGCAATTGTTGTTGGGGCCACAGTGGTTGTCATTGGAGCAACAGTTGATGTTTGGGACGCAGTTGTTGTAGTGGCAGCAATTGTTGTTGGGGTGGCAATCGTTTGCGTTGGGGCAACATTTGTTGTCGTTTGGGCTGCAGTTGTTGTGGCAGCAATTGTTGTTGGGGTGGCAGTCGTTTGCTTTGTGACAAGAGTTGTTGTCATTGGGACAAGAGTTGTTGTTTGGGCTGCAGTTGTTGTCGTGGCAGCAATTGTTGTTGGGGTTACAGTCATTTGCGTTGGGACAAAAGTTGTTGTTGTTGGGACAAGAGTTGTTATTTGGGCTGCAGTTGTTGTCGTGGAAGCAATTGTTGTTGGGGTGGTAGTCGTTTGTGTTGGGACAAGTGTTGTCGTTGGGACAAGAGTTGTTGTTTGGGCTGCAGTTGTTGTCGTGGTGGCAATTGTTGTTTGGGCCACAGTGGTTGTCAGTGGAGCAACAGTTGATGTTTGGGACGCAGTTGTTGTAGTGGCAGCAATTGTTGTTGGGGTGGCAATCGTTTGCGTTGGGGCAACATTTGTTGTCGTTTGGGCTGCAGTTGTTGTGGCAGCAATTGTTGTTGGGGTGGCAGTTGTTTGCGTTGTGACAAGAGTTGTTGTCGTTGGGACAAGAGTTGTTGTTTGGGCTGCAGTTGTTGTCGTGGCAGCAATTGTTGTTGGGGTGGCAATCATTTGCGTCGGGGCAAGACTTGTTGTCGTTTGGGCTGCAGTTGTTGTTGTGGCAGCAATTGTTGTTGGGGTGGCAGTCGTTTGCGTTGGGACAAGAGTTGTTGTTTGGGCTGCAGTTGTTGTCGTGGCAGCAATTATTGTTGGGGTGGCAGTCGTTTGCGTTGGGACAGGAGTTGTTGTCATTGGGACAAGAGTTGTTGTTTGGGCTGCAGTTGTTGTCGTGGCAGCAATTGTTGTTGGTGTGGCAGTCGTTTGCGTTGGGGCAACAGTTGTTGTCGTTTGGGCTGAAGTTGTTGTGGCGGCAGCAATTGTTGTTGGGGTGGCAGTCATTTGCGTTGGGACAAAAGTTGTTGTTGTTGGGACAAGAGTCGTTGTGTGGGCTGCAGTTGTTGTCGTGGCAGCAATTGTTGTTGGGGTGGCAGTCGTTTGCGTTGTGACAAGAGTTGTTGTCATTGGGACAAGAGTTGTTGTTTGGGCTGCAGTTGTTGTCGTGGCAGCAATTGTTGTTGGGGTTACAGTCATTTGCGTTGGGACAAAAGTTGTTGTTGTTGGGACAAGAGTTGTTATTTGGGCTGCAGTTGTTGTCGTGGCAGCAATTGTTGTTGGGGTGGCAATCATTTGCGTCGGAGCAAGAGTTGTTGTTTGGGCTGCAGTTGTTGTCGTGGCAGCAATTATTGTTGAGGTGGCAGTCGTTTGCGTTGGGACAGGAGTTGTCATTGGGACAAGAGTTGTTGTTTGGGCTGCAGTTGTTGTCGTGGCAGCAATTGTTGTTGGTGTGGCAGTCGTTTGCGTTGGGGCAGCAGTTGTTGTCGTTTGGGCTGAAGTTGTTGTGGCGGCAGCAATTGTTGTTGGGGTGGCAGTCATTTGCGTTGGGACAAAAGTTGTTGTTGTTGGGACAAGAGTCGTTGGTGCAGCGGTTGTTGTTGGGGGAGCAGTTGTCGGTGCAGCGGTTGTTGTTGGGGGAGCAGTTGTTGTCGTTGGTGCAGCGGTTGAGGTTGGGGCAGCAGTTGTAGTTGATGCAGTGGTTGTTATTGGGGGAGCAGTTGTTGTCGTTGGTGCAGCGGTTGTTGTTGGGGGAGCAGTTGTTGTCGTTGGTGCAGCGGTTGTTGTTGGGGGAGCAGTTGTTGTCGTTGGTGCAGCGGTTGTTGTTGGGGGAGCAGTTGTTGTAGTTGGTGCAGCGGTTGATGTCGGGTGAGCAATTGTTGTAGTTGGTGCAGCGGTTGTTGTTGGGGAAGCAGTTGTTGTCGTTGGTGCAGCGGTTGTCGTTGGTGCAGCGGTTGTTGTTGGGGGAGCAGTTGTTGTCGTTGGTGCAGCGGTTGTTGTTGGGGGAGCAGTTGTAGTTGGTGCAGCGGTTGTTGTTGGGGGAGCAGTTGTTGTCGTTGGTGCAGCGGTTGTTGTTGGGGGAGCAGTTGTAGTAGTTGGTGCAGCGGTTGTTGTTGGGGGAGCAGTTGTTGTCGTTGGTGCAGCGGTAATTGTTGGGGGAGCAGTTGTCGTTGGTGCAGCGGTTGTTGTTGGGGGAGCAGGTGTTGTCGTTGGTGCAGCGGTTGTTGTTGGGGGAGCAGTTGTTGTCGTTGGTGCAGCGGTTGTTGTTGGGGGAGCAGTTGTTGTCGTTGGTGCAACAGTTGTTGTCGGGGGAGCAGTTGTTGTCGTTGGTGCAGAGGTTGTTGTTGGGGGAGCAGTTGTTGTCGTTGGTGCAGCGGTTGTTGTTGGGGGAGCAATTGTCGATGGTGCAGCGGTCGTTGTTGGGGGAGCAGTTGTTGTCGTTGGTGCAGCGGTTGTTGTTGGGGAAGCAGTTGTCGTTGGTGCAGAGGCCGTTGTTGGGGGAGCAGTTGTTGTCGTTGGTGCAGCGGTTGTTGTTAGAGGAGCAGTTGTTGTAGTTGGTGCAGCGGTTGTTGTTGGGGGAGCAGTTGTTGTCGTTGGTGCAGCGGTTGTTGTTGGGGGAGCAGTTGTTGTAGTTGGTGCAGCGGTTGTTGTTGGGGGAGCAGTTGTTGTCGTTGGTGCAGCGGTTGTTGTTGGGGGAGCAGTTGTTGTCGTTGGTGCAGCGGTTGTTGTTAGAGGAGCAGTTGTTGTAGTTGGTGAAGCGGTTGTTGTTGGGGGAGCAGTTGTTGTCGTTGGTGCAGCGGTTGTTGTTGGGGGAGCAGTTGTTGTCGTTGGTGCAACAGTTGTTGTCGGGGGAGCAGTTGTTGTCGTTGGTGCAGCGGTTGTTGTTGGGGGAGCAGTTGTTGTCGTTGGTGCAGCGGTTGTTGTTGGGGGAGCAGTTGTTGTCGTTGGTGCAGCGGTTGTTGTTGGGGGAGCAGTTGTTGTCGTTGGTGCAGCGGTTGTTGTTGGGGGAGCAGTTGTTGTCGTTGGTGCAGAGGTTGTTGTTGGGGGAGCAGTTGTTGTCATTGGTGCAGCGGTTGTTGTTGGGGGAGCAGTTGTTGTCGTTGGTAGAGTGGTTGTTGTTGGGGGAGCAGTTGTTGTTGTTGGTGCAGCGGTTGTTGTTGGGGGAGCAATTGTCGATGGTGCAGCGGTCGTTGTTGGGGGAGCAGTTGTTGTCGTTGGTGCAGCGGTTGTTGTTGGGGAAGCAGTTGTTGTCGTTGGTGCAGAGGTCGTTGTTGGGGGAGCAGTTGTTGTCGTTGGTGCAGCGGTTGTTGTTGGGGGAGCAGTTGTTGTCGTTGGTGCAGCGGTTGTTGTTAGAGGAGCAGTTGTTGTAGTTGGTGCAGCGGTTGTTGTTGGGGGAGCAGTTGTTGTCGTTGGTGCAGCGGTTGTTGTTGGGGGAGCAGATGTTGTCGTTGGTAGAGTGGTTGTTGTTGGGGGAGCAGTTGTTGTTGTTGCAGCAGTTGTTGTTGGGGGAGCAGTTGTTGTAGTTGCTGAAGGGGTTGTTTTTGGAGGAGCAGTTGTTGTCGTGGGTGCATCGGTTGTTGTTGGAAGAGCAGTTGTTGTCATTAGTGCAGCGGTTGTTGTTGGGGGAAGGGTTGTTGTAGTTGGTGCAGCAGTTGTTGTTGGGGTAGCAGTTGTTGTAGTTGGTGCAGCGGTTGTTGTTGAGGGAGCAGTTGTTGTCGTTGGTGCAGCGGTTGTTGTTGGGGGAGCAGTTGACGTTGGTGCAGCGGTCGTTGTTGGGGGAGCAGTTGTTGTCGTTGGTGCAGCGGTTGTTGTTGGGGGAGCAGTTGTTGTAGTTGGTGCAGCGGTCGTTGTTGGGGGAGCAGTTGTTGTCGTTGGTGCAGCGGTTGTTGTTGGGGAAGCAGTTGTTGTCGTTGGTGCAGAGGTCGTTGTTGGGGGAGCAGTTGTTGTCGTTGGTGCAGCGGTTGTTGTTGGGGGAGCAGTTGTTGTCGTTGGTGCAGCGGTTGTTGTTAGAGGAGCAGTTGTTGTAGTTGGTGCAGCGATTGTTGTTGGGGGAGCAGTTGTTGTCGTTGGTGCAGCGGTTGTTGTTGGGGGAGCAGATGTTGTTGTTGCAGCGGTTGTTGTTGGGGGAGCAGTTGCTGCAGGGGTTGTTGTTGGGGGAGCAGTTGTTGTCGTTGGTGCATCGAATGTTGTTGGAAGAGCAGTTGTCATTAGTGCAGCGGTTGTTGTTGGGGGAAGGGTTGTTGTAGTTGGTGCAGCGGTTGTTGTTGGGGTAGCAGTTGTTGTAGTTGGTGCAGCGGTTGTTGTTGAGGGAGCAGTTGTTGTCGTTGGTGCAGCGGTTGTTGTTGGGGGAGCAGTTGTCGTTGGTACAGCGGTCGTTGTTAGAGGAGCAGTTGTTGTAGTTGGTGCAGCGGTTGTTGTTGGGGGAGCAGTTGTTGTCGTTGATGCAGCGGTTGTTGTTGGGGGAGCAGATGTTGTCGTTGGTAAAGTGGTTGTTGTTGGGGGAGCAGTTGTTGTTGTTGCAGCGGTTGTTGTTGGGGGAGCAGTTGTTGTAGTTGCTGCAGGGGTTGTTTTTGGGGGAGCAGTTGTTGTCGTGGGTGCATCGGTTGTTGTTGGAAGAGCAGTTGTTGTCATTAGTGCAGCGGTTGTTGTTGGGGGAAGGGTTGTTGTAGTTGGTGCAGCGGTTGTTGTTGGGGTAGCAGTTGTTGTAGTTGGTGCAGCGGTTGTTGTTGAGGGAGCAGTTGTTGTCGTTGGTGCAGCAGTTGTTGTTGGGGGAGCAGTTGACGTTGGTGCAGCGGTCGTTGTTGGGGGAGCAGTTGTTGTCGTTGGTGCAGCGGTTGTTGTTGGGGGAGCAGTTGTTGTAGTTGGTGCAGCGGTCGTTGTTGGGGGAGCAGTTGTTGTCGTTGGTGCAGCGGTTGTTGTTGGGGAAGCAGTTGTTGTCGTTGGTGCAGAGGTCGTTGTTGGGGGAGCAGTTGTTGTCGTTGGTGCAGCGGTTGTTGTTGGGGGAGCAGTTGTTGTCGTTGGTGCAGCGGTTGTTGTTAGAGGAGCAGTTGTTGTAGTTGGTGCAGCGATTGTTGTTGGGGGAGCAGTTGTTGTCGTTGGTGCAGCGGTTGTTGTTGGGGGAGCAGATGTTGTTGTTGCAGCGGTTGTTGTTGGGGGAGCAGTTGCTGCAGGGGTTGTTGTTGGGGTAGCAGTTGTTGTAGTTGGTGCAGCGGTTGTTGTTGAGGGAGCAGTTGTTGTCGTTGGTGCAGCGGTTGTTGTTGGGGGAGCAGTTGTCGTTGGTACAGCGGTCGTTGTTGGGGGAGCAGTTGTTGTCGTTGGTGCAGCGGTTGTTGTTGGGGGTGCAGTTGTTGTCGTTTTTGCAGCGGTTGTTGTTGGGGGAGCAGTTGTTGTCGTTGGTGCAGCGGTTGTTGTTGGGGGAGCAGTTGTTGTAGTTGGTGCAGCGGTTGTTGTTGGGGTAGCAGTTGTTGTAGTTGGTGCAGCGGTTGTTGTTGAGGGAGTAGTTGTTGTCGTTGGTGCAGCGGTTGTTGTTGGGGGAGCAGTTGTCGTTGGTGCAGCGGTCGTTGTTGGGGGAGCAGTTGTTGTCGTTGGTGCAGCGGTTGTTGTTGGGGGAGCAGTTATTGTCGTTTGTGCAGCGGTTGTTGATAGGGGAACAGTTGTTGTCGTTGGTGCAGCGGTTGTTGTTGGGGGAGCAGTTGTTGTAGTTGGTGCAGCGGTTGTTGTTGGGGGAGCAGTTGTCGTAGGTGCAGCGGTCGTTGTTGGGGGAGCAGTTGTTGTCGTTGGTGCAGCGGTTGTTGTTGGGGGAGAAGTTGTTGTCGTTGGTGCAGCGGTTGTTGTTGGGGGAGCAGTTGTCGTAGTTGGTGCAGCAGTTGTTGTTGGGGGAGCAGTTGTTGTCGTTGGTGCAGCGGTTGTTGTTGGGGGAGCAGTGGTTGTCGTTGGTGCAGCGGTTGTTGTTGGGGGAGCAGTTGTTGTCGTTGGTGCAGCGGTTGTTGTTGGGGGAGCAGTTGTTGTCGTTGGTGCAGCGGTTGTTGTTGGGGGAGCAGTTGTTGTAGTTGGTGCAGCGGTTGTTGTTGGGGGAGCAGTTGTTGTCGTTGGTGCAGCGGTTGTTGTTGGGGGAGCAGTTGTTGTCGTTGGTGCAGCGGTTGTTGTTGGGGGAGCAGTTGTTGTCGTTGGTGCAGCGGTTGTTGTTAGGGGAGCAGTTGTTGTAGTTGGTGCAGCGGTTGTTGTTGGGGGAGCAGTTGTTGTCGTTGGTGCAGCGGTTGTTGATGGAGGAGCAGTTGTTGTCGTTGGTGCAGCGGTTGTTGTTGGGGGAGCAGTTGTTGTCGTTGGTGCAGCGGTTGTTGATGGGGGAGCAGTTGTTGTCGTTGGTGCAGCGGTTGTTGTTGGGGGAGCAGTTGTTGTCGTTGGTGCAGCGGTTGTTGTTGGGGGAGCAGTTGTTGTCGTTGGTGCAGCGGTTGTTGTTGGGGGAGCAGTTGTTGTCGTTGGTGCAGTTGTTGTTGTTGGAGCTGCAGTTGTTGTGGCAGTATTACACAAACTGTTTCCACAACAGGATGGTCCACTGCTTATGCTTCCAATGCTTTGGAAGAATCGAAGGCTATTCAGGCTTGCAGCAGCTTCACACAGGTTTGCAGATATACAGCCAAAAGCTGGAGAAGTGCTGGACCCACTTGTCACTGTAGAGGAAAAATCATTGTTTAAATACACAGCCTTCATTGTTGTAAGTTTTCGAATTCATTAAAATACGTAATACCACGATGTAGAATATACTTGAAAAAAATCCAAGTATTTTCACTTTGTACGTTTTTATTACTATACTTTAAATACTCTTGAATTTTGACATGTAACATTTTGTGAATTTTAGAACATCAAAACGTAAGTGTATTGACTTTTCTTGAAGTAACTAGTCACTATAACAGTCATAGGACTGTACTGCAGTAAAAAGTACAATAATTACCAATGATATTTAGTGGACTATAAGTATTAAGTACCATATCATAGAAATACTACAAATTCTTTAGAACAGCAGTTCAGGACATGTACTTCTTTACTTTCCTCCACTTGTTGATTTTCCAGATTTCACATGTAGTTGGTTTAAGATACTTTAAGGTTGTAACATAATTTTTGGCAACTTCGTATGAATAAGACTCACCACTCGCTTGAAAGCAGCGGTCCTCCACCCCACGACATGGTAATGTAGTACATTGAGAGGTCATGGGGTTACAACTGAGACACTGTAGGGCATTAACTGTCTGAGCAGCAGGGGCTGAAAGAGAAAAAAACATAATTTGTTTGAGGAAGAGAGAACATTTAAAAGTCACAAAATGTAAGTTTGTCAAAGTCCATTTTGGATTTTTTCATCTTAAATGAGGTATTTATACATCTGTACTTACACGGTTGAGTGGCTCCGTTGCAATTATCTGTGTTGCAGCACTCAGCAGATGCAACTGCACCCGAAACACCCAAGTTGGCTGAAAATGTCTGAGAGCCTGTGGCTGGACACAGGGAGGATGATGCACACCCCTTGAATGTCTGCTGTCCTGTAGTTCCAGATGAAGTGGCTACAAAAAAAATTGCAGTTCGTCAATATTTACGGAAAGAACACATAACTCTGCAGTACATTTATTTCACTCAAAAGTAGAACATGGTATAAAGAAATGCCTACCTTGAATGGAAGCTGTTACACACATCGTCTCTGAGGAACATGTGACTAGCGTTGTGGTTAAACACTGCAGATCTGTGCAATTCTGACACTGAAGTGCTCGAGCTGCATTTGGGAGAAAAACAGTCAATGAGTGACGATCACATCTCAAATGTCAAATCAAATATCTAAAGTGTATTCATTTTCTATAAAGGCTGAAAACTGTTCTTCATCGTGTGTAAAGGGATTTTAAATGACATGAGGTTATTATGGTTAAACGTGTTTTATGTGTCTAATTTGCACCACAAGACTCTTCTGCACTATTGCACAGCCAAGTCTTGTCATGTGTTTTGCCCAAGTATTGTATTATATACAATTAAAGTTGAAATACATTTTGTAATTTACTTATCTTTCACATTTTGTTGTATTTATTATTTTAAATTGCCTTTATTTGTTTCCTACATCTGTAGACTGCTTCTTCTGCTGTTCTATAATTTACCCCCTGTGGATCAATTAAGTCTTATCTATATTCATATTATCTAGAATATTTGTACGGATTTAAAAAGATTCTTGGTAAATTAAACAACAATTTTAAGAAAAAGTAAAGTTACCTGTGCTGGAGAGGAGCAAGTAGAGGGTCAGAGAAAAGATCAGCTTCATCATGATGAACAGGTAAGTACTGTAGATTAGTTTTACTGGATACTACACCTTCATATCCACAATACTTTATATACTGCAAAGGTGTTGTATAAATAGTACAACTCATGCGTAAAAACCTTGAGGCATTGGGTGTGTTCTCATATCTTCTTTTGTTACTTTGAAAAGCATCACGTCAACAAACCCTCCCACACCCTTTTACATTTTTTATGTTTACTCAGATAGTAAAGTATAAATACTTAATTCTTAAGTTTTACATTTAAATATGAATTATTTCTTATTTGGGTGTCTTTAATAATCATTACCCTCTTCTGCTTTCTGAAAATATTTCTCATCCATTTTTTTCACCAGTTCTTTTCTAGTAACACATTATTTCTTTATTTTAGAGATTGAATGTCTAGGTCTTAATAAAGGATGGTGGATTGTGTAATTCCAAGGGACAACGATGAAAATAAGTCCATGATCATGTAATGTAGTTTCAGTGCCTTTTAATAATTCTTTCAAAGTAGCAGTAATGCACAGCAGAAAGTTTATTTCTTTATTTTTAATAAGTTTGTTGTTTTGTGTCGTGCGTCAGTGAGCCAAAGAGAAAAGAAATACCAGATTTCCTTGACGCCAAAACACATAATAGAGTCAAAGTTTCTTGATTGCCTTTTTTTTATTCAAATTTGAAAGTAGTTTCACATATTGCTCAACATCCTTCAAAAAAAAAGGTAATTTTTTTAAATTGTTTACCAGATATATTATAAAAAATGTATTTTTGGGTTAGGGGTAGGACAGCACCCAGTATGTAATTCATGTGCCTTTTAATTGTTCTTTCAAAGTAGCACGAATGCACAACAGAACATTTATTTTTATTTTTAATTGGTTTGTTGTTTTGTGTCATGAGTCAGTGAGCCAAAGAGAAAAGAAAAAATAGATTTCCTTGACGCCAAAACAAATAATAGAGTCAATGTGATAGACGTTGTTCTGACAGGGAGGAAATAGTCTGACGTACTATGCAAAGGAATGCCCTTACTCACACATTATTATTATACTCTTACTGGCTTTGCGTGTGCTTCTTGAAATCAGTTGAAATGTTGTGGAACTGGCAACCCGACAAAACATTCCATTTGCTTCCATCTGTCCACTCTGGGCTTGCAAAAGTACAAAGTCAAGCTGTGCTCATCTTAACCCTGTTGTACAGACATTAGCTGAATGACATAGGCCACAACACATTTGTATATTCCTATATTTGGAGAGTAGGTTTATTGGGAGAATGCTCTAGAAACGTATGCATTTCTCTCACCAGGAGGCACTTTGGAAAAGACGGTCAATAAAAAGACAAAACAAAAAAAAAACACAGGAGATGACAAGAGAGCAGTTGTCTAGGATTATATTTAGTTGGCTAAAAGAAAGTTGCTGTTGCTGGAGTTTCCTTTTTGGATCTCTGTGACCAGGTGATGGAGTTTCTCCGACAGCGCCACCTGGTGGAAGAGAACGCCGCAGATAAGATGAGAAGCTCTGTATTCATTTGTGTCATTTGTGTGTATCCAGTCCAGATGTGTTTGTGTGTGAAGCTCACCGTGTAAGAGTCGGGCTCCTGCAGCCTCTTGTGTCGGGGGTGCAGAGTCTGGAGGGAACTCTGGACCTTTACTCTAGTTTCTGCAGCGCTGCTCAGAGGGTGTGTGACCTACAAAGAGTGGGAGACACATTCATAAAGACTCAACTCCTACAAAGCACGGCCCTGCAATATTGTCTGGTTTTTAACCGTTACGAAGCAACAAATCTATCTTTTTATTAATAAGTATGATACTGGTATTAACTGTGGTTTATTATACATTCTACTGCTGAATCACATACAGTACATGCCGGGTGACTTTCTGCACTGAAGGACCACAAAGAGGATATTCATCTTTTTTGTGTTTCATCCTAAATTGTTTTTTCTTTTCTTTCCCATAATACCTTTGAATAAAAATAACCCACATCAAATATTTGAATTTGCTGCTTTCAGATTATGGTTAAAGTGTACAGAGAGAGACAAGGGCTGAATTCAAATTGCAGACTTTAAGGGTGTGTCTTCCCTCTGAAGTCCAGAGCGTCTACTGCTGTCCAATACATCAAGTCCACAAGGGAGATAATGCACACTTTATACAGCCTTCCAGTCCACTTCTGGTGTACAATTCAACAGACTTTTGTTCAGATGAGAACCCACAAATATGGACGTGATGGTGGATAAGAAACAAGAGCAACAGCAACTAGTCTACTCATTTAAAAAAGATACTAAAATCTTTGAGCAGCTCCGGTCCATCCTCACCTGTCCTTTGGTGATCACCTCCTGGTGCAGACAGGTGACCTGAGCTGGAATGACTGAGACACAGGAGTTATCACACATCATCAGCGGGTAACAGCTCAGAGACACTCCCGCCTCTGGAGGAGACTCCACAGCGAGACTCACCAGGTCCAGAAAAGGATGGCCTCCGAGGGACGGGAAAAAAAAGAGTGGGAAGCCGTGAAAACATTTACAAGCGCGCTGGCAGCCCAGTGAGGCTGCGATGCTCGTCATACACCAGGAGACCAAAGGATTCTATTCTTACAGCATTACGACATTACGACTGTAACGAGGGGTGGTGTCAGTAGGACATTGTGTTTCCTAAATCAAAAAGGGTTTGTTTATCAAGTGGTGACTTTATTTTTGTCCATCCTAACTTGTTGGGCTCAGTTCCACGTTGCCAAAGATGGCTCAACTTTCGCGAGTTGAACCTGTACTTAGGCTCAAATGTGAACATGAGCATCCTGTGTGGGTGATATGAATACAATACTTTCTCACAATAAAATGAATATTATCAATGGAATAAATCGGTAGAAGTCTGTTTTGGGTGATCCAGCGAACTGAATTCCTTTAAAAATGTAAGGTGCTTTCTCTCATTATTGCAAAGATCACATATATATCGTTGAATAATGGCCCTAATACACCAAGAGACATTAAAGAGATGGACGAGATAAACGAAGGACTGCCATCCTTTACTTTAACAAAAGTACTAATATCACAATATCAAAATACTCAAATACAAGTAAAAGTCCTGCATTTAGAATTCTACTTAAGTCAAAGTACAGAGGTATTATCAGCTAAGTTTACTTGAAGTATTAAAAAGTACAAGTACTCATTTTGCAGACAATCGGCCCTTGTGACTGATACACTTTAATTAATTAAATTATGAAATGAATATTGATGCATCAATGTGTACACAGCATTTTTCAGCTGTAGCTGCTCGAGGTGAAGCTAGTTTTAAACTGGTTTATACAGTTCGATCATTTAGTCCAGTGGATCCCAACAGACCTGACTGAGGGGCCATGAGAGCATTAATGGGAGAGGAAAGTAACAGAAACACAAAGAAATATTAATTTAGCTTTTTTTAGTGAATTATTGGATACTTTGACCTCTTTGGGTCAGGAACAGTGTTTGAAATTAAACCATGTGAGAAGTTAAGCCGAAAAAAAAAATCACTCTTTGGTGGAACTCATGTGAGACCCAGTTACACACTGCTTTTTGTACGACCCAAAAAGAGTTGGGGACCACCGGTTCAATATTTGCTGTATTTTGTAAGCTGATTATATGTTTTTACCATGTATATTCTAATGTATTTTGTAATGTATTTTGTTAATATGAACTATCAAATGAATGTAGTGCAGTAAAAAAGTACAAGAGTTTGCTGTGAATTGTTGTGGAGTTGAAATATAAAATAGCACAAAATGGAAATACTGAAATAAAATACAAGTACCTCAAAATGTACTTAGCTATTTGTCCCCATTGTGCAACACACAGTATACTATGTATATTGTTGAAGTTAGAAAGCGGAGAAAATTTATTATTATTTACCTTATTAATTATTATTTACTTTATTAATCTATATATTTTTGAGGGATTTGAAGTGAAATTGCATGAAACCAGAGGCCTTAAAATAGAGATTCTCCAGAAAGTGAGACGCTTGTCAACAATCAGCTGGTAAAAGCCTCAACACATTGTTCAGTATAAAACGTAGCACCGCAAGTTACCAGCCAACACTGTAGCTGTCAATCACAGGCAGGAAGTTCTGAGGGTAGGCGATGGCGTAGGACAAGAAGGCCGCCAACTCGCCCTCGTGGATCTTCCCAGGCTCACCTCCCAGAAGCTCACACACACGACTCAACCAGCCCTTCGTCAACGAAATGATGTCGACTGGATTGGGGTCCCCATTCAGCGCCACAAGAGTCTGATTGGAGACGTGATACGGGGACATGTTATTGAGGACACAGTTAACTTCTTTCCCACAGGATCGCCTATTGTTCTTTGGAGACCGACGACGATAACCCTGAAAGATTTCACACCTTGCCATGTTTGAATTCAACATGATTTGTACTGTATTGTTCTGATGTTTGATCCCATATATGCCATAATGTAAACGGTGAAGCCACAATTGAGTTCCAAACTTCCAAACTGAAGAACTAAAACAAAGAAGTTGAAAAAAACAAGTGTGTGTTATTCTTTAGCTTGATTTAACTGTTTATTATTTTCAATTATCTAAATGATATGATGTCTTATCAGCAATACGCTACTGACTAAACCTTTTGATGTGTTCACACAACACTCTTACAGTGGACAGCCTTTTGCACTAGGCAGTAAAAACACACAACTTGTAATCGTCGAGCTAAAAAAAGCTTTAAAATCATCATCAGTACTCACTTGTGGCCACACCTCCTCCAGCGACATAAAGGAAGTGACGTATGAGTGTGCCATGGTCCCCGCGACCGGGATCCCAAACAGGAAACCAGCCTGAACGTTACTGGTGAGATCAAACCCTGAAAGACAGGTTCGAGTGTCAGTCTGCGGAAGTGTCAACGTTATTAACCTGCAAGAACATACTCAACTTTTTCCATGACGTGTATCTGTACAGGTCAACCCATGACCACGTCACTTACACTTAGCATGAAAAGGTAAACAACAAAGGCATTGATCTCGTCAGACATGGAACTCTCATTCAGTGAAAGAAGTATTCAGATCCTGTACCGAAGTAAAATTAACAGTACAGCAACGTAACAATACTCCATCACAGCCTGCCAACAGTCCTGCATGAAAAAACGTTCATTTACCAATATCTACTCTTTGTTTCTTGAATTTATTCTTGAGAAAGTTCATTAAAAGTCTACGTTTGATTCATGATGAGTTCTTAAACAGCTGGATTTTCTGGTAATATTAAATTATTATTATTATTAAATTGTTGTTATGATAATGAATCCCATTGTAATAGTAGTTATAAAAATAGTTTTGAAATGGAGGAGCTTCAGCAGGAAGTGAACGCAAAACGAGCTGTCACACTAAGGAGAGTCAGTTGTGGATATTAAGTAACACAAACAATGTATGGAATGTTAGTACTCGTTGAGATATTTACTGTCATATAAATTACTACTATTATTTATTATATGAATTTAAAGTTATGAAACGGACAATTTCGCTATTTACACAATTTGATTGACTATTTAAAAAATGTTGTGTATATTTCAAATACACTATAATACATTACAGTACTGTATATAGAATAAAGCTTACTGTAGTTCAAATTATAATTAGGCTATAACCTAAAGCACAATTTTGCTGTTTTCAAATACAGTAACATCAGTAGAGCAAATTGGTTACTAAGCTGGTTGACTGGTGGTTTACTACATTTCTAAATATTTAATAGTCCTGATAAAAACTGTAGGCTATCACTGCCAAATATAAAAATATAATATGAACTATTTAGATTTGTTTCCATATCTGTCATGTATAAAAAGACCCAAAATAAACACTCAAAGCGGACTACTTGATTACCATAAGGACATTATTTGTTTATACAGTAATGATTCTCTCCTAAACTTTTTGATCCATATATGTGACAAATCACTGTGATCACTATCAGCAGTTTCCACTGTAATGGAAATTCTTATTGGCGTAAAAGTACAATATATCCGTATGAGATGTAGTGAAGTGAAGAAATACTCAAGCAAACTTTGCTAAGCTACTCACGGTGCTGCAGGGTTGTACGCCTGGGTGAGCCAGTACACTGTGACGTCACTGTAGGGTGCAGTTACATGTGCAACAAAACAACCACGGCCTGAGGTGAAACAGCCATGAAACAATCAACCAGAAAGGGTTCAGAGGTTAGAGCTGTAGAGTGTTAAAGTTGCTAAATTTGATATTCAGAGCATTAATATAGAAGCAAAAAACTTGTTTTGCTATGTAAATATATCTTGGATGAATAGTATGTCATGTAGTAAAAATTCCTAATAGTAATATAAATAATCTTTAAATATAAAATAATAATAATAAAAATAATAAAATTATCTTTTGAAGCTCCATCTATTGTGTACTTATTGTTAAACTAAGATCAACCCTGGTATAAAACTAGAAAACACATTGTGTCCTTCCTTTCACATATAATCCTTTCTGAGATGAACACAAGCTAACCAAACTAACAGATGATGATCACAGAACATGTTCAGTACATCTATGCTCAATCAGGTACGTGAACAGCTGTTTACAATTCCTCAGTGTCTGTTAATTGTTGTTTTGTGACTGTCAGGGCTGTTTCTGTAGTGTCTTCAGTGTGTTCCTTTGGCTTAAGGTGTCCCTGGTGGTGAATGTAGCCAGTGAATGTGGCTTCACTGAAGAGCACTACGAAGACCTGCAGCAGCTCCAGCGGGACTTTGGGCCGTATCACTTCAATGTGCTGGCCTTCCCCTGCAACCAGTTTGGGCAGCAGGAGAATAAATAAAAGAGGGCAGCAATGAAATAAAGGAACAAAGGAAGATGGCAATAACTGATACATATTAACTTGTATTCCTTCCCTCATTCTCTGCAGAGTCTTCTGGAAATGAGCCTGACTGGAATTTCTGGAAGTATCTTGTTGATGTAAATGGCAACGTGTTGGATGCATGGGGACCAAAAGTTTCTGTCAAAGACATCAGACCCTAATTAGCTGAAATGGTGCGTCAGATAATCCTAAAGAAGAAAGAAGAACTTTAACCTCCTGTTAAACGACACTTTGGAGTTCGGATTTTAAGAGATAAACTGAACACATTCATTTTGCTTGTACGATCAGAATTTGTCAGACTAAACCATTACCAAGTCACATAGCAAAAGCAAGTTTTACTTGCTTACTGAAAGCACTGATGAAACACCACTATTTTCTTTCAATTTCAATATCAAGTTTTATATCAGGTGGATGTCATTTGAAGCTGCAGCTTTGATCCAAAGAGTTCCTGTTTTCCTATTTGTTTGTCACATGGATTATGTGTTTTGCTGTTTTATTCTGATTTGTTGAATAAACTTTTACTGTAATAAGATAGAGGTATACCTGGCTACTAAGTTTTTGTAATCTTGTTTTATTTACTAAACATTTTCAGAACACAAACATTAATTTATGAAAAACATATCTATTTCTTCGTGATTTCACTACATTGGGTGCAGTGAAGACACAATTTTCAACCAGGTTCTGCTGTTTTGATTGTTTTGCTGAATCACCCTATTTACCATAAAGATAAGGGCTTATAGCAGACTATAATCAAGTTGAAGGTCTTTTCAGTTTGTATAGGTGTAGTTTTAAACAACTTGAACTCAACTTGAGCTTTCAGAATTGGATGCTGGTATATAAACAGAAAATGAATGACATGTAACACAGTTGTAATAATGTATAATAACTCTTCATCGGAGAAGTTAGAATTGTTGATTATACACTACGCATTACTAAACACTTAAAATGTCTTTATATTTGCTTAAAACTTATAATGTGTAAAACAATGCATTATAATTAAAGTCAATGATGAGTAGGGTGGGTTTATTTTCAGAAAGATTTTTTGTTATAATTGTTGAAATTCTCATTACATCCCCAAACATCTGGTATGTGTGGCTGTCACAGTCCTGTAATAAGCCTGTGAAAGGATTGGATTGCATACCAGGGCCTTGAGAACATTACCACACCTGCTTTTGCTGAATTGCCACTCCTACTTACCACCACTAAACAATAGTCCTATTATGAACACAATAATGATTCAACAAGTAAGACAGTATGACGGGTATAACATTGTCACTACCTCTGCTTCTCTGCCACTCCATTCTGCCGTTCCCACTTCCCCAGGCCCTTACATTTCTTTAACACCTTGCAGTCATTGACATTCTATAACTGTCCACCAGATGCTCTTTGACTTTTCCACCTGCCGTAGTCACCTGCCATTCACAGTCACCTGTAGATTCTCTTTCACTTCTCTTCGTACTTGCTCCCTATGCCAGTAAGCCTACCTTCATTTTCAATAAATCACTGAGTTGTTCTTGTTCACCTGGATTGTCGGCATTTAGGCCCTTTTCATGCTGCCTCGCACTCACCTGACTCATAAAAGTCATACCATCAGTCCCATTATTTACGGTTTTGGGGCAGCCCATCATTATCCTAATGCCATGGTTATTTATCATAGTGAAAGCAGGGGAAGCTGTACGCTTTAATACTATTCATGGTTAACTTTTAATTACTTTGACACAAAATGCATTCGATGACAGTGATATGACTCAACCACCACCAAAACTGTATTTACAATTCATTTTGCAGATATTTACAAACTAATTCACAACATAACATAAAATTACTATAAAGTATTTGCTACACTCTGCTTCACCTCAACAATTTAAAAAAATAAAATAAAAAGGACCACAGCTACTCCCCAGCATGATATTACTTTTCCTTCCGGCGGTTGCAATTCATTAACATATAGTATAATTATTGTCCTCATGGAGGAAAGTTCAGAGACCAGAGGGCTACCGGTTGTGTGGCATTTAGGTTGCATTAGTGCATTTTGGATGTGAGATGAACTGTTGCGTTGAGAGGCATGTGGATAAAGATAACTTTGTAAAGAGTTTGAAACAAGAACTCAGGATGGAGAAATGTGTGTAACCACAGTCCTAGTAGTGAGGAGAATAGTGGAATGAACTGAGGCTAAATATGTTTGAGGCCCAGATATTTGTGGTATGTCACTGAGTGTAACCAATTATATAACAAAAAATGAATTAAATTAATCTTTTCTATTAAAGTGGCTTCATATTTATCTTTAGTTCATTAGTCTTGGCCTTTTGGATAAAAACACCACAGAAGCTATACATTGTTCTCAAACATCAGAAAAGCTTTATTAAACAGGTTTTAAATTACATAGACATTACATTACACCACTGCAATAAATATGCATATTATATATAAATATATTTGAAAAAGTGCAAAACACAAATCAAAAATAGTAGAGTGCAGTTCAAGGTTATAATTTTCAGCTTGAATGAATGGCGTTTGATCTACTTAAATATTTAAATCATGTGCTTGTTATTTAATCTCCTTTTCTCTTTCTTAGTCATCTGTTTTTGGTAGTGATATATTACAACTGAAACAATAAAACTCTAATTATTTAATCTTTACTTTTCTATTGCTCTCATTTGTTTCTTAACCAGGCAATGTTTTAGCTTAGTTTTAGTTTTCTTATTGGTTATCATTTTATTTTGTTTAGTTGAAAACAATATTTTTCACTGCTTATTTTCATTTTTATTTTACGATAATAATCTTGTTTCAGAGTCCTTCTGGTAGCTTCATAGGTGCTTTATCAAAGCACCCTTGTTCTAACAGACAGCAAAGATAATAAGTCCGAGCAGCAGATGGATCACACTCAGTCTGAAACAGCAGGCGTCACTGGTAGTAGCTATGGCTTGTTGGTTTGGTTGGCTGGTGGCTGTTGTAGATGTTGTTGGGCCAGATGTGGTTGTATCAATTGTTGTTGTTGGGGCCACAGTTGTTGTCGTTGGAGCAACAGTTGATGTTTGGGCTGCAGTTGTTGTAGTGGCAGCAATTGTTGTTGGTGTGGCAGTCGTTTGTGTTGGGGCAACAGTTGTTGTTGTTTGGGCTGCAGTTGTTGTCGTGGTGGCAATTGTTGGGGCCACAGTGGTTGTCATTGGAGCAACAGTTGATGTTTGGGACGCAGTTGTTGTAGTGGCAGCAATTTTTGTTGGGGTGGCAGTCGTTTGCGTTGGGGCAACAGTTGTTGTCGTTTGGGCTGAAGTTGTTGTGGCAGCAATTGTTGTTGGGGTGGCAGTCGTTTGCGTTGGGACAAGAGTTGTTGTTTGGGCTGCAGTTGTTGTCGTGGCAGCAATTATTGTTGGGATGGCAGTCGTTTGCGTTGGGACAAGAGTTGTTGTTTGGGCTGCAGTTGTTGTCGTGGCAGCAATTGTTGTTGGTGTGGCAGTCGTTTGCGGTGGGGCAACAGTTGTTGTCGTTTGGGCTGAAGTTGTTGTGGCGGCAGCAATTGTTGTTGGGGTGGCAGTCATTTGCGTTGGGACAAAAGTTGTTGTTGTTGGGACAAGAGTTGTTGTGTGGGCTGCAGTTGTTGTCGTTGGTGCAGCGGTTGAGGTTGGGGCAGCAGTTGTAGTTGATGCAGTGGTTGTTGTTGGGGGAGCAGTTGTTGTCGTTGGTGCAGCGGTTGAGGTTGGGGCATCGGTTGTCGTTGATGCAGTGGTTGTTGTTGGGGGAGCAGTTGTTGTCGTTGGTGCAGCAGATGTTGTTGGGGGAGCAGTTGTTGTCGTTGGTGCAGCTGTTGTTGTTGGGGGAGCAGTTGTTGTCGTTGGAGCAACAGTTGATGTTTGGGCTGCAGTTGTTGTAGTGGCAGCTATTGTTGTTGGTGTGGCAGTCGTTTGTGTTGGGGCAACAGTTGTTGTCGTTTGGGCTGAAGTTGTTGTGGCAGCAATTGTTGTTTGGGCTGCAGTTGTTGTCGTGGTGGCAATTGTTGTTGGGGCCACAGTGGTTATCATTGGAGCAACAGTTGATGTTTGGGACGCAGTTGTTGTAGTGGCAGCAATTTTTGTTGGGGTGGCAGTCGTTTGCGTTGTGACAAAAGTTGTTGTCGTTGGGACAAGAGTTGTTGTGTGGGCTGCAGTTGTTGTCGTGGCAGCAATTATTGTTGGGATGGCAGTCGTTTGCGTTGGGACAAGAGTTGTTGTTTGGGCTGCAGTTGTTGTCGTGGCAGCAATTGTTGTTGGTGTGGCAGTCGTTTGCGGTGGGGCAACAGTTGTTGTCGTTTGGGCTGAAGTGGTTGTGGCGGCAGCAATTGTTGTTGGGGTGGCAGTCATTTGCGTTGGGACAAAAGTTGTTGTTGTTGGGACAAGAGTTGTTGTGTGGGCTGCAGTTGTTGTCGTTGGTGCAGCGGTTGAGGTTGGGGCAGCAGTTGTAGTTGATGCAGTGGTTGTTGTTGGGGGAGCAGTTGTTGTCGTTGGTGCAGCGGTTGAGGTTGGGGCATCAGTTGTCGTTGATGCAGTGGTTGTTGTTGGGGGAGCAGTTGTTATCGTTGGTGCAGCAGATGTTGTTGGGGGAGCAGTTGTTGTCGTTGGTGCAGCTGTTGTTGTTGGGGGAGCAGTTGTTGTCGTTGGAGCAACAGTTGATGTTTGGGCTGAAGTTGTTGTTGTGGCAGCAATTGTTGTTGTTGGGGGAGCAGTTGTTGTCGTTGGTGCAGCGGTTGTTGTTGGGGGAGCAGTTGTTGTAGCTGGTGCAGCGATTGATGTTGGGTTAGCAGTTGTTGTAGTTGGTGCAGCGGTTGTTGTTGGGGGAGCAGTTGTTGTCGTTGGTGCAGCGGTTGTTGTTAGGGGAGCAGTTGTTGTCGTTGGTGCAGCGGTTGTTGTTGTCGGGGGAGCAGTTGTAGTCGTTGGTGCAGTTGTTGTTGTTTGGGGAGCAGTTGTCGTTGGTGCAGCGGTTGTTGTTGGAGGAGCAGTTGTTGTCATTGGTGCAGCGGTTGTTGTTGGGGGAGCAGTTGTTGTCATTGGTGCAGTTGTTGTTGGAGCTGCAGTTGTTGATAGTAGGGCAACAATTGTTGATCTTGGGGTGGTGGTCGTTGTTGTTATGGCAGTAGTCGTTGGAGCTGCAGTTGTTGTTGAAAAAATGGTTGTTGTCGTTAGTGCAGCGGTTGTTGTTGGGGGAGCAGTTCCTGCAACATTCCTTTATCCAAAATGTGGTAGCAGTTGGAGGTTATCCTCACTAGACTCAACTTCTCACCTCAGCTACACTCTGGGCACTCTTTTTAGAATAGGGCCGCTACTTCGGCAGCTAACCAAGGCATCTCCTCTACTACCCTACAAAATTGGGTCGTTGGTCATCCTCTGCCTTCACGTCTTACGTCCACTCTGATCTCAACACCATCCTTGAGAAGCAAGATCATTGAAGCCTTAAAATCCGGTAAGGAATGCATATAACTGGTGGTGGTGACATGTTCACGTCGATTGTTATATTATTGATAGGTCATATTACTAGTATCGGCTCATAGCAGGGGATAGCATTATATCCTTCTGAAAATGTTCCTTCTAATAACACTAAAGATATTTCTCTAGCGTGCTAATGGATAGTCTCTCATCACGGTATAATACCGTGCCCTCCCTGCTGTGTTTACCTTACTCTATTTTCCTCTGGTGTGACTCGACCGTTTTCCCATCTGATTGGTCTAACACTGTTTCTCAATCTCCTGGTCTCACGTGACCTGGTTTATCATGACTGTTTCCTAGGTGAACGTGACCTGGATTAACGTAACTGTTTCCTAGGTGACCGTGACCTGGCTTAACGTGTCTGTTTCCTGGTCCGACGGGACCGCTTTCCATTCCCAAAAGAAAGATGGGTCTGAGGTGCCCTATTTCTCATTTCCTGGTCCAAGTGAAAAGAGAGAATTTCTAGTTTTGCAGTCAGAATGACATCATTTCTAGTTTCGCGGTCCGAATGTTGTGAGACCTGTCAAAAGCTTGACATACGTTCTAGTTTCCCGGGCGGCCCGGTCTGGTTGTGCTGAGGCAGCAAGACCCCCAACCATGCTGTTCTGCGTTCTCCCTTGAACCCCCCTATTCTGCGCTGCGGTCTAAACGTTACCCCCGACTATCCTAAGCTGCGGTCTAACCTGACCCAACCTATCCTTGTCTGCGGTCTAGCTTGACCCTCACCTATCCCGTCCTGCGCTCGGGCCCTCCGCAGGGCCGACCCACCATATATTTCGGGATCTGTTGAAATCCTACCATACGTCACTATGGGCTATCTAGACCCGCACTATTCTGTATCTGCGGTCTAACCTGACCCAACCTGTCCTAGTCTGCAGTCCTTCGTGACATTCTTCTATCCTTGGCTTTGACTAACCTTGACCTCTTACCTCTGGTCTAACATCTACTCACTCACGTTCTAGCCTTGAATTCCCTCGTGACTAATTTTCTATGTTCTTAGGAAATTCACCACAGCAGTAAGGTATTTATTTATTTATATAAATAAATTTCTTTTGGGGGATTAGGCCTATTGGACCGCAGAATCCCTACCCTCGGTGATAGTATTTCATGATGGAGTCCAATCGCCAAAGACTTTGCACTTTTCATATTTGCATGTGTAATAAATCATTGTTAAACTATAAAACAAGTCTCTCCTGATTGAAATGGAGCGCAAGTTCAGTCAGGAAGACACTAACGGGTAATCTCTGTCTCTCCTATCCTTGTAATTACTCTATCAGCTGATTGGGGGAGTGCACATTTAACTATCCAACCAGATGCGGCACAGTTTCCTTAAGCCAATCATATCTGTGCGGTCAACTTTAAAAGTGTTCTCTCTGCTGCTGTCAGTTGTCATTTCAGCTAAGCAGACGCGACCCGCCTCCACCCCAGGCACCTCCAGTCAGCATCACATTCATGCTCCTGATTCATCATCAGATTGGAGCAACTCCCTTCACCACCACCACCAGGGTCTGGACTCCAGGGGGGATTAGGCCTATTGGACCGCAGTATCCCTACCCTCGGTGATAGTACTTCATGATGGAGTCCAATCGCCAAAGACTTTGCACTTTTCATATTTGCATGTGTAATAAATCATTGTTAAACTATAAAACAAGTCTCTCCTGATTGAAATGGAGTAAGAAGAGGACAAAACAAAGTTCTGATGAACATTTGTAGTCATATGTTGGGCTTTCAACTGAATTATTACTACATGATGGGAAAGCTATTTAAATGAGAGATTTTTCATGAGAGAAATTTTTGTGGGGAAGTCACTTGGTGGAACTGCAAACATGCATTTTGTAAGCGAATCATATTTGCTTTGATATAGAATCTTTCACTGCAAAGTAATCAACAACTGCAGCTGTCAGGTAAATGCACTGGCGTAAAAGTACAATATGTCCGTATGAGATGTAGTGAAGTGAAGAAATACTAAAATTAACTTTGCTAAACTACACCTGGGTGTGCCAGTACACTGTGACTTCACTGTAGGGTGCAGTTACATGTGCAACAAAACAACTACGCCCTGAGGTGAAACAGCCATGAAACAATCAACCAGAAAGGGCTGTTTCTGTAGTGTCTTCACAGTGTGTTCCTTTGGCTTTAGGTGTCCCTGGTGGTGAATGTAGCCAGTGAATGTGGCTTCACTGAAGAGCACTACGAAGACCTGCAGCAGCTCCAGCGGGACTTTGGGCCGTATCACTTCAATGTGCTGGCCTTCCCCTGCAACCAGTTTGGGCAGCAGGAGAATAAGTAAAAGAGGGCAGAAATGACATAAAGGAACAAAGGAAGATGGCAATAACTGATACATATTAACTTGTTTTCCTTCCCTCATTCTCTGCAGAGTCTTCTGGAAATGAGCCTGACTGGAATTTCTGGAAGTATCTTGTTGATGTAAATGGCAACGTGTTGGATGCATGGGGACCAAAAGTTTCTGTCAAAGAAATCAGACCCAAAACAGCTGAAATGGTGCGTCAGATAATCCTAAAGAAGAACTTTAACCTCCTGTTAAACGACACTTTGGAGTTCGGATTTTAAGAGATAAACTGAACACATTCATTTTGCTTGTACGATCAGAATTTGTCAGACTAAACCATTACCAAGTCACATAGCAAAAGCATATTGTTGCATATTTGTTGAAATTCTCATTACATCCCCAAACATCTGGTATGTGTGGCTGTCACAGTACTGTAATAAGCCTGTGAAAGGATTGGATTGTATACCAGGGCCTTAAGAACATTACCACACCTGCTTTTGCTGAATTGCCACTCCTACTTACCACCACTAAACAATAGTCCTATTATGAACACAATAATGATTCAACAAGTAAGACAGTATGACGGGTATAACATTGTCACTACCTCTGCTTCTCTGCCACTCCATTCTGCTTCTCTGCCACTCCATTCTGCCGTTCCCACTTCCCCAGGCCCTTACATTTCTTTAACACCTTGCAGTCATTGCCATTCTATAACTGTCCACCAGATGCTCTTTGACTTTTCCACCTGTCGTAGTCACCTGCCATTCACAGTCACCTGTGGATTCTCTTTCACTTCTCTTCGTACTTGCTCCCTATGCCAGTAAGCCGACCTTCATTTTCAATTAATCACTGAGTTGTTCTTGTTCACCTGGATTGTCGGCATTTAGGTCCTTTCCATGCTGCCTCGCACTCACCTGCCTCATAAAAGTCATAACATCAGTCCCATTATTTACGTTTTTTTTTCATCATTATCCTAATGCCATGGTTATTTATCATCGTGAAAACAGGGGAAGCTGTATTTAATACCATTCATGGATAATCTTGAATTGCTTTGACACAAAATGCATTCGATGACAGTGATATGACTCAACCACCACCAAAACTGTATTTACAATCTATTTTGCAGATATTTACAAACTAATTCACAACATAACATACAATTACTATAAAGTATTTGCTCCACTCTGCTTCACCTCAACAATTTAAAAAAATAAAATAAGAAGGACCACAGCTACTCCCCAGCATGATATTACTTTTCCTTCTGGTGGTTGTAATTCATTAACATATAGTATAATTATTGTCCTCATGGAGGAAAGTTCAGAGACCAGAGGGCTACCGGTTGTGTGGCATTTAGGTTGCATTAGTGCATTTTGGATGTGAGATGAACTGTTGCGTTGAGAGGCATGTGGATAAAGATAACTTTGTAAAGAGTTTGAAACAAGAACTCAGGATGGAGAAATGTGTGTAACCACAGTCCTAGTAGTGAGGAGAATAAAGGAATGAACTGAGGCTACATATGTTCGGGGCCCAGACATTTGTGGTATACCACTGAGTGTAACCAATTATATAACAAAAAATAATTTAAATTCATCTTTTTATTAAAGTGGCTTCACATTTGTCATAAGTTCATTATTCTTGACCTTCTGGATAAAAACTCCACAGAAGCTATACATTGTTCTCAAACATCAGAAAAGCTTTATTCAACAGGTTTTAAATTACATAGACAGTAGTCACATTACATTACACCACTGCAATAAATATGCATATTATATATAAATATATTTGAAAAAGTGCAAAACACAAATCAAAAATAGTAGAGTGCAGTTCAAGGTTATCATTTTCAATTGTTTTTAATTTTATATTTTAGGTTTTAATTTAAGATTTCATTTTACTTTAGTTAATGTCAGTTTTCAGAGTGTGTTTGCTAGCTTTAGCTTAGTTCCATTTTTCATTAAGGTTTAGCTTTAGTTTTTATATATTTAGTTTTACAGAATCTTTTGATGTTTTTGTGCCAGAGATGATGTCTCAGATGAAGCTATATTCACAAACAAAATAAATGATGGAAGAACTGTGTTAGAATGGCCATTATGTTTTAATCTTGTGATCTGGGAATCAACTTAAGTACTCTTTCACGATCACACTCACAAGAAAACTTGCGACCTGCAATTAGTCCGACTCTAACAATAACTCTGAGCTGAATAGCTTGGATAACTGGCATTTGATTTACTTAAATATTTAAATCAAGTTCTTGTTATTTAATCTCATTATCTCTTTTTTAGTCTACTTTTTTTGGTAGTGATATATTATAGCTGAAACAATAAAACTCTAATTATTTCATCTTTACTTTATTTTATTTTTACCTTATTTTACTTTTCTATTGCTGTCATTTGTTTCTTGTTTTAGCTTAGTTTTAGTTTTCTTATAGGTTATCGTTTTTATTTTGTTTCAATTGAAAACAATATTTTTCACTGCTTATTTTCATTTTATTTTACGATAATAATCCTGTTTCAGAGTCCTGGTAGCTTCATAGGTGCTTTGTCGAAGCGCCCTTGTTCTAACAGACAGCAAAGATAATGAGTCCGAGCAGCAGATGGATCACACTCAGTCTGAAAGAGCAGGCGGCACTGGTGGTACATGTGGTTGTAGCAGTTGTTGTCGTTGGTGCAGCGGTTGTTGTTGGAGCTGCAGTTGTTGTGGCAGTATTACACAAACTGGTTCCACAACAGGATGGTCCACTGCTGATGCTTCCAACACTTTGGAAGAAAGGAAGGCTACCCAGGCTTGCAGCAGCTGCACACAGGTTTGCAGATGCACAGCCAAAAGCTGGAGAAGTGCTGGACCCACTTGTCACTGTAGAGGAAAAATCATTGTTTAACTACACAGCCTTCATTGTTGTAAGTTTTCTAATTCATTAAAATACGTAATACCACTATGTAGAATATACTTTAAAAAAATACAAGTATTTTCACTTTGTACGTGTTATTACTATACTTTGAATACTATTGAATTTTGACATTTTGTGAATATTAGAACAAAAAGTAAGTGTATTGACTTTTTTCTTGAAGTAACTAGTCACTATAACAGTCATAGGACTGTACAGCAGTAAAAAATTACCAATGATATTTAGTGGACTATAAGTATTAAGTACCATATCATAGAAATACTACAAATTCTTTAGAACAGCAGTTCAGGACATGTACTTCTTTACTTTCCTCCACTTGTTGATTTTCCAGATCTCACATGTAGTTGGTTTAAGATACTTTAAGGTTGTAACGTATTTTTTGGCAACTTCGTATGATTAAGACTCACCACTCGCTTGAAAGCAGCGGTCCTCCACCCCACTACATGGTAATGTAGAAGTACATTGAGAAGTCACAGGGTTACAAGTGAGACACTGTAGGGCATTAGCTGTCTGAGCAGCAGGGACTGAAAGAGAAAAAGACATAATTTGTTTGAGGAAGAGAGAACATTTAAAAGTCACAAAATGTCAGCTTGTCAAAGTCTATTTTGGATTTTTTCATCTTAAATTAGGTATTTATACATCTGTACTTACACGATAGAGTGGCTCCGTTGCAATCATCTGTGTTGCAGCACTCAGCAGATGCAACTGAACTCGAAACACCCAAGTTGGCTGAAAATGTCTGAGAGCCTGTGGCTGGACACAGGGAGGATGATGCACACGCCTTGAATATCTGCTGTGCTGGAGTTCCAAGTGAAGTGGCTACAAAATAAATTGCAGTTCGTCAATATTTACAGAAAGAACACAAAACTCTGCAGTACATTTATTTCACTCAAAAGTAGAACATGGTATAAAGAAATGCCTACCTTGAATGGAAGCTGTTACACACATCGTCTCTGAGGAACATGTGACTAGCGCTGTGGTTGAACACTGCGGATTGGTGCAAGTCTGACATTGAAGTGCTCGAGCTGCATTTGGGAGAAAAACAGTCAATGAGTAACGATCACATCTCAAATCTCAAATCAAATATCTGAAGTGTATTGATTTTCTATAAAGGCTGAAAACTGTTCTTCATCTTGTGTAAAGGGATTTTAAATGACATGAGGTTATTATGGTTAAACGTGTTTTAAGTGTCTAATTTGCACCACAAGACTCTTCTGCACTATTGCACAGCCAAGTCTTGTCATGTGTTTTGCCCAAGTATTGCATTATATACAATTAAAGTTGAAATACATTTTGTAATTTACTTATTTTTCACATTTTGTTGTATTTATTATTTTAAATTGCCTTTATTTGTTTCCTACATCTGTAGACTGCTTCTTCTGCTGTTCTATAATTTACCCCCTGTGGATCAATTAAGTCTTATCTATATTCATGTTATCTAGAATATTTGTACGGATTTAAAAAGATTCTTGGTAAATTAAACAACAATTTTAAGAAAAAGTAAAGTTACCTGTGCTGGAGAGGAGCAAGTAGAGGGTCAGAGAAAAGATCAGCTTCATCATGATGAACAGGTAAGTACTGTAGATTAGTTTTACTGGATACTACACCTTCATATCCACAATACTTTATATACTGCAAAGGTGATGTATAAATAGTACAACTCATGCGTAAAAACCTTGGGCATTGGGTGTGTTCTCATATCTTCTTTTGTTTATTTGAAAAGCATCACGTCAACAAACCCTCCCACACCCTTTTACATGTTTTATGTTTACTCAGATAGTAAAGTATAAATACTTGATTCTTAAGGTCTACATTTAAATGTGAATTATTGATTGTTTGGGTGTCTTTGATAATCATTACCCTCTTCTGCTTTCTGAAAATATTTCTCATCCATTTTTTTCACCAGTTCTTTTCTAGTAACACATTATTTCTTTATTTTAGAGATTGAATGTCTAGGTCTTAATAAAGGATGGTGGATTGTGTAATTCCAAGGGACAACGATGAAAATAAGTCCATGATCATGTCATGTAATTTAAGTGCCTTTTAATACTTCTTTTAAAGTAACAGGAATGCACAGCAGAACATTTATTTTTATCTTTAATTAGTTTGTTGTTTTGTGTCGTGCGTCAGTGAGCCAAAGAGAAAAGAAATACTAGATTTCCTTGACGCCAAAACAAATAATAGAGTCAATGTGAAAGACGTTGTTCTGACAGGGAGGAAATAGTCTGACGTACTATGTAAAGGAATGCCCTTACTCACACATTATTATACTCTTACTGGCATTGCGTGTGCTCCTTGTTTTTCATCAGTTGAAATGTTTTGGAACTGTCAACCCGACAAAACATTCCATTCAATGACTGTATCCATTTTCAACTCAAGTTAAATTTACAATTGTTTTACATATCTTGCACAGCACTGTAGCTACACTGTAATGTTGGTTTTTTTACTGTTCAATCTGGTTTGTTTGATTTCATCCTATCTTAATCTTCTTTGGGTGCTTTCACAAGCCATAGAACAAAAGTCAGTTGAAATATGATTTAGAAATTTTTTTTTTTTCCTAAAAAATATTAAGGCAGCAGTAAGTACATATAAATGTATCTTTAAAATATCTGTTACTTTACCTCAAGAGTCAGGGAAATATCATAACAAGATGTCACCAGTTTTTTTGCTTCTTACAGTCTTTGTCTAATGTATGATATTTGTAATTCATTGTAATGTAGTGTAATTCAATGATTGGATATTTTTGTTAAATTCTGGAAATTGTCATTTAATATGAATATTAATCATTGATTCAGAGCTTCAGAAGTCTTTGCAGGTTAGAAGATCAGCCATGGATTTGAAAAAAATGAAAAAAAGAAATTCTATTAACCAATGGAACAGATTCCTTATTCAGGGGATAGTATACAAATACCACAGCAACAAATGAGCCAGGTGTATATCAGACAAAAAATATTACAAACATCGAAAACATACAGTTGTTAAGTCTCTTGATAGCCTTTTTGTTATTCAAATTTGAAAGTAGTTTCACAAATTGCTCAACATCCTTCAAACAATTTAATTGTTTCCCAAATGTATTATAAAAAATTTATTTTGGGGTTAGGGGTAGGGCAGCACCCAGTATGTACCACGACAGCTTCCTATATACCGTACAGTTGGCCTTACTGGGATCCAGTTTGTCCGCCTCACGCCACTGTTTCCAGCTATGGGTCAGACCAGACGGCTGAGGTATAAGGCCGAGGCTGTCCCAGCAGAGCAGAGCTCTCCATTCTCTCCCCAGCAGCATCCTGCCAACATTTGGAAACCATCATTCCAATCTGAATTTAATGGTAAATTCGCTGATATATGAGATTTGAAAGACTTGCAATTTAAAAAATTTTAATCAGAATGTTCTGATATTGTCAGTGACACTTGGAGTTGGTCTGCTATAATTCTGAAGGGAAATTAGTGTGTGATAAAACCACACAACCGTTTCATTTAAATTCTGATCCCAATTTAGAGGGAGGATAGCTCATAAGATTCAAAGGGCTTTAATTCCGAATTTCCACATCGGGGAGTAATGTGTCACGTTGAAGGAAATGGCTGCCTACCTGAGTCTTGTGTTGTGGTGTCTTTAACAGCTACATTTAGAGTTGGCATCTTTTCACTTAAAACTAGTCAGACTGCAGGTCAAACCTTGCAATGTTGAACAAGCTGAAGACTGCATGCTGGTCAAACTCTAAAAATAACATCAAGAGTTCTGCATGCCCTACCAAACCACCAACACACCAGAAAGGGGTCAGGAAATGTTGCAGACGAATGGAAAAAGGAAACATTTTCACAGTTCTGAAACAAATATCAGGTGAGCTGCAAAGCCCGGAAGAAATACACATAGAAACAAATGCAGCACAAATTGATGAGGATTAGAGATGTTAAAGGGAGACTGGACTTTTGGAAGGCTCTTCGTAATGAGTGAATGACACGGAAGACCGAAACAGACGCACTAATCTGCTTTGTCAGCATTCCTGAGGGCTGTGAAGCAGAAGGCTCAATCGTATTCCTGCAGAGGGCTTTACCCACAATGCTGAACATGAACATCAAGGTTTTCTAAGTGGTAAACTAATCATCTATTACTTCTTTATATGTAATAGCCTGCATACCTGTACATGGGATATATGTAGAGAAGTGAATAATTAAGCACACATTTATTGTGCTTGAAATAGATCACTTTGTCTGAAGTTAAGACCAACAGAGTGTTTACCCCGGCGGAAGTCCACCACCAGTCCTTTGGTTTTACCAGAGTTGATCTGGAGGCGGTTCCGCTGGCACCATCCTATAAAGTCCTGGTTCAGTTCCCTGTATTCCGTGTCATCACCGGTGGAAGTGAGGCCGACGATTGCAGAGTCATCAGAGAACTTTAGCAGGTGGCCGTTTGCAGAGTTGTATTTGAAGTCCGAGGTGTAGATGGTGAAGAGGAATGGAGCTAAAACGGTTCCTTGTGGGGCCCCCGTGCTGCAGGACACCAGGTCGGACTCACACTCCCGTATCCTCACATACTGTGGACGGTTGGTGAGGTAGTCCAAGATCCATGCAGTGAGGTGGTGGTCCACCCCGGTCTGCTCCAGCTTGTCCCTCAGAAGCAGAGGCTGGATGGTGTTGAAGGCACTGGTGAAATCCAAAAACATGACTCTCACAGTGCTTCTAGCCTTTTACAGGTGAGAAAGGCATCTGTGTAGCAGGTAGATGACAGAGTCATCCCCCCCGATGCCAGATTGGTAGGTGAAGTGAAGTGGGTCCAAAGATGAGCTCACCAGGGGGCACTGGATATAATCAGAAATATCCCTGCAGTCTCAAGTCTAGTTATCCACAGTTCATGTCAAAAGACACCACATGACAGCGAAAGTAGAACAGAATAATTCATCGGCCGCATAGTATTTGTATCACTGTAGTAGGAAAATTCCATACATTTTATTTTTAATTTTTAATATAATCTTTAAATTGTTCGCTTCAACAGAACTTCAAAGGATACTCCCTTAAACACAGTAAAACAAATATAAAGTATGTCTCCTCCCCAATGTCCCTAGTGAAGGTCTCTTTCACTGAAGATTCCATGTTATTAGCATACCTAGTTATCACTGTACAGTGTTTCAAATACATATATCATTTATATATAATGCACCGTTGCTGTTTTAAGAAGGTTGCCATTGTGAAGGATTGGGTTTGTATATAGGGTCTACTCTATAATGCACATAGCCCCATGAGGTTTTCAGATGCATCACACTTGAATTGCTTGATTGTGACACTAGATGTCAGCACTAGATGATGCGAACAAAAAGAACGCATGTGCTTACTTATCCAGTGATGAGAAACTGCCTGATTGACTGTGACCTGAAGCATGAGGCTTTAACATGTATTAACCTGCATGAACATACTCAACCTTTTCCATGACGTGTATCTGTGCAGGTCCACCCATGACCACGTCACTTACACTTAGCATGAAAAGGTAAACAACAAAGGCATTGATCTCATCAGACATGGAACTCTCATTCAGTGAAAGAAGTATTCACATCCTTTACCGAAATAAAATTAACAGTACAGCAACGTAACAATACTCCATCACAGCCTGCCAACAGTCCTGCATGAAAAAACGTTCATTCACCAATATCTACTCTTTGTTTCTTGAATTTATTCTTGAGAAAGTTCATTAGAAGTCTACATTTGATTCATGACGAGTTCTTAAACAGCTGGATTTTCTGGTAATATTAAATTATTATTATTATTATTAAATTGTTGTTATGATGATGAATCCCATTGTAATAGTAGTTATAAAAATAGTTCTGAAATGGAGGAGCTTCAGCAGGAAGTGAACGCAAAACGAGCTGTCACACTAAGGAGAGTCAGTTGTGGATATTAAGTAACACAAACAATGTATGGAATGTTAGTACTCGTTGAGGTATTTACTGTCGTAGAAATTACTACTATTATTTATTATATGAATATAAAGTTCGGAAACGCGCAGTTTCGCTATTTACACAATTTGATTGACTGTTTAAAAAATGTTGTGTATATTTCAAATACACCATAATACAGTACAGTACTGTATATAGAATAAAGCTTACTGTAGTTCAAATTATAATTAGGCTATAACCTAAAACACAATTTTGCTGTTTTCAAATACAGTAACATCAGTAGAGCAAATTGGTTACTAAGCTGGTTGACTGGTGGTTTACTACATTTCTAAATATTTAATAGTCCTGATAAAAACTGTAGGCTATCACTGCCAAATATAAAAATAGAATATGAACTATTTCAATTTGTTTCTATATCTGTCATGTATAAAAAGACCCAAAAAAAACACTCAAAGCAGACTACTTGATTACCATAAGGACATTATTTATTTATATAGTAATGATTCTCTCCTAAACGTTTTGATCCATATATGTGACAAATCACTGTGATCACTATCAGCAGTTTCCACTGTAATGGAAATTCTTATTAAAACCTATTATAAATAAACACATATTGTAATATGAATCCTATGTATTACAACTGTAGAATTTCAAGAAATGCAATAACAAATTAGTTTGAACAAACATGTCACCACTCAAATGTGCTCTTGAGTGTCAGTAGATGTTGTTCTTTTACCTGAGAACAAATCCCAAATAAGAAAACATTGGTGAATGTCAGAGTCTTCATCAAAACTATGTCGGTGAGTTTTAGGAAGAAAAGACATAACAGTTGGTGAATGACGCCCATTTATTGTTAATACTGATGCACCCAATTATAATAAGCATTTAACTGTTGTAGCTGGTGGAGGTGGGGCTAGTTAAAATGCTGCATTCTGTATATGCAGTTAGGTAGTTTAGTGTTACTGTTCACACCAATAGCTCAAAGATGCCACATTAGGCGCTGCCGCGTTGACAGCCGTTGACAGGCAATCAAAATGCTCCCGATCTTGTATAATGCAACTTAAATGGAGTAAGAAGAGGACAAAACAAAGTTCTGATGAACATTTGTAGTCATATGTTGGGCTTTCAACTGAATTATTGCTACATGATGGGAAAGCTATTTAAATGAGAGATTTTTCATGAGAGAAATTTAGTGGGGAAGTCACTTGGTGGAACTGCAAACATGCATTTTGTTAGCGAATCATATTTGCTTTGATATAGAATCTTTCACTGCAAAGTAATCAACAACTGCAGCTGTCAGGTAAATGCACTGGCGTAAAAGTACAATATGTCCGTATGAGATGTAGTGAAGTGAAGAAATACTCAAATTAACTTTGCTAAACTACACCTGGGTGTGCCAGTACACTGTGACGTCACTGTAGGGTGCAGTTACATGTGCAACAAAACAACTACACCCTGAGGTGAAACAGCCATGAAACAATCAACCAGAAAGGGCTGTTGCTGTAGTGTCTTCACAGTGTGTTCCTTTGGCTTTAGGTGTCCCTGGTGGTGAATGTAGCCAGTGAATGTGGCTTCACTGAAGAGCACTACGAAGACCTGCAGCAGCTCCAGCGGGACTTTGGGCCGTATCACTTCAATGTGCTGGCCTTCCCCTGCAACCAGTTCGGGCAGCAGGAGAATAAATAAAAGAGGGCAGCAATGAAATAAAGGAACAAAGGAAGATGGCAATAACTGATACATATTAACTCGTTTTCCTTCCCTCATTCTCTGCAGTCTTCTGGAAATGAGCCTGACTGGAATTTCTGGAAGTATCTTGTTGATGTAAATGGCAACGTGTTGGATGCATGGGGACCAAAAGTTACTGTCAATGAAATCAGACCCAAAATAGCTGAAATGGTGCGTCAGATAATCCTAAAGAAGAAAGAAGAACTTTAACGTCCTGTTAAACAACACTTTGGAGTTCGGATTTTAAGAGATAAACTGAACAAATTCATTTTGCTTGTACGATCAGAATTTGTCAGACTAAACCATTACCAAGTCACGTAGCAAAAGCGTATTGTTGCATATTTGTTGAAATTCTCATTACATCCCCAAACATCTGGTATGTGTGGCTGTCACAGTACTGTAATAAGCCTGTGAAAGGATTGGATTGCATACCAGGGCCTTGAGAACATTACCACACCTGCTTTTGCTGAATTGCCACTCCTACATACCACCACTAAACAGTAGTCCTATTATGAACACAATAATGATTCAACAAGTAAGACAGTATGACGGGTATGACATTGTCACTACCTCTGCTTCTCTGCCACTCCATTCTGCCGTTCCCACTTCCCCAGGCCCTTACATTTCTTTAACAGCTTGCAGTCATTGCCATTCTATACCTGTCCACCAGATGCTCTTTGACTTTTCCACCTGTCGTAGTCACCTGCCATTCACAGTCACCTGTAGATTCTCTTTCACTTCTCTTCGTACTTGCTCCCTATGCCAGTAAGCCGACCTTCATTTTCAATAAATCACTGAGCTGTTCTTGTTCACCTGGATTGTCGGCATTTAGGCCCTTTTCATGCTGCCTCGCACTCACCTGCCTCATAAAAGTCATACCATCAGTCCCATTATTTACGGTTTTGGGGCAGCCCATCATTATCCTAATGCCATGGTTATTTATCATAGTGAAAGCAGGGGAAGCTGTACGCTTTAATACTATTCATGGTTAACTTTTAATTGCTTTGACACAAAATGCATTCGATGACAGTGATATGACTCAACCACCACCAAAACTGTATTTACAATCCATTTTGCAGATATTTACAAACTAATTCACAACATAACATAAAATTACTATAAAGTATTTGCTACACTCTGCTTCACCTCAACAATTTAAAAAAATAAAATAAAAAGGACCACAGCTACTCCCCAGCATGATATTACTTTTCCTTCTGGCGGTTGCAATTCATTAACCATATAGAATAATTATTGTCCTCATGGAGGAAAGTTCAGAGACCAGAGGGCTACCGGTTGTGTGGCATTTAGGTTGCATTAGTGCATTTTGGATGTGAGATGAACTGTTGCGTTGAGAGGCATGTGGATAAAGATAACTTTGTAAAGAGTTTGAAACAAGAACTCAGGATGGAGAAATGTGTGTAACCACAGTCCTAGTAGTGAGGAGAATAGTGGAATGAACTGAGGTTAAATATGTTTGAGGCCCAGATATTTGTGGTATGCCACTGAGTGTAACCAATTATATAACAAAAAATGAATTAAATTAATCTTTTCTATTAAAGTGGCTTCACATTTGTCTTTAGTTCATTAGTCTTGGCCTTTTGGATAAAAACACCACAGAAGCTATACATTGTTCTCAAACATCAGAAAAGCTTTATTAAACAGGTTTTAAATTACATAGACAGTAGTCACATTACATTACACCACTGCAATAAATATGCATATTATATATAAATATATTTGAAAAAGTGCAAAACACAAATCAAAAATAGTAGAGTGCAGTTCAAGGTTATAATTTTCAGCTTTAATGAATGGCGTTTGATCTACTTAAATATTTAAATCATGTGCTTGTTATTTAATCTCCTTTTCTCTTTCTTAGTCAACTGTTTTTGGTAGTGATATATTACAACTGAAACAATAAAACTCTAATTATTTTATCTTTACTTTTCTTTTGCTCTCATTTGTTTCTTAACCAGGCAATGTTTTAGCTTAGTTTTAGTTTTCTTATTGGTTATCATTTTATTTTGTTTCAGTTGAAAACAATATTTTTCACTGCTTATTTTCATTTTTATTTTACGATAATAATCCTGTTTCAGAGTCCTTCTGGTAGCTTCATAGGTGCTTTATCGAAGCACCCTTGTTCTAACAGACAGCAAAGATAATAAGTCCTAGCAGCAGATGGATCACACTCAGTCTGAAACAGCAGGCGTCACTGGTAGTAGCTATGGCTTGTTGGTTTGCTTGGCTGGTGGCTGTTGTAGATGTTGTTGGGCCAGATGTGGTTGTAGCAATTGTTGTTGTTGGGGCCACAGTTGTTGTCGTTGGAGCAACAGTTGATGTTTGGGCTGCAGTTGTTGTAGTGGCAGCAATTGTTGTTGGTGTGGCAGTCGTTTGTGTTGGGGCAACAGTTGTCGTTTGGGCTGAAGTTGTTGTTGTGGCAGCAATTGTTGTTAGGGCTGCAGTTGTTGTCGTGGTGGCAATTGTTGTTGGGGCCACAGTGGTTGTCATTGGAGCAACAGTTGATGTTTGGGACGCAGTTGTTGTAGTGGCAGCAATTGTTGTTGGGGTGGCAATCGTTTGCGTTGGGGCAACATTTGTTGTCGTTTGGGCTGCAGTTGTTGTGGCAGCAATTGTTGTTGGGGTGGCAGTCGTTTGCTTTGTGACAAGAGTTGTTGTCATTGGGACAAGAGTTGTTGTTTGGGCTGCAGTTGTTGTCGTGGCAGCAATTGTTGTTGGGGTTACAGTCATTTGCGTTGGGACAAAAGTTGTTGTTGTTGGGACAAGAGTTGTTATTTGGGCTGCAGTTGTTGTCGTGGAAGCAATTGTTGTTGGGGTGGTAGTCGTTTGTGTTGGGACAAGTGTTGTCGTTGGGACAAGAGTTGTTGTTTGGGCTGCAGTTGTTGTCGTGGTGGCAATTGTTGTTTGGGCCACAGTGGTTGTCAGTGGAGCAACAGTTGATGTTTGGGACGCAGTTGTTGTAGTGGCAGCAATTGTTGTTGGGGTGGCAATCGTTTGCGTTGGGGCAACATTTGTTGTCGTTTGGGCTGCAGTTGTTGTGGCAGCAATTGTTGTTGGGGTGGCAGTTGTTTGCGTTGTGACAAGAGTTGTTGTCGTTGGGACAAGAGTTGTTGTTTGGGCTGCAGTTGTTGTCGTGGCAGCAATTGTTGTTGGGGTGGCAATCATTTGCGTCGGGGCAAGACTTGTTGTCGTTTGGGCTGCAGTTGTTGTTGTGGCAGCAATTGTTGTTGGGGTGGCAGTCGTTTGCGTTGGGACAAGAGTTGTTGTTTGGGCTGCAGTTGTTGTCGTGGCAGCAATTATTGTTGGGGTGGCAGTCGTTTGCGTTGGGACAGGAGTTGTTGTCATTGGGACAAGAGTTGTTGTTTGGGCTGCAGTTGTTGTCGTGGCAGCAATTGTTGTTGGTGTGGCAGTCGTTTGCGTTGGGGCAACAGTTGTTGTCGTTTGGGCTGAAGTTGTTGTGGCGGCAGCAATTGTTGTTGGGGTGGCAGTCATTTGCGTTGGGACAAAAGTTGTTGTTGTTGGGACAAGAGTCGTTGTGTGGGCTGCAGTTGTTGTCGTTGGTGCAGCGGTTGTTGTTGGGGGAGCAGTTGTCGGTACAGTGGTTGTTGTTGGGGGAGCAGTTGTTGTCGTTGGTGCAGCAGTTGAGGTTGGGGCAACAGTTGTAGTTGATGCAGTGGTTGTTGTTGGGGGAGCAGTTGTTGTCGTTGGTGCAGCGGTTGAGGTTGGGGCATCAGTTGTCGTTGATGCAGTGGTTGTTATTGGGGGAGCAGTTGTTGTCGTTGGTGCAGCGGTTGTTGTTGGGGGAGCAGTTGTTGTCGTTGGTGCAGCGGTTGTTGTTGGGGGAGCAGTTGTTGTCGTTGGTGCAGCGGTTGTTGTTGGGGGAGCAGTTGTTGTAGTTGGTGCAGCGGTTGATGTTGGGGGAGCAGTTGTTGTAGTTGGTGCAGCGGTTGTTGTTGGGGGAGCAGTTGTTGTCGTTGGTGCAGCGGTTGTCGTTGGTGCAGCGGTTGTTGTTGGGGGAGCAGTTGTTGTCGTTGGTGCAGCGGTTGTTGTTGGGGGAGCAGTTGTTGTAGTTGGTGCAGCGGTTGTTGTTGGGGGAGCGGTTGTTGTTGTTGGTGCAGTGGTTGTTGTTGGGAGAGCAGTTGTAGTAGTTGGTGCAGCGGTTGTTGTTGGGGGAGCAGTTGTTGTCGTTGGTGCAGCGGTTATTGTTGGGGGAGCAGTTGTTGTCGTTGGTGCAGCGGTTGTTGTTAGGGGAGCAGTTGTTGTCGTTGGTGCAGCGGTTGTTGTTGGGGGAGCAGTTGTCGTTGGTGCAGCGGTCGTTGTTGGGGGAGCAGTTGTTGTCGTTGGTGCAGCGGTTGTTGGGGGAGCAGTTGTTGTCGTTTGTGCAGCGGTTGTTGTTGGGGGAGCAGTTGTTGTCGTTGGTGCAGCGGTTGTTGTTGGGGGAGCAGTTGTTGTAGTTGGTGCAGCGGTTGTTGTTGGGGGAGCAGTTGTCGTTGGTGCAGCGGTCGTTGTTGGGGGAGCAGTTGTTGTCGTTTGTGCAGCGGTTGTTGTTGGGGAAGCAGTTGTTGTCGTTGGTGCAGCGGTTGTTGTTGGGAGAGCAGTTGTCGTTGGTGCAGCGGTTGTTGTTGGGGGAGCAGTTGTTGTAGTTGGTGCAGCAGTTGTTGTCGTTGGTGCAGCGGTTGTTGTTGGGGGAGCAGTTGTTGTCGTTGGTGCAGCGGTTGTTGTTGGGGGAGCAGTTGTAGTAGTTGGTGCAGCAGTTGTTGTTGGGGGAGCAGTTGTTGTCGTTGGTGCAGCGGTTGTTGTTGGGGGAGCAGTGGTTGTCGTTGGTGCAGCGGTTGTTGTTAGGGGAGCAGTTGTTGTCGTTGGTGCAGCGGTTGTTGTTGGGAGAGCAGTTGTTGTCGTTGGTGCAGCGGTTGTTGTTGGGGGAGCAGTTGTTGTAGTTGGTGCAGCAGTTGTTGTCGTTGGTGCAGCGGTTGTTGTTGGGGGAGCAGTTGTTGTCGTTGGTGCAGCGGTTGTTGTTGGGGGAGCAGTTGTTGTAGTTGGTGCAGCGGTTGTTGTTAGGGGAGCAGTTGTTGTCATTGGTGCAGCGGTTGTTGTTGGGGGAGCAGTTGTTGTCGTTGGTGCAGCGGTTGTTGTTGGGGGAGCAGTTGTTGTCGTTGGTGCAACGGTTGTTGTTGGGGCAGCAGTTGTTGTCGTTGGTACAGCAGTTGTTGTTAGGGGAGCAGTTGTTGTAGTTGGTACAGCGGTTGTTGTTGGGGGAGCAGTTGTTGTCGTTGGTGCAGCAGTTGAGGTTGGGGCAACAGTTGTAGTTGATGCAGTGGTTGTTGTTGGGGGAGCAGTTGTTGTCGTTGGTGCAGCGGTTGAGGTTGGGGCATCAGTTGTCGTTGATGCAGTGGTTGTTATTGGGGGAGCAGTTGTTGTCGTTGGTGCAGCGGTTGTTGTTGGGGGAGCAGTTGTTGTCGTTGGTGCAGCGGTTGTTGTTGGGGGAGCAGTTGTTGTCGTTGGTGCAGCGGTTGTTGTTGGGGGAGCAGTTGTTGTAGTTGGTGCAGCGGTTGATGTTGGGTGAGCAGTTGTTGTAGTTGGTGCAGCGGTTGTTGTTGGGGGAGCAGTTGTTGTCGTTGGTGCAGCGGTTGTCGTTGGTGCAGCGGTTGTTGTTGGGGGAGCAGTTGTTGTCGTTGGTGCAGCGGTTGTTGTTGGGGGAGCAGTTGTTGTAGTTGGTGCAGCGGTTGTTGTTGGGGGAGCGGTTGTTGTTGTTGGTGCAGTGGTTGTTGTTGGGAGAGCAGTTGTAGTAGTTGGTGCAGCGGTTGTTGTTGGGGGAGCAGTTGTTGTCGTTGGTGCAGCGGTTGTTGTTGGGGGAGCAGTTGTTGTCGTTGGTGCAGCGGTTGTTGTTGGGGGAGCAGTTGTTGTCGTTGGTGCAGCGGTTGTTGTTGGGGGAGCAGTTGTCGTTGGTGCAGCGGTCGTTGTTGGGGGAGCAGTTGTTGTCGTTGGTGCAGCGGTTGTTGTTGGGGGAGCAGTTGTTGTCGTTGGTGCAGCGGTTGTTGTTGGGGGAGCAGTTGTTGTCGTTGGTGCAGCGGTTGTTGTTGGGGGAGCAGTTGTTGTAGTTGGTGCAGCGGTTGTTGTTGGGGGAGCAGTTGTCGTTGGTGCAGCGGTCGTTGTTGGGGGAGCAGTTGTTGTCGTTTGTGCAGCGGTTGTTGTTGGGGAAGCAGTTGTTGTCGTTGGTGCAGCGGTTGTTGTTGGGAGAGCAGTTGTCGTTGGTGCAGCGGTTGTTGTTGGGGGAGCAGTTGTTGTAGTTGGTGCAGCAGTTGTTGTCGTTGGTGCAGCGGTTGTTGTTGGGGGAGCAGTTGTTGTCGTTGGTGCAGCGGTTGTTGTTGGGGGAGCAGTTGTAGTAGTTGGTGCAGCAGTTGTTGTTGGGGGAGCAATTGTTGTCGTTGGTGCAGCGGTTGTTGTTGGGGGAGCAGTGGTTGTCGTTGGTGCAGCGGTTGTTGTTAGGGGAGCAGTTGTTGTCGTTGGTGCAGCGATTGTTGTTGGGGGAGCAGTTGTTGTCGTTGGTGCAGCGGTTGTTGTTGGGGGAGCAGTTGTTGTAGTTGGTGCAGCGGTTGTTGTTGGGGGAGCAGTTGTCATTGGTGCAGCGGTCGTTGTTGGGGGAGCAGTTGTTGTCGTTGGTGCAGCGGTTGTTGTTGGGGAAGCAGTTGTTGTCGTTGGTGCAGCGGTTGTTGTTGGGAGAGCAGTTGTTGTCGTTGGTGCAGCGGTTGTTGTTGGGGGAGCAGTTGTTGTAGTTGGTGCAGCAGTTGTTGTCGTTGGTGCAGCGGTTGTTGTTGGGGGAGCAGTTGTTGTCGTTGGTGCAGCGGTTGTTGTTGGGGGAGCAGTTGTTGTAGTTGGTGCAGCGGTTGTTGTTGGGGGAGCAGTTGTCGTTGGTGCAGCGGTCGTTGTTGGGGGAGCAGTTGTTGTCGTTGGTGCAGCGGTTGTTGTTGGGGAAGCAGTTGTTGTCGTTGGTGCAGCGGTTGTTGTTGGGAGAGCAGTTGTTGTCGTTGGTGCAGCGGTTGTTGTTGGGGGAGCAGTTGTTGTAGTTGGTGCAGCAGTTGTTGTCGTTGGTGCAGCGGTTGTTGTTGGGGGAGCAGTTGTTGTCGTTGGTGCAGCGGTTGTTGTTGGGGGAGCAGTTGTTGTCGTTGGTGCAGCGGTTGTTGTTGGGGGAGCAGTTGTTGTCGTTGGTGCAACGGTTGTTGTTGGGGCAGCAGTTGTTGTCGTTGGTACAGCAGTTGTTGTTAGGGGAGCAGTTGTTGTAGTTGGTACAGCGGTTGTTGTTGGGGGAGCAGTTGTTGTCGTTGGTGCAGCGGTTGTTGTTGGGGGAGCAGTTGTTGTCGTTGGTGCAGCGGTTGTTGTTGGGGGAGCAGTTGTAGTAGTTGGTGCCGCAGTTGTTGTTGGGGGAGCAGTTGTTGTCGTTGGTGCAGCGGTTGTTGTTGGGGGAGCAGTGGTTGTCGTTGGTGCAGCGGTTGTTGTTAGGGGAGCAGTTGTTGTAGTTGGTGCAGCGGTTGTTGTTGGGGGAGCAGTTGTTGTCGTTGGTGCAGCGGTTGTTGTTGGGGGAGCAGTTGTTGTCGTTGGTGCAGCGGTTGTTGTTGGGGGAGCAGTTGTAGTAGTTGGTGCAGCAGTTGTTGTTGGGGGAGCAGTTGTTGTCGTTGGTGCAGCGGTTGTTGTTGGGGGAGCAGTTGTTGTCGTTGGTGCAGCGGTTGTTGTTAGGGGAGCAGTTGTTGTCGTTGGTGCAGCGGTTGTTGTTGGGGGAGCAGTTGTTGTCGTTGGTGCAGCGGTTGTTGATGGGGGAGCAGTTGTTGTCGTTGGTGCAGCGGTTGTTGTTGGGGGAGCAGTTGTTGTCGTTGGTGCAGCGGTTGTTGATGGGGGAGCAGTTGTTGTCGTTGGTGCAGTGGTTGTTTTTGGGGGAGCAGTTGTTGTCGTTGGTGCAGTGGTTGTTGATGGGGGAGCAGTTGTTGTTGTTGGTGCAGCGGTTGTTGTTGAGGGATCAGTTGTTGTCGTTGGTGCAGCAGTTGTTGTTGGGGGAGCAGTTGTTGTCGTTGGTGCAGCGGTTGTTGTTGGGGGAGCAGTGGTTGTTGTTGGTGCAGCGGTTGTTGTTAGGGGAGCAGTTGTTGTAGTTGGTGCAGCGGTTGTTGTTGGGGGAGCAGTTGTTGTAATTGGTGCAGCGGTTGTTGTTGGGGGAGCAGTTGTTGTCGTTGGTGCAGCGGTTGTTGATGGGGGAGCAGTTGTTGTCGTTGGTGCAGCGGTTGTTGTTGGGGGAGCAGTTGTTGTCGTTGGTGCAGCGGTTGTTGATGGGGGAGCAGTTGTTGTCGTTGGGGAAGCAGTTGTTGTTGGGGGAGCAGTTGTTGTCGTTGGTGCAGCGGTTGTTGTTGGGGGAGCAGTTGTTGTCGTTGGTGCAGCGGTTGTTGTTGGGCGAGCAGTTGTTGTCGTTGGTGCAGTTGTTGGAGCTGCAGTTGTTGTGGCAGTATTACACAAACTGTTTCCACAACAGGATGGTCCACTGCTTATGCTTCCAATGCTTTGGAAGAATCGAAGGCTATTCAGGCTTGCAGCAGCTTCACACAGGTTTGCAGATATACAGCCAAAAGCTGGAGAAGTGCTGGACCCACTTGTCACTGTAGAGGAAAAATCATTGTTTAACTACACAGCCTTCATTGTTGTACGTGTTCTAATTCATTAAAATACGTAATACCACGATGTAGAATATACTTGAAAAAAATCCAAGTATTTTCACTTTGTACGTTTTCATTACTATACTTTAAATACTCTTGAATTTTGACATGTAACATTTTGTGAATTTTAGAACATCAAAACGTAAGTGTATTGACTTTTCTTGAAGTAACTAGTCACTATAACAGTCATAGGACTGTACTGCAGTAAAAAGTACAATAATTACCAATGATATTTAGTGGACTATAAGTATTAAGTACCATATCATAGAAATACTACAAATTCTTTAGAACAGCAGTTCAGGACATGTACTTCTTTACTTTCCTCCACTTGTTGATTTTCCAGATCTCACATGTAGTTGGTTTAAGATACTTTAAGGTTGTAACATAATTTTTGGCAACTTCGTATGAATAAGACTCACCACTCGCTTGAAAGCAGCGGTCCTCCACCCCACGACATGGTAATGTAGTACATTGAGAGGTCACAGGGTTACAACTGAGACACTGTAGGGCGTTAAATGTCTGAGCAGCAGGGGCTGAAAGAGAAAAAAACATCATTTGTTTGAGGAGGAGAGAACATTTAAAAGTCACAAAATGTAAGTTTGTCAAAGTCTATTTTGGATTTTTTCATCTTAAATGAGGTATTTATACATCTGTACTTACACGGTAGAGTGGCTCCGTTGCAATCATCTGTGTTGCAGCACTCAGCAGATGCAACTGCACCCGAAACACCCAAGTTGGCTGAAAATGTCTGAGAGCCTGTGGCTGGACACAGGGAGGATGATGCACACCCCTTGAATATCTGCTGTCCTGTAGTTCCAGATGAAGTGGCTACAAAAAAAATTGCAGTTCGTCAATATTTACGGAAAGAACACATAACTCTGCAGTACATTTATTTCACTCAAAAGTAGAACATGGTATAAAGAAATGCCTACCGAGAATGGAAGCTGTTACACACATCGTCTCTGAGGAACATGGGACTAGCGTTGTGTTAGAACACTGCAGATTTGTGCAAGTCTGACACTGAAGTGCTCGAGCTGCATTTGGGAGAAAAACAGTCAATGAGTGACGATCACATCTCAAATGTCAAATCAAATATCTGAAGTGTATTGATTTTCTATAAAGGCTGAAAACTGTTCATCGTGTGTAAAGGGATTTTAAATGACATGAGGTTGTTATGGTTAAACGTGTTTTAAGTGTCTAATTTGCTCCACAAGACTCTTCTGCACTATTGCACAGCCAAGTCTTGTCATGTGTTTTGCCCAAGTATTGTATTATATACAATAGAAGTTGAAATACATTTTGTAATTTACTTATTTTTCATATTTTGTTGTATTTATTATTTTAAATTGCCTTTATTTGTTTCCTACATCTGTAGACTGCTTCTTCTGCTGTTCTATAATTTACCCCCTGTGGATCAATTCAGTCTTATCTATATTCATATTATCTAGAATATTTGTACGGAATTTAAAAGATTCTTGGTAAATTAAACAACAATTTTAAGAAAAAGTAAAGTTACCTGTGCTGGAGAGGAGCAAGTAGAGGGTCAGAGAAAAGATCAGCTTCATCATGATGAACAGGTAAGTACTGTAGATTAGTTTTACTGGATACTACACCTTCATATCCACAATACTTTATATACTGCAAAGGTGTTGTATAAATAGTACAACTCATGCGTAAAAACCTTGGGCATTGGGTGTGTTCTTATATCTTCTTTTGTTACTTTGAAAAGCATCACGTCAACAAACCCTCCCACACCCTTTTACATTTTTTATGTTTACTCAGATAGTAAAGTATAAATACTTAATTCTTAAGTTTTACATTTAAATATGAATTATTTCTTATTTGGGTGTCTTTAATAATCATTACCCTCTTCTGCTTTCTGAAAATATTTCTCATCCAGTTTTTTCACCAGTTCTTTTCTAGTAACACATTATTTCTTTATTTTAGAGATTGAATGTCTAGGTCTTAATAAAGGATGGTGGATTGTGTAATTCCAAGGGACAACGATGAAAATAAGTCCATGATCATGTCATGTAATTTCAGTGCCTTTTAATAATTCTTTCAAAGTAGCAGTAATGCACAGCAGAAAGTTTATTTTTTTATTTTTAATTAGTTTGTTGTTTTGTGTCGTGCGTCAGTGAGCCAAAGAGAAAAGAAATACCAGATTTCCTTGACGCCAAAACAAATAATAGAGTCAATGTGAAAGACATTGTTCTGACAGGGAGGAAATAGTCTGATGTACTATGCAAAGGAATGTCCTTACTCACACATTATTATACTCTTACTGGCTTTGGGTGTGCTTCTTGAAATCAGTTGAAATGCTGTGGAACTGGCAACCCGACAAAACATTCCATTTGCTTCCATCTGTCCACTCTGGGCTTGCAAAAGTACAAAGTCAAGCTGTGCTCATCTTAACCCTGTTGTACAGACATTAGCTGAATGACATAGGCCACAACACATTCGTGTATTCCTATATTTGGAGAGTAGGTTTATTGGGAGAATGCTCTACAAACGTATGCATTTCTCTCACCAGGAGGCACTTTGGAAAAGACGGTCAATAAAAAGACAAAACAAAAAAAAAACACAGGAGATGACAAGAGAGCAGTTGTCTAGGATTATATTTAGTTGGCAAAAAGAAAGTTGCTGTTGATGGCGTTTCCTTTTTGGATCTCTGTGACCAGGTGATGGAGATTATCCGACAGCGCCACCTGGTGGAAGAGAACGCCGCAGATAAGATGAGAAGCTCTGTATTCATTTGTGTCATTTGTGTGTATCCAGTCCAGATGTGTTTGTGTGTGAAGCTCACCGTGTAAGAGTCGGGCTCCTGCAGCCTCTTGTGTCGGGGGTGCAGAGTCTGGAGGGAACTCTGGACCTTTACTCTAGTTTCTGCAGCGCTGCTCAGAGGGTGTGTGACCTAGAAAGAGTGGGAGACGCATTCATAAAGACTCAACTCCTACACAGCACGGCCCTGCAATATTGTCTTGTTTTGCACTGTTACGAAGCAACAAATCTATCTTTTTATTAATAAGTATGATACTGGTATTAACTGTGGTTTATTATACATTCTACTGCTGAATCACATACAGTACATGCCGGGTGACTTTCTGCACTGAAGGACCACAAAGAGGATATTCATCTTTTTTGTGTTTCATCCTAAATTGTTTTTTCTTTTCTTTCCCATAATACCTTTGAATAAAAATAACCCACATCAAATATTTGAATTTGCTGCTTTCAGATTATGGTTAAAGTGTACAGAGAGAGACGAGGGCTGAATTCAAATTGGAGACTTTAAGGGTGTGTCTTCCCTATGAAGTCCAGAGGGTCTACTGCTGTCCAATACATCAAGTCCACAAGGGAGATAATGCACACTTTATACAGCCTTCCAGTCCACTTCTGGTGTACAATTCAACAGACTTTTGTTCAGATGAGAACCCACAAATATGGACGTGATGGTGGATAAGAAACAAGAGCAACAGCAACTAGTCTACTCATTTAAAAAAGATACAAAAATCTTTGAGCAGCTCCGGTCCATCCTCACCTGTCCTTTGGTGAACACCTCCTGGCGCAGACAGGTGACCTGAGCTGGAATGACTGAGACACAGGAGTTATCACACATCATCAGCGGGTAACAGCTCAGAGACACTCCCGCCTCTGGAGGAGACTCCACAGCGAGACTCACCAGGTCCAGAAAAGGATGGCCTGCGAGGGACGGGAAAAAAAAAGAGTGGGAAGCCTTGAAAACGTTTACAAGCGCGCTGGCAGCCCAGTGAGGCTGCGATGCTCGTCATACACCAGGAGACCAAAGGATTCTATTATTACAGCATTACGACATTACGACTGTAACGAGGGGTGGTGTCAGTAGGACATTGTGTTTCCGAAATCAAAAAGGGTTTGTTTACCAAGTGGTGACTTTTTTTTTGTCCATCCTAACTTGTTGGGCTCAGCTCCACGTTGCCAAAGATGGCTCAACTTTTGCGAGTTGAACCTGTACTTAGGCTCAAATGTGAACATGAGCATCCTGTGTGGGTGATATGAATACAATACTTTCTCACAATAAAATGAATATTATCAATGGAATAAATCGGTAGAAGTCTGTTTTGGGTGATCCAGCGAACTGAATTCCTTTAAAAATGTAAGGTGCTTTCTCTCCTTATTGCAAAGATCACATATATATCGTTGAATAATGGCCCTAATACACCCAGAGACATTAAAGAGATGGACACGGTCGTCTGTTGGTGTGTCACATGTAGCTCTTGGGATGGCAAAGTTGTGCAGCTAAAACAGCCAAAACTAAAATAAGATGGTGAAAACACAAGAGGGAAATAAGTGGTTTGCAATTTTTGGTGAAGAGAGTTGAAGACAGACGTGGATTCTCACCCTCGGCGTCTATTAGCCTGTAGACGGCTTTCCTCCCGGGGACAGTGCTTTTCTCTGGGTCCTCGCTGATCTTCATCCTGGGCTTTCCCCTCACCTCCACTAGCTAATACACATACAAAAAAATGACATGTTAAAAAAACGGAGAAGTGAGTTTGAGGCATTTGGAGAGACGATGAAGCGCGTTACCTTATACACACAGCCCAGCGAGGGTTGCCGCGTGCAGGTGACCAGATGTGTTCCAACCCCGACCACATCGATCTCATTCTCCTGGAATAATAACACAGAACATCAGAGAAAAAGAATCACAATCATCATAAACAATCCACCTGTTCAGTCACAGTCTACCTTCTTGTTGAGCTCCGCCATGCTTTGCTCTGTGATGTTATTGGTTCCAACGATGATCAGCGAGTCGAAGGCGGAGACGGAGAAGCTGTGGAGATGAAGCCAAACAAAGAGGAAGAACAGGAATCAGACGCGCGCCACAGACCTCTGGAGGAGTGAGACGTATTCTCACTTTTTTTTTTAGAGATGCACACATGCAGCAGGGCACCTTACTCACTGCTCGCTGCAGAGTCTGAAGACACGACAGACATCAAGCGACTGCGTGCAGAGGTCCCCGCTGTCCAGGCGGACGCCTACGGGCCTGTAGTCCAGTTCACACAGGGCCAGGGCCACCGCACAGAAGTTCAACAGGCCACTACTGAAATCACACACACACACACACACGTTTCATCACATGAGCATCACACATGAACTAGTGGAATTAATAGGTCACTTTGGGTTCTGAGAAATTGTGATTTTCCACAGTTTTTGATGAATTATTACTGAAAGATGTCCTGCTATTAATTAGAAGACATGTGACTGTGACATGTGAAATGAGGGTTAGGGTGTTAGCCAAACTATATAACTTTTAGATTGGTTGGTCTAAACCTGATTTCATTCAGAGGACACTAGTGACACCTGCTGGTACAAACGGCTCATTGTACTTCTGCAGTAACTAATAAGTACTGCTCTGCTATCTATATTCTTACTCACTCTAACTATGATTCGTATTTAGGCAGTGGTGTATAGTGCCTAAATACTGTACTTAAGTCGTTTTTTTGGATATCTGTACTTTACTTTACTATTTATATTTCTGTTGACTTTTACTTTTATTTCACTGCATTTTGCAAAGAAAACTGATACTTTGACTCCGATACATTTCCCCTGAAACCTTCGTTACTCGCTACAAAATAAAATCTATCTTTAGAAAAAAAATGAATCATGAGACCAACGTCGGGGACTGTGGTGGAACACAGGCTGCAAGCAAGCAGGTTTGGTGAATCAGTGGACCTAGCTTGCAAGTTAAATCATTGGTTAATCACGTTATTACGCAACTGCAAACAAGTGCTCTCAAAGCCGCGGTTTTTTGATTCCCAGTGATGCCCAGGATGCTAGCTAGCGAGCGACTACATGAGTAGAATTCCACTCTACGATGACTGATTTGATGATGGAAGCAGAAATGGAAGCACCTGCTGCTCCCGCAACAAACGACGGTGGTGACGAAGACCAACACCGTGGCCATATTTGCGAGAAATGTTTTCTTATGTTGGAGTGAAAGATTCTTCGTACCGGATGAAGTGCCTCTTATGCTTACCCGAAGCTACTGAAATATTAGCATTCAAAAACTCCCCATCCAACCACAGGAAACACATTGAGGTAAATGAAGATGAATCCCATGAGCCGCAACGTTAATGTTTAGCTATCATAATGATCATAAACCTGTTCAGATATCTAGCAGTGTTTCCCACAGAGTATATCTTTGGGGGGAGACAGGTGTCTTATCTTCTAATTTAGCTATACATGGTGTATGTTAGGCTAACGTTCGCTAGCTATCGTACATCAAATGAGACAATTAGTGTAGTAGACAGATCGCTAGCGAGTTAGTGAGCTGAGGAAGTGTTGACAGTTGTGAGATGTTGTTGATTTGAGTCATCATAGCTATAATCACTGCAGCACTAGTTAGCTAACGAGAGCGCCGCATTACGTTTTGTAATACTTTAGTATTGATCATGTTTTGATATTTGAGTCATTTTGTGGATGATCAGATCGAGTTATGATGGTAGCAGTCGACCAATTGCAGATTCAGCTTGCGCAAAACCTTTGTGTTCAAATCAGGCCCATAGTTCATAGTAGATGCAAAAGTATACTTATGTACAATATATGATGTTGAACATTGTTGCTCCTGGATGGATCACAGCCAACCCAATTATTTTCAACACAACTCCTTGTCCTTGGTCATGGTGGCCACAGCACTTAAAAGAATAAACTTCATAATTCTCAAAATTCTGACTCTTTGCTTTTTTATTAACAGCATGTACTTGTACTTTTACTTTCAATACTTAAGTACATTTAATATCAGAAAACTACTTTTGATACTTAAGTACAGTAAATATCAGATACTTTAAGACTTTTACTCAAGTAGTATTTTAAGAGGTGACTTTCACTTTTACTGGAGTCGTTTTCCAGTAAGGTATCTTTACTTTTACTCAAGTATGGCTTTTGGGTACTTTATACACCACTGATTTTAGGCTACATGTGTTGTTGTAATGCCTTTGTTATGAAATAAAAGATGCAACATCAGTGGTGAACGAAGGACTGCCATCCTTTACTTTAACAAAAGTACTAATATCACAATGTCAAAATACTCAAATACAAGTAAAAGTCCTGCATTTAGAATTCGACTTAAGTCAAAGTACAGAGGTATTATCAGCTAAGTTTACTTTAAGTATTAAAAAGTACAAGTACTCATTTTGCAGACAATCGGCCCTTGTGACTGATGCACTTTAATTAATTAAATTATGAAATCAATATTGATGCATCAATGTGTACGCAGCATTTTTCAGCTGTAGCTGCTCGAGGTGAAGCTAGTTTTAAACTGGTTTATACAGTTCGATCATTTAGTCCAGTGGATCCCAACAGACCTGACTGAGGGGCCATGAGAGCATTAATGGGAGAGGAAAGAAACAGAAACACAAAGAAATATTAATTTAGCTTTTTTAGTGAATTATTGGATACTTTGACCTCTTTGGGTCAGTAACAGTGTTTGAAATTAAACCATGTGAGAAGTTAAGCCGAAAAAAAAAATCACTCTTTGGTGGAACTCATGTGAGACCCAGTTACACACTGCTTTTTTGTACGACCCAAAAACGGTTGGGGACCACCGGTTCAATATTTGCTGTATTTTGTAAGCTGATTATATGTTTTTACCATGTATATTGTAATGTATTTTGTAATGTATTTTGTTAATATGAACTGTCAAATGAATGTAGTGCAGTAAAAAAGTACAAGAGTTTGCTGTGAATTGTCGTTGATATATAAAATAGCATAAAATGGAAATACTGAAGTAAAATACAAGTACCTCAAAATGTACTGAGCTATTTGTCCCCATTGTGCAACACACAGTATACTATGTATATTGTTGAAGTTAGAAAGCGGAGAAAATGTATTATTATTTACCTTATTAATTATTATTTACTTTATTAATCTATATATTTTTGAGGGATTTGAAGTGAAATTGCATGAAACCAGAGGCCTGAAACAGAGATTCTCCAGAAAGTGAGACGCTTGTCAACAATCACCTGGTAAAAGCCTCAACACATAGTTTGTTCAGTATAAAACGTAGCACCGCTAGTTACCAGCCAACACTGTAGCTGTCAATCACAGGCAGGAAGTTCTGAGGGTAGGCGATGGCGTAGGACAAGAAAGCCGCCAACTCGCCCTCGTGGATCTTCCCAGGCTCACCTCCCAGAAGCTCACACACACGACTCAACCAGCCCTTCGTCAACGAAATGATGTCGACTGGATCGGGGTCCCCATTCAGCGCCACAAGAGTCTGATTGGAGACGTGATACGGGGACATGTTATTAAGGACACAGTTAACTTCTTTCCCACATGATCGCCTATTGTTCTTTGGAGAACGACGACGATAACCCTGAAAGATTTCACACCTTGCCATGTTTGAATTCAACATGATTTGTACTGTATTGTTCTGATGTTTGATCCCATATATGCCATAATGTAAATGGTGAAGCCACAATTGAGTTCCAAACTGAAGAACTAAAACAAAGAAGTTGAAAAAAACAAGTGTGTGTTATTCTTTAGCTTGATTTAACCGTTGATTATTTTCAATTATCTAAATGATATGATGTCTTATCAGCGATACGCTACTGACTAAACCTTTTGATGTGTGCACACAACACTCTTACAGTGGACAGCCTTTTGCACTAGGCAGTAAAAACACACAACTTGTAATCGTCGAGCTAAAAAAAGCTTTAGAATCATTGGTGTGGTCCTTTGAGAGTGATTGCAGGAGGGAGTACTCACTTGTGGCCACACCTCCTCCAGCGAGGTAAAGGAAGTGACGTATGAGTGTGCCATGGTCCCCGCTACCGGGATCCCAAACAGGAAACCAGCCTGAACGTTACTGGTGAGATCAAACCCTGAAAGACAGGTTCGAGTGTCAGTCTGCGGGCGTGTCAACGTTAATAACCTGCACGAACATACTCAACTTTTTCCATGACGTGTATCTGTACAGGTCAACCCATGACCACGTCACTTACACTTAGCATGAAAAGGTAAACAACAAAGGCATTGATCTCGTCAGACATGGAACTCTCATTCAGTGAAAGAAGTATTCAGATCCTGTACCGAAGTAAAATGAACAGTACAGCAACGTAACAATACTCCATCACAGCCTGCCAACAGTCCTGCATGAAAAAACGTTCATTCACCAATATCTACTCTTTGTTTCTTGAATTTATTCTTGAGAAAGTTCATTAGAAGTCTACGTTTGATTCATGGAATGTTAGTACTCGTTGAGGTATTTACTGTCATATAAATTACTACTATTATTTATTATATAAATTTAAAGTTATGAAACGGACAATTTCGCTATTTACACAATTTGAATGACTGTTTCAAAAATGTTGTGTATATTTCAAATACACTATAATACATTACAGTACTGTATATAGAATATAGCTTACTGTAGTTCAAATTATAATTAGGCTATAACCTAAAACACAATTTTGCTGTTTTCAAATACAGTAACATCAGTAGAGCAAATTGGTTACTAAGCTGGTTGACTGGTGGTTTACTACATTTCTAAATATTTAATAGTCCTGATAAAAACTGTAGGCTATCACTGCCAAATATAAAAATATAATATGAACTATTTAGATTTGTTTCCATATCTGTCATGTATAAAAAGACCCAAAATAAACACTCAAAGCGGACTACTTGATTACCATAAGGACATTATTTATTTATATAGTAATGATTCTCTCCTAAACGTTTTGATCCATATATGTGACAAATCACTGTGATCACTATCAGCAGTTTCCACTGTAATGGAAATTCTTATTAAAACCTATTATAAATGAACACATATTGTAATATGAATCCTATGTATTACAACTGTAGAAATGAAGAAATGCAATAACAAATTATTTGAAACAAACATGTCACCACTCAAATGTGCTCTTGAGTGTCAGTAGATGTGGTTCTTATACCTGAGAACAAATCCCAAATAAAAAAACATTGGTGAATGTCAGAGTCTTCATCAAAACTATGTAGGTGAGTTTTAGGAAGAAATTACATAACAGTTGGTGAATGACGCCCATTTATTGTTAATACTGATGCACCCAATTATAATAAGCATTTAACTGTTGTAGCTGGTGGAGGTGGGGCTAGTTAAAATGCTGCATACTGTATATGCAGTTAGGTAGTTTAGTGTTTACTGTTCACACCAATAGCTCAAAGATGCCACATTAGGCGCTGCCGCGTTGACAGCCGTTGACAGGCAATCAAAATGCTCCCGATCTTGTATAATGCAACTTAAATGGAGTAAGAAGAGGACAAAACAAAGTTCTGATGAACATTTGTAGTCATATGTTGGGCTTTCAACTGAATTATTGCTACATGATGGGAAAGCTATTTAAATGAGAGATTTTTCATGAGAGAAATTTAGTGGGGAAGTCACTTGGTGGAACTGCAAACATGCATTTTGTAAGCGAATCATATTTGCTTTGATATAGAATCTTTCACTGCAAAGTAATCAACAACTGCAGCTGTCAGGTAAATGCACTGGCGTAAAAGTACAATATGTCCGTATGAGATGTAGTGAAGTGAAGAAATACTAAAATTAACTTTGCTAAACTACACCTGGGTGTGCCAGTACACTGTGACTTCACTGTAGGGTGCGGTTACATGTGCAACAAAACAACTACACCCTGAGGTGAAACAGCCATGAAACAATCAACCAGAAAGGGCTGTTGCTGTAGTGTCTTCACAGTGTGTTCCTTTGGCTTTAGGTGTCCCTGGTGGTGAATGTAGCCAGTGAATGTGGCTTCACTGAAGAGCACTACGAAGACCTGCAGCAGCTCCAGCGGGACTTTGGGCCGTATCACTTCAATGTGCTGGCCTTCCTCTGCAACCAGTTTGGGCAGCAGGAGAATAAATAAAAGAGTGCAGAAATGAAATAAAGGAACAAAGGAAGATGGCAATAACTGATTCATATTAACTCGTTTTCCTTCCCTCATTCTCTGCAGAGTCTTCTGGAAATGAGCCTGACTGGAATTTCTGGAAGTATCTTGTTGATGTAAATGGCAACGTGTCGGATGCATGGGGACCAGAAGTTTCTGTCAAAGAAATCAGACCCAAAATAGCTGAAATGGTGCGTCAGATAATCCTAAAGAAGAAAGAAGAACTTTAACCTCCTGTTAAATGACACTTTGGAGTTCGGATTTTAAGAGATAAACTGAACACATTCATTTTGCTTGTACGATCAGAATTTGTCAGACTAAACCATTACCAAGTCACATAGCAAAAGCGTATTGTTGCATATTTGTTGAAATTCTCATTACATCCCCAAACATCTGGTATGTGTGGCTGTCACAGTCCTGTAATAAGCCTGTGAAAGGATTGGATTGCATACCAAGGCCTTGAGAACATTACCACACCTGCTTTTGCTGAATTGCCACTCCTACTTACCACCACTAAACAGTAGTCCTATTATGAACACAATAATGATTCAACAAGTAAGACAGTATGACGGGTATAACATTGTCACTACCTCTGCTTCTCTGCCACTCCATTCTGCCGTTCCCACTTCCCCAGGCCCATACATTTCTTTAACACCTTGCAGTCATTGCCATTCTATACCTGTCCACCAGATGCTCTTTGACTTTTCCACCTGTCGTAGTCACCTGCCATTCACACTCACCTGTGGATTCTCTTTCACTTCTCTTCGTACTTGCTCCCCATGCCAGTAAGCCGACCTTCATTTTCAATAAATCACTGAGCTGTTCTTGTTCACCTGGATTGTCGGCATTTAGGCCCTCTCCATGCTGCCTCGCACTCACCTGCCTCATAAAAGTCATACCATCAGTCCCATTATTTACGTTTTTTTTTCATCATTATCCTAATGCCATGGTTATTTATCATAGTGAAAACAGGGGAAGCTGTATTTAATACCATTCATGGATAATCTTGAATTGCTTTGACACAAAATGCATTCGATGACAGTGATATGACTCAACCACCACCAAAACTGTATTTACAATCCATTTTGCACATATCTACAAACTAATTCACAACATAACACAAAATTACTATAAAGTATTTGCTACACTCTGCTTCATCTCAACAATTTAAAAAAATAAAATAAGAAGGACCACAGCTACTCCCCAGCATGATTACTTTTCCTTCTGGCGGTTGTAATTCATTAACATATAGTATAATTATTGTCCTCATGGAGGAAAGTTCAGAGACCAGAGGGCTACCGGTTGTGTGGCATTTAGGTTGCATTAGTGCATTTTGGATGTGAGATGAACTGTTGCGTTGAGAGGCATGTGGATAAAGATAACTTTGTAAAGAGTTTGAAACAAGAACTCAGGATGGAGAAATGTGTGTAACCACAGTCCTAGTAGTGAGGAGAATAGTGGAATGAACTGAGGCTACATATGTTCGGGGCCCAGACATTTGTGGTATGCCACTGAGTGTAACCAATTATATAACAACAAATAATTTAAATTCATCTTTTTATTAAAGTGGCTTCACATTTGTCATAAGTTCATTATTCTTGTATTTTTGGATAAAAACACCACAGAAGCTATACATTGTTCTCAAACATCAGAAAAGCTTTATTAAACAGGTTTTAAATTACATAGACAGTAGTCACATTACATTACACCACTGCAATATATATTCATATTACATAAAAATATATTTGAAAAAGTGCAAAAAACAGAACAAAAATAGTAGAGTGCAGTTCAAGGTTATCATTTTCAATTGTTTTTAATTTTATATTTTAGTCTTGAATTTAAGATTTCATTTTACTTTAGTTAATGTCAGTTTTCAGAGTGTGTTTGCTAGCTTTAGCTTAGTTCCAGTTTTTCATTAAGGTTTAGCTTTAGTTTTTATATATTTAGTTTTACAGAATTTTTTTATGTTTTTGTGCCAGAGATGATGTCTCAGATGAAGCTATATTCACAAACAAAATAAATGATGGAAGAACTGTGTTAGAATGGCCATTATGTTTTAATCTTGTGAGCTGGGAATCAACTTAAGTACTCTTTCACGATCACACTCACAAGAAAACTTGCCACCTGCAATTAGTCCGACTCTAACAATAACTCTGAGCTGAATAGCTTGGATAAATGGCATTTGATTTACTTAAATATTTAAATCATGTTCTTGTTATTTCATCTCCTTTTCTCGTTTTCAGTCAACTTTTTTTGGTAGTGATATATTATAGCTGAAACAATAAAACTCAAATTATTTTATTTGACTTTTCTATTGCTGTCATTTGTTTCTTGTTTTAGCTTAGTTTTAGTTTTCTTATAGGTTATCGTTTTTATTTCGTTTCAATTGAAAACAATATTTTTCACTGCTTATTTTCATTTTATTTTACAATAATAATCCTGTTTCAGAGTCCTTCTGGTAGCTTCATAGGTGCTTTGTCGAAGCGCCCTTGTTCTAACAGACAGCAAAGATAATGAGTCCGAGCAGCAGATGGATCACACTCAGTCTGAAACAGCAGGCGTCACTGGTAGTACCTATAGTTGTAGCATTTGTATTCGTTGGTGCAGTGGTTGTTGTTGAATCTGCAGTTGTTGTGGCAGTACAGAAACTGGTTCCACAACAGGATGGTCCACTGCTTATGCTTCCAATGCTTTGGAAGAAAGGAAGGCTACCCAGGCTTGCAGCAGCTGCACACAGGTTTGCAGATGCACAGCCAAAAGCTGGAGAAGTGCTGGACCCACTTGTCACTGTAGAGGACAAATCATTGTTTAACTATACAGCCTTCATTGTTGTAAGTTTTCTAATTCATTAAAATACGTAATACCACGATGTAGAATATACTTTAAAAGAATCCAAGTATTTTCACTTTGTACGTGTTATTACTATACTTTGAATACTATTGAATTTTGACATGTAACATTTTGTGAATATTCGAACAAAAACGTAAGTGTATTGACTTTTCTTGAAGTAACTAGTCACTATAACAGTCATAGGACTGTACTGCAGTAAAAAGTACAATAATTACCAGTGATATTTAGTGGACTATAAGTATTAAGTACCATATCATAGAAATACTACAAATTCTTTAGAACAGCAGTTCAGGACATGTACTTCTTTACTTTCCTCCACTTGTTGATTTTCCAGATCTCACATGTAGTTGGTTTAAGATACTTAAAGGTTGTAACATAATTTTTGGCAACTTCGTATGAATAAGACTCACCACTCGCTTGAAAGCAGCGGTCCTCCACCCCACTACATTGTACTTGAGAAGTACATTGAGAGGTCACAGGGCTACAAGTGAGACACTGTAGGGCGTTAAATGTCTGAGCAGCAGGGGCTGAAAGAGAAAAAAACATAATTTGTTTGAGGAAGAGAGAACATTTAAAAGTCACAAAATGTAAGTTTGTCAAAGTCTATTTTGGATTTTTTCATCTTAAATTAGGTATTTATACATCTGTACTTACGCGGTAGAATGGCTGTGTTGCAAACATCTGTGTTGCAGCACTCAGCAGATGCAACTGAACCCGAAACACCCAAGTTGGCTGAAAATGTCTGAGTGCCTGTGGCTTGACACAGGGAGGATGATGCACAAGCCTTGATTATTTGCTGTGCTGTGGTTCCAGATGAAGTGGCTACAAAAAAAATTGCAGTTCGTCAATATTTACAGAAAGAACACATAACTCTGCAGTACATTTATTTCACTCAAAAGTAGAACATGGTATAAAGAAATGCCTACCTTTAATGGAAGCTGTTACACACATCGTCTCTGAGGAACATGTCACTAGCGTTGTGGTTGAACACTGCGGATTTGTGCAAGTCTGACACTGAAGTGCTCGAGCTGCATTTGGGAGAAAAACAGTCAATGAGTGACGATCACATCTCAAATGTCAAATCAAATATCTGAAGTGTATTCATTTTCTATAAAGGCTGAAAACTGTTCTTCATCGTGTGTAAAGGGATTTTAAATGACGTGAGGTTGTTCTGGTTAAACCTGTTTTAAGTGTCTAATTTGCACCACAAGACTCTTCTGCACTATTGCACAGCCAAGTCTTGTCATGTGTTTTGCCCAAGTATTGTATTATATACAATTAAAGTTGAAATACATTTTGTAATTTACTTATTTTTCACATTTTGTTGTATTTATTATTTTAAATTGCCTTTATTTGTTTCCTACATCTGTAGACTGCTTCTTCTGCTGTTCTATAATTTACCCCCTTTGGATCAATTAAGTCTTATCTATATTCATATTATCTAGAATATTTGTACGGATTTAAAAAGATTCTTGGTAAATTAAACAACAATTTTAAGAAAAAGTAAAGTTACCTGTGCTGGAGAGGAGCAAGTAGAGGGTCAGAGAAAAGATCAGCTTCATCATGATGAACAGGTAAGTACTGTAGATAAGTTTTACTGGATACTACACCTTCATATCCACAATACTTTATATACTGCAAAGGTGTTGTATAAATAGTACAAGGCATGCGGAAAAACCTTGGGCATTGGGTGTGTTCTCATATCTTCTTTTGTTACTTTGAAAAGCATCACGTCAACAAACCCTCCCACACCCTTTTTCATTTTTTATATTTACTCAGATAGTAAAGTATAAATACTTGATTCTTAAGTTCTACATTTAAATGTGAATTATTTCTTGTTTGGGTGTCTTTAATAATCATTACCCTCTTCTGCTTTCTGAAAATATTTCTCATCTATTTTTTTCACCAGTTCTTTTCTAGTAACACATTATTTCTTTATTTCAGAGATTGAATGTCTCGGCCAAAGAGAAAAGAAATACTAGATTTCCTTGATGCCAAAACAAATAATAGAGTCAATGTGAAAGACGTTCTGACAGGGAGGAAATAGTCTGACGTACTATGCAAAGGAATGCCATCTGTCCACTCTGGGCTTGCAAAAGTACAAAGTAAAGCTGTGCTCATCTAAACCCTGTTGTACAGACATTAGCTGAATGACATAGGCCACAACACATTCGTGTATTCCTATATTTGGAGAGTATGTTCGGGTTTATTGGGAGAATGCTCTACAAACATATGCATTTCTCTCACCAGGAGGCACTTTGGAAAAGACGGTCAATAAAAAGACAAAACAAAAAAAAAAACACAGGAGATGACAAGAGAGCAGTTGTCTAGGATTATATTTAGTTGGCTAAAAGAAAGTTGCTGTTGATGGAGTTTCCTTTTTGGATCTCTGTGACCAGGTGATGGAGTTTCTCCGACAGCGCCACCTGGTGGAAGAGAACGCCGCAGATAAGATGAGAAGCTCCGTATTCATTTGTGTCATTTGTGTGTATCCAGTCCAGATGTGTTTGTGTGTGAAGCTCACCGTGTAAGAGTCGGGCTCCTGCAGCCTCTTGTGTCGGGGGTGCAGAGTCTGGAGGGAACTCTGGACCTTTACTCTAGTTTCTGCAGCGCTGCTCAGAGGGTGTGTGACCTAGAAAGAGTGGGAGACACATTCATAAAGACTCAACTCCTACACAGCACGGCCCTGCAATATTGTCTTGTTTTGCACCGTTACGAAGCAACAAATCTATCTTTTTATTAATGAATATGATACTGGTATTAACTGTGGTTTATGATACATTCTACTGCTGAATCACATACAGTACATGCCGGGTGACTTTCTGCACTGAAGGACCACAAAGAGGATATTCATCTTTTTTGTGTTTCATCCTAAATTGTTTTTTTCTTTTCTTTCCCATAATACCTTTGAATAAAAATAACCCACATCAAATATTTGAATTTGCTGCTTTCAGATTATGGTTAAAGTGTACAGAGAGAGACGAGGGCTGAATTCAAATTGCAGACTTTAAGGGTGTGTCTTCCCTATGAAGTCCAGAGGGTCTACTGCTGTCCAATACATCAAGTCCACAAGGGAGATAATGCACAATTTATACAGCCTTCCAGTCCACTTCTGGTGTACAATTCAACAGACTTTTGTTCAGATGAGAACCCACAAATATGGACGTGATGATGGATAAAAAACAAGAGCAACAGCAACTAGTCTACTCATTTAAAAAAGATACTAAAATCTTTGAGCAGCTTCGGTCCATCCTCACCTGTCCTTTGGTGAACACCTCCTGGCGCAGACAGGTGACCTGAGCTGGAATGACTGAGACACAGGAGTTATCACACATCATCAGCGGGTAACAGCTCAGAGACACTCCCGCCTCTGGAGGAGACTCCACAGCGAGACTCACCAGGTCCAGAAAAGGATGGCCTGCGAGGGACGGGAAAAAAAAGAGTGGGAAGCCGTGAAAACGTTTACAAGCGCGCTGGCAGCCCAGTGAGGCTGCGATGCTCGTCATACACCAGGAGACCAAAGGATTCTATTATTACAGCATTACGACATTACGACTGTAACGAGGGGTGGTGTCAGTAGGACATTGTGTTTCCGAAATCAAAAAGGGTTTGTTTACCAAGTGGTGACTTTTTTTTTGTCCATCCTAACTTGTTGGGCTCAGCTCCACGTTGCCAAAGATGGCTCAACTTTCGCGAGTTGAACCTGTACTTAGGCTCAAATGTGAACATGAGCATCCTGTGTGGGTGATATGAATACAATACTTTCTCACAATAAAATGAATATTATCAATGGAATAAATCGGTAGAAGTCTGTTTTGGGTGATCCAGCGAACTGAATTCCTTTAAAAATGTAAGGTGATTTCTCTCCTTATTGCAAAGATCACATATATATCGTTGAATAATGGCCCTAATACACCCAGAGACATTAAAGAGATGGACACGGTCGTCTGTTGGTGTGTCACATGTAGCTCTTGGGATGGCAAAGTTGTGCAGCTAAAACAGCCAAAACTAAAATAAGATGGTGAAAACACAAGAGGGAAATAAGTGTGTTGCAATTTTTGGTGAAGAGAGTTGAAGACAGACGTGGATTCTCACCCTCGGCGTCTATTAGCCTGTAGACGGCTTTCCTCCCGGGGACAGTGCTTTTCTCTGGGTCCTCGCTGATCTTCATCCTGGGCTTTCCCCTCACCTCCACTAGCTAATACACATACAAAAAAATGACGCCATGCAAATGTTAAAAAAACGGAGAAGTGAGTTTGAGGCATTTGGAGAGACGATGAAGCGCGTTACCTTATACACACAGCCCAGCGAGGGTTGCCGCGTGCAGGTGACCAGATGTGTTCCAACCCCGACCACATCGATCTCATTCTCCTGGAATAATAACACAGAACATCAGAGAAAAAGAATCACAATCATCATAAACAATCCACCTGTTCAGTCACAGTCTACCTTCTTGTTGAGCTCTGCCATGCTTTGCTCTGTGATGTTATTGGTTCCAACGATGATCAGCGAGTCGAAGGCGGAGACGGAGAAGCTGTGGAGATGAAGCCAAACAAAGAGGAAGAACAGGAATCAGACGCCCGCCACAGACCTCTGGAGGAGTGAGACGTATTCTCACTGTGTTTTTTTTAGAGATGCACACATGCAGCAGGGCACCTTACTCACTGCTCGCTGCAGAGTCTGAAGACACGACGGACATCAAGCGACTGCGTGCAGAGGTCCCCGCTGTCCAGGCGGACGCCTACGGGCCTGTAGTCCAGTTCACACAGGGCCAGGGCCACCGCGCAGAAGTTCAACAGGCCACTACTGAAATCACACACACACACACACACACACACACACACACACACACACACACACACACACACACACACACACACACACACACACACACACACACACACACACACACACACACACGTGTGATGAGCATTACACATGAACTAGTAGAAGGTCACTTTCTAGGAAATTGTGATTTTCCCTTGTGACTAATACACTTTAATTAATTAAATTATGAAATGAATATTGATGCATCAATGTGTACGCAGCATTTTTCAGCTGTAGCTGCTCGAGGTGAAGCTAGTTTTAAACTGGTTTATACAGTTCGATCATTTAGTCCAGTGGATCCCAACAGACCTGACTGAGGGGCCATGAGAGCATTAATGGGAGAGGAAAGAAACACAAAGAAATATTAATTTATATCAATTTTGATTTTTTAGTTAATTATTGGATACTTTAACCTCTTTGGGTCAGGAACAGTTATTGAAATTAAACCATGTGAGAGACGGTTGGGGACCACTGGTTTAATATTTGCTGTACTTTCTAAGCTCATTATATGTTTTTGTGTACGTATTTTATAATGTATTTTAAAATGTATTTTGTTAATATGAACTGTCAAATGAATGTAGTGCAGTAAAAAAGTACAAGAGTTTGCTGTGAATTGTCGTGGAGTTGAAATATAAAATAACATAAAATGGAAATACTGAAGTAAAATACAAGTACCTCAAAATGTACTTAGCTATTTGTCCCCATTGTGCAACACACAGTATACTATGTATATTGTTGAAGTTAGAAAGTGGAGAAAATTTATTATTATTTACCTTATTAATTATTATTTACTTTATTAATCTATATATTTTTGAGGGATTTGAAGTGAAATTGCATGAAACCAGAGGCCTGAAACAGAGATTCTCCAGAAAGTGAGACGCTTGTCAACAATCACCTGGTAAAAGCCTCAACACATAGTTTGTTCAGTATAAAACGTAGCACCGCTAGTTACCAGCCAACACTGTAGCTGTCAATCACAGGCAGGAAGTTCTGAGGGTAGGCGATGGCGTAGGACAAGAAAGCCGCCAACTCGCCCTCGTGGATCTTCCCAGGCTCACCTCCCAGAAGCTCACACACACGACTCAACCAGCCCTTCGTCAACGAAATGATGTCGACTGGATCGGGGTCCCCATTCAGCGCCACAAGAGTCTGATTGGAGACGTGATACGGGGACATGTTATTAAGGACACAGTTAACTTCTTTCCCACATGATCGCCTATTGTTCTTTGGAGAACGACGACGATAACCCTGAAAGATTTCACACCTTGCCATGTTTGAATTCAACATGATTTGTACTGTATTGTTCTGATGTTTGATCCCATATATGCCATAATGTAAATGGTGAAGCCACAATTGAGTTCCAAACTTCCAAACTGAAGAACTAAAACAAAGAAGTTGAAAAAAACAAGTGTGTGTTATTCTTTAGCTTGATTTAACCGTTGATTATTTTCAATTATCTAAATGATATGATGTCTTATCAGCGATACGCTACTGACTAAACCTTTTGATGTGTGCACACAACACTCTTACAGTGGACAGCCTTTTGCACTAGGCAGTAAAAACACACAACTTGTAATCGTCGAGCTAAAAAAAGCTTTAGAATCATTGGTGTGGTCCTTTGAGAGTGATTGCAGGAGGGAGTACTCACTTGTGGCCAGACCTCCTCCAGCGAGGTAAAGGAAGTGACGTATGAGTGTGCCATGGTCCCCGCGACCGGGATCCCAAACAGGAAACCAGCCTGAACGTTACTGGTGAGATCAAACCCTGAAAGACAGGTTCGAGTGTCAGTCTGCGGAAGTGTCAACGTTATTAACCTGCACGAACATACTCAACTTTTTCCATGACGTGTATCTGTACAGGTCAACCCATGACCACGTCACTTACACTTAGCATGAAAAGGTAAACAACAAAGGCATTGATCTCGTCAGACATGGAACTCTCATTCAGTGAAAGAAGTATTCAGATCCTGTACTGAAGTAAAATGAACAGTACAGCAACGTAACAATACTCCATCACAGCCTGCCAACAGTCCTGCATGAAAAAACGTTCATTCACCAATATCTACTCTTTGTTTCTTGAATTTATTCTTGAGAAAGTTCATTAGAAGTCTACGTTTGATTCATGACGAGTTCTTAAACAGCTGAATTTTCTGGTTATATAAAATTATTATTATTATTAAATTGTTGTTATGATAATGAATTCCATTGTAATAGTAGTTATAAAAATAGTTCTGAGATGGAGGAGCTTCTGCAGGAAGTGAACGCAAAACGAGCTGTCACACTAAGGAGAGTCAGTTGTGGATATTAAGTAACACAAACAATGTTTGGAATGTTAGTACTCGTTGAGGTATTTACTGTCATATAAATTACTACTATTATTTATTATATGAATTTAAAGTTATGAAACGGACAATTTCGCTATTTACATAATTTGATTGACTGTTTCAAAAATGTTGTGTATATTTCAAATACACTATAATACAGTACAGTACTGTATATAGAATATAGCTTACTGTAGTTCAAATTATAATTAGGCTATTGCCTAAAAAACTATTTTGCTGTTTTCAAATACAGTAACATCAGTAGAGCAAATTGGTTACTAAGCTGGTTGACTGGTGGTTTACTACATTTCTAAATATTTAATAGTCCTGATAAAAACTGTAGGCTATCACTGCCAAATATAAAAATATAATATGAACTATTTAGATTTGTCTCCATATCTGTCATGTATAAAAACGTGTCAACGTTATTAAGATTCAGGCCTGAGGCTGCAAATCATCTTGGTTCCAAATCACCTGCTTTGTCTCTTGTTCATAGGTTATCAAGTAATTGCAATCTTGCAGCTCTGTACATTCATTGTGCATCACTGTGTCAGACGTTTTATCTGCTCTGGGGGCTGAAAACTGCCATTTAAGTGGATCCAGATCCACGTGCCTCCTCCCTATGAGAACGCCTACAGGAGGGCAAGTTGTTGTGATCCCACCTCAGAGAGAAATGGCCTGCATGCTCCATACGGACATGAGGAAAATAACACATATATATACATATATATGAACGCGTTACAGACCGCACAAACTTCACCTCCAACGTGTGTGTATCGGGAGGCGGTGAGCCCTCCATCCGGTCCCTGAGCCCTCCTGAGGCCCATCTCCAGCAGCTTCCTGCCGGGGCCGGCCGCCAGGCGGAAACGGGCAGCGTTGCTGCACACCAGGCTGACAACAGAGAGGAGCAGAAACAGGCTGCTTTGAGTCTCAGAGTTAAGTCTCAGGGTTATAAAATGTGCAGTTTGGGCGGAAAGCTGTGGCTTTTTCCCTTTAATTTGGTAATTTAATTTGAGTGTAAATGCTTTACATAAGGTGCGCCCTTGGTGTCTTTATTTTGAGAAAGAAAAAAAGTGAATTCACCTCTAATACTCCCTCTGAACTTGCCTGAGTTTCTTTAAGAACCCTAGGCCTATTTTGAGACCTCTGCTCGAAAATGTCATACTCAAACTCTAGAGAGTGTAAATCGCTAACTACAAGGTCTATTTGAATAATTGAAATGGCAAAATAACACAAATAAATGTGAGCTTTGTTAATATGTGTACATATCATTGTATATGTTACTGGTAAATGCTGAAACGAATGTTACACACAGCTCAAATTGAACATTTTCAGGTTCGCCTTTTTTTTGTGTGCATAAAAAGCACTTTTATTGATTTTAAATGATGCACAGGCAGGCCTCTCCCAAATCATATAACAACATGTCAGCAGTCCTTTTAAAAAAAATTGGCTTTGATAGAGTGAAGTATGCCTGAGAAATCAATGCCGGTGTACAGGTCAGCTGAGGTCAGCCAACGTCAATTCTGATTTTGGAAGGAGCACATATCGCTGTCTTATTGTACTTATATATGATATCTAACTATATATTTCACTTCTTTTATCACTAATAGTGTTCAATCTATCAATTACAGCAGTTTGGCATCATTTTGAGAGCCTGGGCCATATAAAAACTTATATATATAATATATAATATATGGCTAATTTTCGTCAGAATGTCAGTTTTACGTGATGTAATTGAACCTCACACAGCCTGTGATCGGCCAATTTGCGCAATTCCCACAGGTTTGAACCCGGAGGAGTCTGGGCAGTGTAGTCATTGGTTCTTCGAGTTGTTTACAGAATTTTAAGCCAATAAAATAATCGAAAACTGTGATCCACCCCATGGGTCAAACCCATTGGCCAAAACTGAAATTATTACTCATTCGTCATAGAAGCTCGTCAGAGACTCAGTTTGTTTCACAGCACGAGGAGAGAGACTGCTGCGAAATGGCCGCACGGATTAATTCTTTATTTTTTTCGATTTTCATCCAGGAAACATCTAAAAGGTACGGAGCGTTTCAATGTTTATGATGATGGGCTGAGTTGATATCTGTGGCAGATCAATAGTAACTTTATAACGGTTTAAAGTAGAATAATTTGGAGGCGATAGTTCGATGCAGTTTGTTGTGCTCGTGCTCCTGGATATGAAGTGTGTGTGTGAAAGTCCCGTAGATCGCGGCTGGGATCGATAACGGAGAACATTGCTCGCCTTCTCCTGGCGAGAAATAGGTGAAATTGTGGTAGTACTTGTAGTACCTTGAAGTACTTTGTGTATATATATGTTTTTGAGTGATTAAAGTAGGTTACATGGTCCATTTGATCAGAATCTCTTCGTCATGTACGTTTTTGAAATATTTTAAAATATCATTTCATTCGTTCTCAGAAGTGATTTGTACTACATGTGTACACTCTTCGCCCCCCCTCTAGTCCCCCAAATGGGGGACTCTCGGGTGCAAGAGGTTTTAAACTTAGAACATAAAGTTTTTACACAATGCGTAAGAGCAAATACAAATGCAAATTTTTGCATTTGCTTCTTCCGGTACGTTATTGAAGCTACAGCATATGATACTTACATTCAGTGAAATATTTCAACGCAAGAAATCATGTATTTTATGGCTTCATCATTCTGTGAAATACAAATACTCTAGTCAATATACAGACATTTCCTCATAGTTCAGTTTCACATACGTAGTATCGTAACCGCGGTCCTTCTCATCAAGCAAAGAACGCCAAACTAGGCTCAAATCATCATAATTGGGCTTTTTCTTAAAGATCATCTTATGACACGGACAATATTTAGTCTGCAGTGTGGAGAGAGAGAGTGATGACATGTGGCAATGATCCCTCGCCTCGATCAAACCTGAAATGTCACAATTATGTACGCATGGAAGGCCACAAATGTAGTAAATTTAATCAGAAAAAGAAACAATAACAAAAGTAATTTACTGGTTGCATTGTATATGTAATATTTTTAGAGGACCAGCTGTTTTTTCTATGTGTATGGTTGTTGGTTGTTACCTGGCATAGTTGACCAGACACAGTAAACTGGTCTCCAGCAGTTGAACCACAGCTAACGGACCCGCCACCTCCATTAGAGGCTCCTGCAGATGTTTTAGAGAAGTAAAACAGGTTATTCCCCTCCTCCTGTATTTAACCTTTGACCTTCAGTTTCACCCTGAAAAGCTGCAGCTGAGCTCACCCTGGCAAACACTACAGTGCCCTCCGGGACGGAGCGGAGTGTGACGCCGGAGCAGTCCAGGCCTCGCAGGAACTGGAAGAAGGCGGGGTCGGTGGCGGGGGGCAGGACGGAGCGCAGGAACTCCACATCTGGATCCACAAAAACACGACGTTTAGCACAACAGCTGGGAACGCAGCGCGACCAGCGACAGAGGGGCATCCTTCATCCTCCAACACATGTGCTCTTACACAAGAACATGTGTCCTCACGTGTGTCCTCACGTGTCCTGGCTCATCGCACACACACACACAATTACAATTACAGGAGCTGAAATCTAATAACTCGCTGTGAAGGACAGATACAGGAGATCATTCCTGCCCTCTGCTATAAGACTCTATAATATCACCTCTGGCCAAATCATCCTTCAATTGACTACAACACCGCTCGCTACACTGTTGTTGTTTATTATTTTCTTTAAATGTATTATATTCTGCTCTGTTATTTTATTGTATATATTGAGCATCTTTCATACTTAATATTTTTATGTTTACTCTGTAACTTCGTTTGCTGCTGCTACAAACAAATTTCCCCCTGGGGATGAATAAAGGATCTATCCATCTATCTGTCTATCTATCTGTCTGTCTGTCTGTCTGTCTGTCTGTCTGTCTATCTATCTATCTATCTGTCTGTCTGTCTGTCTGTCTGTTTGTCTATCTATCTATCTATCTATCTATCTATCTGTCATCCGGCAGCGACCGACAGACTTCAGAGTTGTGACCGCGGTGACGTTTAGACTGAACACGTTGGAGTGTGGCCATGACAGCTTGTGCTTCACTGGAAGTATTTCCAATGTTATGCAGCTTTAAACTTCTACTTCACTACTTTCATCGGTCCACCATAGTTACTTTGCAGATTAAGTTTCGACGTACAAGACATCATGTGATATCATGAAGACCTTCTGAGATGAATGAAAAATACTTACATTGGTGTCACTGAGACCTGTCGTGAATATGTGTGGCAGGACATTGGGAGGGTCTGTGTTTGCTTCTGGCCTAAAGGTACCGAATATTAATAGTTCATAAATTGTTGAACTTTGGTAGTTTATGTTTAATAAGTCTCAAATTGCCTCCATTTGTTTTGGTATAGTTTACGTCTATCGTCCTTTATTGTACAGCACTTTGTGCTGCACTTATAATAATAATAATAATAACTTTATTTACAAAGTGCTTTGACGGACAGTGCAGCAAAAGCAAGGCAATAATAACAATAACAGAAAGCTCAGTGAGACAGTCGATACGATAACAAAATGAAATAGATAAAATAAAAATATTATAATTATAATAATTTAGTAAAATCAACAAATAAAAATACAACTGAAAAGCGACGACATCACATAAAAGCCAGTCTGTAAAAATGTATGTACGATTCCTCATGCGTCACTATAGCGTCACTTTCATTATTCTCACTGGTTTAGTTTACATCTGCATGAACTTCAATTTGAGCCAATAGCATGTAATTACTTGCAGTTTAGCTTCCATGAGGAGAAGCAGTGTTAAATACTCTCTCGGTATGCGGTGTACGGTTGCTTCATGCGCACACCGGAGATTAAAGATTATTCCTGTAGTGCTAAAGGTCAGGTGTAAACGCCAAAGTTCACCAAGTTCTCATTGAAACACCCCTCAGCGGTCGCGCAGCTGAGTATTGCGCAACCACAGCGGTGTGAAAAAAGAGTTTGACAAGCTGATGTGTGCAACTTTTAACACCGTCATTTATTACATTTGGCCTTTTTACTTCATACTGTTTGACCAGCAGCCTGATGAAAACACGGGTAATTAGGTCCAAGTGACATCCTCACCTTCGTTCGTGTAGCGGAAAGTACGCAGGAAGAGCAGACAGTCGCGCAGCCCCGCGAACAGCGAGAAGCCGCCGCCGAACGGGTTGTCCCGGAAGAAGAGTTCGAACACGGCGGGCTCCTGGTGCCGTCTGGTCCGCCAGTACGCGTAGGCCATAGTGAACTGGTACAGGTCCGTCAGCAGCGGGGGGACCCGCTCCCGGATAGACCGCTCCATAGCTTCGCATGTGTCGCTGGACGGCGCTGCCATGTTTTTTTGTTTTTTTTTTAAGTCCTGACTCTCGGTTCACTGATGCCGGGATCTCTGGGACTTGCAGTCTTTTTTTTTAAAAGCCCCACTGACTGCCCTCGCGCGCTCTATGTGGCTGAGACAAACACCCCGAGGCACGGAGAGGCGTGATGTGTGCTGGGGAAAAACAATTATGCTGCAGTTCCAGTTTGAGATAAGCCATTATCGTGAGCCAATAGACACTTTCACTATGATGCGCAACTGTATGAGGACGTTTACCTTTTCTCGAGACAGGTTGTTGCCAACTGTGCAAGGAGGACGGATTTTTGTGAGAAAAAATATATATGAATGAATAACCCAGAGCACAAGCAACATGGCTTTAGTGGTGTTGAATTGTAGATATGTTTGTGTGTAAGATTAACTTTAAAATTAAAACAATTTTGTAAAAATGAAATAATGTATCATCTTTATATGCCAATTGACAACTACATCAGTCAGACACATGTAGTGGAGTTGAATTATCAGCACAACAGAGAAATACTCGATTAAAGTACACATACAGTAACATGGCATAGTACCATATTTGGGTAAATGTTACTTTGAGGGAGAGAGTGGCAAGATCTGCAGAACTAATTTCATGTAAAACATTTCTTATGAAGACTGTAACATAAAACAATACAAAACAAAATATCCAAAGAATCTCACTTTATTAAAGAAGGATCTGACTATACAGTACAGCTTAAATTCAGAATATGTTTAAATGCTTCTAATTGTTTTGTTCAGAAAATGTTCCTGGTGTTATTCATTTATAAATAAATATTCAAGATTCTGTGTTTTCTTTCCATCATATTTCAAGAACATTAAATACTATTTAATTGAAATCCACACAAGCACACCAATATATCACATTTTCAAATTTCATTCAGCCAAAATGATGAAACTATTTAGCACTCAGCTGCAGACATCTGTGACTCTAAATATGATATATATTATATATATTTATATTATTCTGGCTATAGTCTGGTGTTGCTTGATGTACAAACATCTCAATGTGCCAAGTATCTGCTCTCTTCTCTTTAGCAAAGTTTCTATAATGCTGCTCTTTACTTTACAGGTTAATTGAGACGATGCTTTGTTTGAGGAGTCTCAAGCCAAAAGAAGCCCAAAAACACTCTGCATCATCAATGAATATGAGTGAGATGTCGTATCACGTTACATAAAGTAACATCAGCTCAGGCTTCAAACAGTAACAATCCCATCGTGATCACCACTCTGTTAAACAGATGGTTTACGTGGACAGTATTTCAAAATCTAAGAGGCACTCAATTTGACCAGCTCTGTTCGTTATCCCAGTCCATCCTGCTGCCCGCCGGTCTCCTCCGCAGTGGGGAAGCATCCCGCAAGCTCATTGGTCAGCGTGTGCCTCTGCCCCCCCCAGAGAAAGTGTGTAGGCTGTCCCGATTGGCCGTGCTCCGAAGCGTAAACAAAGAACGGGCTGAGCTCGATGGCCAGAGCCGACCTGACCAGGCCGACCCCGCCTCCGCCTCCGCGCTCCGAGCACGGGTGGTAAACCCGTCCGCTGGCGGGATGCATGTACAGCGCCTCCGGGCGGAACGGGGCGGACAGCTTCTCTGCCCCGCCGCAGTACGACAGCAGCTCCGGCTCTCCCGCGGGACTCTGCAGCAGGTGGGTGAAGACAACGGGACGGTCATCGCAGCGCACAAAGTTCCTCTCCCGGCCACACAGGGACAAGAAGGGGAAGTCCTCCTCATAGCGACCGCTCTGGTTGGAACGCAGCCGACTGAAGAAGAAGACCAGGAACTGTTTGTCTGGTATTAAAGGAAGAGGGAGACATCGTGTGATGGAAAACACGAGTTTAAGTCACATCAGAAATACACTGAAGGCATCTACAGGTGTTTCACACTTAAACAGACCGTCATAGGTCTCAGCTATTTTAGCCCATATTAGACTCATTAGCTGACACCATGTCGTAATGATATTCTTTTTGTCAACAAAGTCCATTAAACAATCACTGACAATTAATGTGTGTGAACCAAAGCCTGTTTTATTTGTGTCCTCTGTGCCATGGGGCGCCACTGTTGTCCAAAATGTATTGAAAACACACCAATGAGCCTCACTGTAGCACTGGGTGACGTGTTCCTTCATTACTATGAGAAACGTACACTGTGCTGTATTTCGGCTCAATCCAACACGCACCGTAATGCTGCCAGAGTTCACCAGAGCACCAAATGTGGATTAATTCGCGACAAATAGCTCTATAGTCCCCAACAAATGAACTATTTACTCCTGTTTGAGTAATGTTTGTTAAAAACTACAGTGACCAGCTGTTTTAGAAAAACATATTGACCCTTTGAAAAAAAACAAAAAAAAAACATATTTATATGTATATTTATGAGCTGTTCAGTAGGAACCGATGGGTTAGGAGCTGAGAGACACAGACGGGGCAAAGAAGTCAGAAAGTATTGAGAGACAGACTCCACATTGTTGTTAGTCTCTTCATGGGATTTGTTGACAACAGCAAAAATAAAGAATACCGACAGCCTTATCTTTTAAAGCATGTGTCAAATCCAGTTAAAAAAACTCAACTATTTGGGCAGATATTGTGATTACATGGTGCATATTCCTAAATAAACTTGAGTTTTATCAAATTACCACACAGCAAACTTGATGCTCTTAACTATTCAAGGTTAGGATTATTGTGCACAGTTTGCTAAAATGGGGAGGAACATGTGGTTTAAGGTTTATCCTGACATGCCATTATATTCATACATAGTGTGGACACAACAGTCAGACTGTTCCTTTAGCCTAGTTTACACTTGAGCTTAAGTCTATGAGGTGGAGGTATTTTTTGGGCTATTCATAACCTCCAGTTAGGAATGCATTCGACTAAATTATAAACTGTTAAATAGCACTTTGTGTGTGTGTGTGTGTGTGTGTGTGTGTGTGTGTGTGTGTGTGTGTGTGTGTGTGTTGATTTCTACCTTTGAAGCAGGTGACAAAGTTCTTCACTTTGGTGTCATCGAGGAACAGCTGTAAGTGGAGCAGAGACCAACATGTCATGGTAGCAGGAGGATCTATTGTATCAGTCTGTGTTTGTGTCAGTTTACACACTCACCTGTCCTTGGTGGTCAATATAGTAGAAGTACTCTCGGATACGTGGCTCCGGGCTCTGGCCCTGGATGTATGTAGCGGTAAATCTGGAGGCGCTGCAGCCGGCGGGCAGGCAGCGCAGGGCGGTCAGACCCCTGCAGGTGAGAGCAGCCGTCCGGAGGAACAGCATGACTGAACGGAGGAGAAATGTGTTTCCACGATAAACTCGGACACAGACAGGACGACTAGTGAGTTAAACCACGCTGGCTTTGCCCATTGGTTTTGCCCTTTGTTGTTGTTTACAGAGCTACAACCCGGAAGTATTTTACTGCTGCAACATTCTCCGTTTCTTTAATACTGCCGCCTAGTGGACATTGATTATACTTATAATATTCACAAGGTTTTAACTAAAAACTTATAATTTACTGATAATTAGTGCTCTAAAATAAAGTAACAAATGAATTATCTCAAAGTTGTAATGACAACCATACTTTAACATTAAGTACTTCCTAATTTCTATTATTTTCTCAACAAAATAACTAATGACAGACAATTACAATGGCTTATGGGCCCCTAGGGGCTTGCACGTGCCCAGTAGACCTGTTTGGTAGATTGAACCCCATTTGGTTTTGCAAGATGCAGTATGTCTGTTTTAGCACTGCAACTGATGAATATTTTCATCATTGATTAATCTGCTAATGATTTTATGAAGTAATTGATTAATGGCTTTGTGTATAAAATGTGAAAAAAATGTGTGAAAAATGCCTGTTTTATATATATATATTTCCCACCACAGCCAACAGTGATGTATTGAAATGACAGTCCAACCAAACCAAAATATATTCAGTTCACTCTCATGTATTAGCCTACGATCATAAACTATCATAAACTAAGTATCATTGCTGAATCATGTTCTATATCAGTCGGGTGTATGCTGCTTAAACTATATTTGCTAACTCAGCTTTATTATGATCATTATCACATCCCACCACTGTCACTTGTACACAGCAAATTCCCCAGTGTCAAATATGCAGTGTCATAGTACATTGACTCTTTCAGAGTTATTACAACAATGGCAAGAGTAATTACTACCAATTTATCGGCCAGTGTTGGTGAAAATAATCAGAGTTAAACTTTTCAGTGTCAAATATACAGTGTCAATGTACATTGACTATTTCAGAGTTATTACAACAACAGCAAGAGTAAATCGCTCCCCAGTGTTGATGTCATTGTTCACTGCTGTAGTGTACTCTGGAAAGAACTCTGAACTCTGGAAAGCTCCTCCCACCTCCTTCTCCTTTCAAACGGATCATGAGCTTCGCCCCGCCATTTTGCACTTCTCGACAGACTGGTAAGTTTCTCTAAATCACTTAAGAAACCAAATTTTGGCATTTCAGCAAAAAAGAATAATTAGAATAACTTAATATTGTTGTTCAACATAGACTCCAGTTGTTTTTGTGTCTTGAAATACCGACTAGCAGAGGGCTAACCTGACCGAGTTGAAAGCTAACGTTAGCTCAAATGTGCTCGCACATTAAGTTAGCTAGGCTAACTAGCTAACATCAAACTCCACAATGTGGGCAAGAGAGGTATTGACAGTATTGTATTGTTTTCAATGTCCATAGATGACAGTAAATAGCAAATACTGCGTGTGTGGGGAGTTGTGATATTATCCGTGACAAACCTTCCCTTTTGAGTGCATGGGCACTCCTACAAGGATTCACTTTGAAGCCAATTAGATTAAATTAATAGTTTATTTTCTGTCTATTGCTGTCTAATTACATTCAGTCGTTTTTAATGTGTTTGACAAAAGCTAGTTAGTGTTACATTTAACTTCAGTGTTGTCTCAGAATGAATTGTGATGTGGGTCATAATGCCATTTCACTTTTTCTGTTTTTACAGATGCCATGTGATTAAAACAAAAATCATCGTTTCACAGTTGGAAAAATCTGCGTTGGCCAAGAAACCTGGTGGAGACGATATTGTCAAGGAACACAACCGGACAAAAGGTGACTGAAACTCTGAGGTAATTTAGATGTCTCTTCTTCATGCACATCTGTTCTTCTACGCTTGTGGGAAAAATATATATATATATTTATTTTAGGGCTGTACTCAACTCAGAACTTTGTCTGTCAAATTGGATTTGGCTGTTCAATACGAAGAATTGTTTGTTTGTACAATTTTTGCCAGCAAGACTTGAGTCATTTTTCCGAAGGATGATTTGTCTGCATTTACTGTGGTTAAAATAGTTATTGTTATTCAACTTATACACATCTTTCTATCATCTGCCAAGATACCAATAGATTCCAACAAAGACCTTTACAATAGAGCCATGAGGGCTGTCACTTTAAAATATTGTATCTGTAACTATATGTTTTAATACCAAATTTGAGTGCAGTTAGATTTACACACTGTTTTTCACACCATGAGCAGAGAAATTGAAATAAAAGGTAGAAATCTGTGAATCTCTCCTTTAGAAATGTAATTCGAACACCTGCTGGTAGATTGCAGATGATAGCGAAGTTTGTTCTATAGGGTGAAAATAGCTTGAATTGTTCTGTGTATATCCTCTAAATGCACTGTAAACACACATATTTCAATATTTACAGACATTGTTAAGATTGTACTATTCTAAATATACCGTGTCTTTTAAGAACAATGTTTTTTTCCATCTTTGAAACTGAAAGTGAGGTTTAATTAATTGTTGCACAATGTAGCACAAATGGGAGTTACACTTGCATCTCTAAACTGTTAATGAAAAATTGTATGCAAACTAAATGTTTTTATTTTTAATAAATTGTTATTAAGATATGATATAATGGTGTTTGTTGTTTTTTCTCCTGCAAACATTTTTTGTTTTATTGTTTGAAGTGTTAGCTGGATATGGTCAAGTAGAAAATGTAAAACTCTTAAAAGTGTTCTGTTGAAGAGTTAAAACAGAGTAAATTGAAAATAAGGTGTTGGGTAAGAATTACGCTAAGGGAGTAAATACAAGAGGAAATATGTTTTAACACTGGCAGGAGTCAGTTCAAAATCAACACTGTATTTGGAGTAATTTCTTAATCAACACTTAGTGTCAAGTAGGTTTAACACTCATGAAGAGTAACTTATTTAGAGTTAATTTTGATTAACACTCAAAAAGACCTAGTGTCAAATTGCAATAACACTAAGAGTGTTATTTACATCATAGTGTCAAATTTGAGTAACACTTCTCAGTGTAGTGTAGTGTAAAATATTAACTCTAACCAGTGTTAAATTGACTCTAAAAATGTAACACTATGTCCAGTGTTACTTTAACACTCTGTAGATAGGGACCATATGTTCACTGAATCAGTGTTAAAATTTACTCTTTAAGTGTTGCATTGACACTGTCGATTTTACTGTGTACCTTGTTGTGTGGTTTCTATTTTGACTTCTATCCATATTCATACAACCTTCTTCTTCTTATTCATCTTTTAACTTTCTAAGTGTATCTTTATTTCTGTCGTCGTGTTGCTGCAACTACTGAATTTCCCCTCTGGGAATACATTAAGGCTAATTTTATTTTAAATGTGACAGAGACAATCATCAAATCTACACCACACTGGACTAGAGCTGCAACCAGTGAACGGTGGTGATTTTTGGCTGAATAACTAAAGCCACGGATGGATCGCTTAATTGACTAATTGATTAATGGTTGCAGCTCATAGTTGGTTTTCAGAGTTAGAACATTCATAAGCCAGTCAGCAGCCCCCGTATTGTCTAATAACCTGGTAATGTGTGATTCCGGAGCAGAGAGATGTTAATAGTATTGAGGTAACACAACAGGGCTCTTCAGGGAGCCGCATGCAAATCTCTTGGCTGATAAAAGAAGCACATAAATAACAACATTCCTCCACAACAGACAGACACACAGGCTCATGCCCCTTAAAACAGAGTAAACAGAGGCTTCTTTGGCCTCGCGGATGGGGGACTGACAACACACAAAGCGACTGATTCAGAAGAACTGCTTCAACTTCGTCCATAAAAAACCTCATTTGAAAAGCACCAGCGGTGACTGTACGGGACTTATCCACCTACCTGAAGTTGTAGCTCCTCCTCCGCCTCCTCCTCCTCCTCCCACAGGTAGGGTGGAGCTGTTTCTACCTGGACAACGGAGAGTGATTAAAAAAAAGAAATGGCGTTATAGTTGGACTTTAGAGTGCTCTTATCGACACGTATTGACAGTAAGTTCATCTTTGATAGTTTACGGTCGAATTAACACTTTAGTAATCACATGTTTAAAGCTATTAAACTAGCTAACGTATCTTAACGGCTTCAGAGCGATGTTTTCTTTTAAATCTTTTTTTTTAAACTGACTTCGGCTCCGTTGTTGCTTCACATGACGTTTAGAAAGCTTCCTTGTTTTAAAAGAAAAGTGTGTTTTTGTTTTAATGAATACTACTTGATGTTGATACCAGTGTAACGTTACGCCACTTACTTAGTGTTTACGTTCGTGGCGTTCTAACGTAAGCCAACATCAACCGTCGCTAAGGCCTTCTTATTAAGTAAATAAACGTTACAAAATAAATAAATATTCGTCAAAAATACATTTAATAAGAAACCCGTTTGTTTACTGTTTACTAACTCGTACGGTTTCTATTTGTTCAAAGGTCATTTCTGTGTCGAAACTGTATCGGTTTCGATCAGCAGGTCGCGTGATGAGCCAGCCGCCCCGCTCAAACCGGGGACACCGGGAGAGAAAGGGGGAGAGAAACCGGGACCGCCGACAGGACCGAGACTCACGCGATGACAGACGTTCATCACCCGACAGGTGGGGTCACGTGCCGTTAGTAAATAACATCCTATCTGTGTCCTGAGTTCATACAATGGATGACTGTTAGTTTTAAACTCTTAATCATTTTTACGATGCAATGTACAGTTACTCAATCCAGCACCACTAATGTACACTTTATTACCAGACACATTATTGTACAGTGTGTCATAAGTTCAGCCAATATTCTCACATAACTGTAGTTCACTGCGTCTTATAAGATGTTCTGTCGTCTATATTTAGTTTGTCAGCTACCTCCTTGAATGTTGATATTTATTTTTGTGATTTATGAGTCCTGGCTGCTGTAACGCTGCAAATCTAACTAACAAAAAGAGTATGCAATATATATAATTTACTATTAATTTCACCTATAATATTTAACATCGTAAAAGTGGAAAAGATGATCTCGGGTTTTGATCATCTGCCTTTAGGAATAAAATATCTTTCAAGCAAAATAAACCACTGAATTACAAATATCTTTTTTATTTTCCTATCGTATCGTTGAAACAATGAAACAAAACATGGAAAAGGGTTCTGTTTGTCATTGACACCAACAGCAGGCGGTAGATGACTTCCTCATGCATGTGTTTCTGTGCTCCAGGTCTTCGTCTCGACCCCCATACTACCCTAGTGAGGCCGACTCCCCTCCCAGACATGAGCGGGAAGCCCCTCGAGTGGAGCACCAGGAGTCCAAATGCACACACATTTGCTCCAGGAGAGGTGAGTCAGGATCGCAGTGGAAGTATCCGGGTCGGATCAAAGGAAAAGCTCCTCTAATAGAAGCCGCTGCGTCACAGGCCGTGGTTTCAGTCTCAGTGCAGCTCACACATGTCCCCAGTTCTAGGAAAACTGGACGGACCGGTTTTCTGGTGTTTACAGGCATCTTCTTTCAGAGTCATCGGCTGAGTAACTTTAATGAAGGAGAAAGCCGATAACCTGATATCTGAGTCTGTTCGATTAATCACATGCCGTTCATGCGCCGAAGTAACAAAAGAGTTGATCCTCCAGGAATGTTAATAACAGATTCAGGACATGTACACCTGAAGGAAGGCCTCAACTATTATGGAGACCACCAAACACCCACATGGACTGTTCTCATCAGAGCATCAGCGCTCAGCCCAGCAGCCTCAAAGATACCCCCCTAAAGTCTTTTTAGTTTACTGTATATATACACAACTTAATACTAGTATCTATTACTGTCTTTTTTTGTAGTTCGCCCTTGTTTCTGTCTTTGTGTACACTGAAGGAACATAGTTTATTTTGTACACTAAGTAGGCTGCTGTGTATAGAGAGAATAACAACAAACGGTGTTGATCCGATTGTCTGATCTCCTTCCTCACACACGTCTCTTGTGTGTCTCCCTTCAGGCATCGTGCTGATGTGCTCTGTGCTGACCAACGCCCTGGTCCTGATCTGTGTGATCGCAGCTCAGATGGTGACATCGGGACTGTCCGCCATGGGCGGCTTGGGCGGCTTCGACATCAACTCCAACTTCAACCTGCAGGGCACCGAGCTGCAGGAGGTGCGTAAACTGGACAGTCAGTACAGCCAGATGAGGGCGCCGGGCATCTACGGCGGCATCGCCTTCAGCCTCACCATCGGCGTCCTCTCGCTGCTGTTCGTGGTCGCCGGGAACAAGCCGCCCCACCGCATGTCCCGGAGGCTTCTGTACGGAGCGCTGGTGTTTCAGGCGGTGGGCGCTGTGGTGTACGTGGTGGCCGTGGGGCTCTACCTCCACTTCGTCATCGGGGTCAACGCCACGGACGTGTGTCAGCGGCGCGAGAGGCTGTACGCCCGGAACGGCTACACCTGGATGAGCTGCGACGTGGGCGGGGCGGACGCCGCCGTGGCTCTGTTCGGGCTCATCACCGCCATCCTGTACACCGCCGGCACGGTGCTCACCTTCCAGACCATCCGGAGGGTGAGGCGCTACCTGCAGGAGCGGCAACGCAGAGAGGCAGAGAAGCAGCAGGCCCGGGCCAGCCCGCAGAGAGCCCCGCTGAGGGCTGACACCACCGCTGTGTGAGAGGTCACGGAACGGACACCAGATGAGATCCGTGTGCCGCAGCACAGCTACAGCGGTAGCCGTATCCCATAATAAGAGCAATGCAAACGGCCACAGACCAAACCTGATCCACTGCCACGGTTTGAAGCGATGGCTCAACCCACAGCCGGGGCGAAGCCAGCTGCAGCTGTGCTCACTGTGGCTGCAAACCCTCAAGAGCTTTCAGGGCTCCGTAGTATTCCATGACGATTATGTCAAAGATAGAAGAAACATTTGCTGCCCAACCATGTGTCCAGGTGAACTGAACAATAGTTTACTACACTCACACTCTAGTGAATGATGCTTATAGCTGCCTATTGTTTTTGTTTCTTTCATGCGTTTACACTCTTATTCCATCACTGCAGCTCAGGATGACACGAGGTCGAGCATTTTAGATTACATGAGATAACTGGAAATGTCATTTTTTTATCAGAACAAAATCCGCACTGTATTATAAATACAGCATTTTGGTACTTTTGGTGCAGTTTCATCCACTGTGTCAAATCAAATACTCCACCCGTGGTTGTGATGAAGTCGCAAGTCACTGGCTCTTAAGTGTCCGTGAATGTTTTTGTGGCTGTACCAGCTAACAACGAGCTTCTTCCACTTTAGCTATGTGGGATCGTCAACGTTGGTCTCGGTGGAGCCAGGTAGCTGAAAGAGTGCCAGGTTAACGTTTAGCTTACTCGTGATTCAGGTTCAGTCTGGGAGGAAGTTTTCATGGGAGTTGCACTCAGGCAGGGATTTATATGAATGTTTTTTAACATGTTTAATTAATGTTTTAATATCAAAGTTTGACTTCATGATGCAACTTTTTTCTTTTTTTTGTACAAGAATGTATCTACTCAAATTAAACCTCCATTAATGTGATTATATTCAGCTGTTCCGTTTATGATTAACAGTGTGATGAACAAAACGGCCTATAGGGGGCAGCAGAACTCTGCAAGTCCTGCTGTCATGGTCGCTCTCTGGTTGTGTCCCAATCCAGCGGCTGCATCCTTCAGAGGACGCAGCCTTCACAGTCTGATCTAGAAAAAAAAAATATATATATATATATACAGGACTGTCTCAGAAAATTAGAATATTGTGATAATCCCCATACGTGTGATTTAGTTTACTGAACCAAGCTGAGTGTTTTTCAAGGCTCAGGAAACCCTTGCAGGTGTTTGGAGTTAATTAGACGATTCAAGTGATTAGTTGAATACCCTACTAGTATACTTTTTCATGATATTCTAATATTTAGAGATAGGATATTTGAGTTTTCTTAAGCTGTAAGCCATAATCAGCAATATTAAAAGAATAAAAGGCTTGCAATATTTCAGTTGATTTGTAATGAATCCAGAATGCATGACATTTTTGTTTTTTTAATTGCATTACACAAAATAAAGAACTTTATCACAATATTCTAATTTTCTGAGACAGTCCTGTATATATTAGTGCTGGGCAACGATTAACATTTTTAATCGCATGATTTTTTGGCTTTGTATAGGATGAGAGCTACTGTAACTGTAACCTGTAAGTACAAGATGGTCATATGGAGATACTACAAATGGACTAATGTCTTAATTCCAAGCTATGGTTGCTGAATGTGTGTCCATCGTTCTCCCCCCTCAGCTCCTGGCTCCTTGTAACAAAACTAAATGTAAAGTAAGTTTTATTTCTCACACAAAACAAAAGGAGCAAAATACTCAAGTTCAGTTTATCCGTGCAATTAATGTCACCGTTAAAGTGATATTTCAGGTTCACAACCAGTCTACCTGAGCTCCTGTTGGTCCGTTTATGGACATAATATAAAGTATAAATCATCTGTAAAATCGTCACAATCTCAGTAAGATATTATTCAACCTCTGAGGTTTGAAAGTGGAGGCATTAAAAGTTGGTTTCCAAGGCTTAACTATGGTCGGATGCAGGCAGACGAGCTGCCGGTAACGTTAGCTAGCTTGTCAGCTACTACTATTAACAAACATGTGGTGTTATAAGCGCCCTTGTTTTTTGTTTCAACATTTGTGTAGTGGCAGCTTATTTTACCGTCCTTCTTGTAAAGGGTTCTGACTCGCGTAGACCGCCATGAGCTATTGCAGGCTAAACTTGTCTTGTTAGCTGTCCAAGGATGAGGCACGTCGCTCGTAGTTAAAAAGTAGTTTTATTCTTCGATGTAAACAAAAACAAAAAGTCCTTGTGCAATAACTGTGGCTAAAACATTGACCTTCTGCTGGCTCTAACTAAAAAGTCTTTAACCTACTTAAAGGAGTCAACCAAATATTATCCAATAGCAGGACAGAATAGAGGAGCCTTTATCTTAATAGGGCAAAAACACACATTTGAAGCACATTCTACTACATGACCAATTACCTTTACTAATTACCTCTATTATATGGTAAACATTCTAAAGGGCATAACACACATACTATTGCAATAAACATAAGATACAAAAAACTGCTAAGAATACAAACTGGCTCTTACAATTTGTATCGGTGGTATTCGAGTGAGTTGAAACCCAACACTTAGCATTTAAAAGTGAATACTGCCGCTTCTCGCCGCCATGTTGATTAAAATAAAATCTTCATCGGCACACAATGCATCTTGGGATATGGTGGGCCGCGAAGGATCCGTCAGTTGTGTCCTCTGAATCTGGGAGCAGAAGGCTGCATTTGAAGGAGTCTTGGTAATGGGACAGCCTCGTCGCAGCCGCCGTGACGCAAGCGGTCTACAAATGCAGCCTCCGAAGGATGCAGCCGCTGGATTGGGACACAGCTTGTGTGCCCTCCAGAGGCTTCCTGCCAGCCATGACATCACCGCTGTATGCACCCCCCCCCCCCGTCACACAATGGGCCAAACATACACAAGAAGGACACAGCGGTGATGGAACTGTTGGAACTGTTCAGCCAAGACTTAATTACTAACAAAAGAAATTCTCCAGAGTGAGTTCTAATTTGACCGGTTTTCAGATGACACAATGCAGGGATTGTATCCCAGCAGCACTAACGAGACAACGGGACATCAGCTGAGAGAAATGCAGGGCTGCTGCTCGCTGTGGTTGTGCAGTTCCCTAACTTTATATATTTAGATTTTTAAGATCTTTAAAGCGGTCAGTTCACCCAATTTACAAACACATTTTTAGTGGTTTGCACACCAGCGATGCAGTTTCAGCCTATGTGACAAGTTTTGATATCCATCCATTTATATGTCCTCTAAGATTTGTGCTGCCAACTCAACGCAATAAAGGTGAATGGATTAGTTGTATTATTAATGTATCTAGAGCTGAAATTATTAGCTACTAGCAAAAACACCAAACATAATCTTGTTCCAGCTTCTCAACTGTAATGATTCTCAGCTTTTCTTGTCTTCTGACATATTAAATTGACATGTTTTGGATGGTACATCATATGCTTTGTACACCAAACAATCATTAAATTATTTTTTTTAAACCCTAATTTAAATCTGACAACTACTGTCTTAATGGTTTGGTATATAAAATGTCACAAAAGTAGAAAGGACATGCTCATCAATATTTCCTTAAACTCAAGGTGAAGTCTCTAAATTCCCCCAAAAAGTCAGTTTACGATCATATAAAATAGCAGCAAGCAGTTCATGCTTCTCAATTGGGAAACTGGAATTAGTAAATGCCTGGCATTTATTCATCGTCTTTAAAAATTACTTGAACAACTAATAGTTGCTGAAAATTCATGTTCCTTCAAACATGAAAAGAAAACCAGGCCAGGTTTTGGGATTATCCTGCATTGTTTTATGAAAATCATAAGTGACGTTTTAATATCTTGTGCACCACAAACAAGATTCCGTCTAGAAAGCACACATTTGTAATTCTTGTCAAATGAAACCCAAACTATCTGCATGGCTAGATACCAAGATACGGTTGCATGAGAAACACTGTGTGTGTAAAATGTATTTACCGTGAACTAAGCCTTTAAAAGCTCTTGACAAGCAAAACAGATGGCAAAGTACAAGTACCCCCCCGCCCCCACACACACAATAATTCAGTCAACATGTCGTGGTTATCTGAAAACTTTAATTTATTATATAGTAAAAGAAGCTCTCTTGTGCGATTTGCCATTCACAAGAAGTCTGTAACACTGTTCTGAGAACATTCACTGAGCTGGTAGTCACTGTAGGATCCCCCCCCTCCCCTCCCCACCCAGCACCGCAGCACCACTCTGCACTCTACCCCCACCCCCCCAGAAAACAGAAACCTGGAATATCAGCCTTCTGAAATAATCATCTTTTCTCTCAGAGAATATTAGTACGCTTCAGTGACGAGGTCACTTTAAAAGTATCAAACTCCTAGGAGTTAGTTTAACAGTCCTACTAACTCCGACAACTGTAAGGCCATCAGCCGCGGCACACGGGAGAAATGTCTGCTACAACACAAAAACACACCGGTCCGTATCGCAAAGTACCATTTAACATAGAATGCATCTCAACAGTCCAATGAAAAGCATTCAAAGTGCTTCTTCAAATGAAAGATATGGTCAAAATGAATTAGATGTGAAAGGTTGAATCAACATAAAGTGTTATAAAAAATTGCATTGTGTTTCAAAGGGCATAGAGTTAACAGTAAAAAAATAAAGGAAATAACAAAAACCCATACCAAAAACACAGTTTTTCTGGTCCAGAAGCATGTTCAGAAAACTCAGAGGTTTTTTTTGGAGGGAGCAGTACGACTTAATGCAGAGCATCAAGACGGACAGTCCAGATGACACCAGCTGTTGTAGAGGTGGAGCACTAGTTAAAGGGGTGTGATGAAATAGTCTGCAGGTTTCTGGTAGCTGTGTGCTGGCTGGTTGTGTGTTTGAAGTTGTTGCTGTTGTTGCTGCTGCTGCTGCTGCTGCTGCTGCTGCTGCTGGATGATCTGCCGGACTTCCTCCTCCAGCTCTGGCGGGATGATGAGCTGGTCGTCGGGGTCCGGCTGGGCGGGAGCGTTGAAGTAGCCGCCCTGCTTCCTGACGGGGGCGTCGGCCGCCTCCTCTATGAGGTCCTGGTTACGTCCTTGGCAGGCCACGGAGCCGTTAGCTCGGGCCCTGCGGCCCAGAGTCCCCGACTGACCCTCCCCGCTGAGGCAGGGAGAGGAGGGAGGGACCGGGGAGGGAGACGGGGAGGAGAAGGGAAGAGGCGCCGGCTCGTGGTGCGAGGCGCCGGCGGTGGGGACGTACACGCTCGGTTGAGCGTGAGTGTGCGTTTGGGGCGCCGGGCAGTCGTGGCGGTGCAGACAGTGGACGTCGGCCTCCACCTCGACGCGGCTGCCGTTGGAGAAGACGCCAGCGATGGGCTCTTCGTCCTCGCTGTCGACCCCGTTGTCAGACAGGGCTCCGGAGAACTGTCTGTGGAAGCTCCCGCCTCCGCAGGCCGGTCTCCGCGTGCCGGCTCGCCCCAGAGGATTCAGGTGACACGCGAGGGGCTCGGCCTGAGGCGGCGGCTCCTCCGAGGACGCCGTGGATCCCACCTCGCTGCTCATCTCCGACGTGCTGAACTCGCTGCTCAGCTCGCTCGCTGTTCCCGAGGAGGCCGGCGGCAGCGGCATGCCGCCGCCGTCGCCGCTCCCCGGGTACGTGCAGGTGTGCGTCCCCGGGCCGGGACTGGGAGGGGGCGGCGGCGGCTCGCAGAAACAGCAGCAGTCCTCCGTGATGCTGAGCTGGACGACCACAGCGCTGAGGCTGTCGGAGCAGCCGTAGCTCTGAGCCAGAGTCACCAGCTTCTTGGCGGCGGCCAGAGCGTCCGGTACGTTCCGGACCGCCTCCACCGCCTCGCTGGGAGACAACATGTCCCACAAGCCCCGGCTGCCCAAGAGGAAGAACTCGTCCTGCGGGGTGAGGGTCACCGTGGAGACGTGGGGTCTGGGGGTCACAGACGGGCACAGGAAGGAGTAACCCAGAATCCTGGTGGAGTCGGTTACGCCACTGACTTTGTTATCCTGTAGGAGAGTGGGATGAAGAGGCTGTTATGTAGCTTTTCCAGACAAAACCTCAATAGTGAGTTCACCTGTTTCAGTGCATTATGGTAATCGTCTGAGATTAAGCTAAAAAAGCCAAATTTGATCATTTGTTTTCCTGTTTTTTATATTATAATTACAAATTTTGTATTTATGTTCCGTTTTTGTACCATTGGTCCAACAATGTTACCTTGGACTCTGAGACTTTCATGGCATTCTCCACTATTGTCTGTAATTGTACAGACTAAACTATCAATCAAGTCATTTAGTGTATTAAATGTCCTTGAAGAGTGAAAGTAAAGTTAATCGGTTGCAGTCCTGATCTATTCCTTAACTGAATTTATTTAAATCTATTTGAAATCATTTTTTATTAACTTAGTAAAACAGTCTCCTTTAGAGAACCACGTCATGTATTCCAATGATATTTAAAATCCAAGGATATTTATTTTAGAGTGATATAAAACAGAGAAAAAAACACAAATTTGCTTCATGATTGACTTAAAAAGGAATTCATCTCTCATAAAATCTTTATCTACATGCCGTCGATCTGCAAATCTATGAATCAACTCATCGTTTAAGCACTAGTGCACACAAATCACCATCAACAACACCTGGAACACGAGTTGGTCTTTACCTCGGTGATGATGGAGTTGTGCTGCCGGACCCTCTGGTACTCCGGCACCTCTTTGACGGTGTGTGTGGTGGAAAGTTGCATAGCTTTACCGTCGCGGCACAAAACAGCCTGGCACCTGCCGACGTTGGCGGCCTTCAGCGTGAAGCAGCCGCCGCGCTCGCCGGGAGCCACCGGGTCGTGTCTGATGTGACATAGAGCCGCTGAGCCCCCCATCCTCTGGCCCGCTGTGCCCAGTTTCCTGCAGGAGACCAACACACAAAGACTCAGCAAAGGGAGCGAGTATGCTCGCCGTCACTGCGATGAGCCGTGGCAGCGTTCAGGGGGTGATTGTTTTACTTAAGCTGTGTGGTTTACCGCTGCATGGTGAGGAAAGTGTTGGTCATGTGATCTTCCTGCCTCTGGCCCCTGTGAAGCTCCTCTGCCAGCACGTCTCCCATGGTGCACTGCAGCAAGTAAGGCACCTCGACGTTCTTGTCTCCGTCAAAGACTCCATACAGAGCTTCACGAATCCCACAGAAGCTGTCTAGAGCCAGAGCAGCCACGCACAGCCTGAGAGCAACGAGAACATGGTTATTCATGTGTAATGTAGCTGAACACCCCTGCCTTCATCTCATCCTGCCTGCTTGAGGTTAGTCTTAATTTACATGTCTGAATGGTCCCAGCAGCGGGTCTTCTGACCAACACTAGCTGCTAGAAACCCGAGTGTAGTCCCGGTAGCACCGCAGGGACTTTCACCACATTCTAAAAATGTGACATCTTGTTTATTACATTTTAAACCTTTGAGGTTTTGGTTCTCTGATCTTCAAACTCCATATTCTCAAAAATGGTTTTATCTGACAGATCTGCACCAACACAGATCAGCTGACTGGAAGTGTTTAAAGCTTTAACTGTTTAGCTGCAACACCAAGGAGTCAAGTCAGCTGAGTCAGGGCTTTTTAACAAAACATTTGTTAAACGTAGCTTCATATAAATTGGGATTTCTATTATTTTGATTTATGCAGTTTGATGCTTTTATTCACTTACATTGTTTGTGTATATTCTGAAAGCACTTTGTACCTCTGTGGTTTGGAAAAGTGCTAAATAATCTAAATTACATTTACAGTACTTACTTAAATTAATTGTGTTCTAATAGACTTCGAGAGATCAATAAAAGCCATTAACTCGGAAACGGCTGAAGGAAGAGATGGCAGTGAGAAGATGAATAGAAACGGAAATAGACGGGGGGGGGGGGGGCTTGACTTGTTTTTGACTCCAGAGGCCTCAGTGTAGCCGTGGCTCCAGACTGCAGGGGCCCCGTGGCTCTCGCTCACACACGGAGCAGAAGGGGATGGATCAACCCTGAAACATTTGATATTACTGCAAAGAGGAGAAATAAATAAAAAAAGATCATGAGTCAATGAGTGAAATATATCTCCCACAGATTACTTATTATTATTGCTGATGCAGGATCTTTCCGGCTCATACTTGAGGAGCTCCAGGCTCTTGTGGTCCAGGTTGAGGCGAGGGTTGCCTGTGAGGTCCAGCTCCTGAAGCTTCTGAGGAAGCGTCTCCGGCAGAGTGACCTCAGTCAGCTCGTTGCAGCTCAGGTCGACAAACTGAGGAAGCACAGAGAGCGCGAGAGAGAGCGCGAGCGAGAGCGAGAGAGAGAGACAAAGGGTCAGCTCACCTTGCTACATCACGACAAATTTGCACCAGACTCAGTGATTTGTTTGTCCTTTTCTCAGCAGAATGCGCAGACTTTCCTCCTTTATTTCCCAAACTAATTCCGCGACAGACTAACCTTGATCTCCGGCAGCTGCAGCACCTCGGGGAACGCGTTGATGCAGTTGGAGTGGGCGGAGAGTGTGTGCATACGCTGACAGCTGAGGATGGTGGTGGGCACGGCCCTCAGTCTGTTGCCGCTCAGGTCCAGCTCCTCCAGCTGCTCCAGTCGGGCCAGTTTACTGCAGAGGGTGGAGGTACGGTTGTATCAGAGCACTGGCACTGCAGGCTTTATTTGTGGGAACCCCATTTATCAAACTCATCCTCTCTCGGGACCTAAACATGATTCTGAAGCAAAGCATTTCACTTCTTTTTTTTTGCGAGCTCAGTTCATGTGCAGTCCTGCATTGTACCTGGCGGTGAAGGTCTGCAGCTGGTTGTAGGCCAGGTGAAGCACCCTGAGGTGGCTGTGTCCGGTCAGCAGAGGGACACACTTGTCTGTCAAGCTGTTATTGGTCACGTAGAGCTCCTCCAGGCTGCTGCAGCTGTCCTCCGATAGGCTGGCCGCAGGGAGGTTCTCCAGCTTATTGGCCGACACATTTAGGTATCTCAAGCTGTGATGAAAGCCCGACAGAGAGGACAAACTTAGTACTTGAACAAACTACTTGACAAAAAAAGAAAAAGAACATTGCAGCTGGGATGGGGTGAAGTAGAGAAAGAAAGACGTGAAACACGCGTGAAGAGATGAGCAATAAAGAAAGAGAAAAGAGAGGAAATAGATGTGTTGTTGTGGAGTTGCACCTCTGTGCTTTGATGAACAGGTTGTGTGGGAGCTCAGTCAGATGGTTGTGTTGGAGGTCCAGGACCTCGAGCTGCGATCTCTCCAGCCTCTCAGCCAGCCGACACACTTGGTTCCAGCCTGCCAGCAGCTTCCTCAGGCTCCCACTGGACAGCAGCCTACACGACACACAAACACATACATGAGTACTGTAAAGCGGTGTGAACGCTGATGAGGACAGTATTGTGTGTGTGCCCTTATGTTACAGCGACACAACTTTAACTCTTATTCACTTTAAAGGTGTAACGCTGGACAAGTGCATGACCTTGAGTTGGATTTACATTCGTGCTTCATGTAGCCTGTAGCCGGACCACTGTCATCATACAGGTATGCAAAAAAAGCAATGATCAACTAGTCTGTGAAGGCAACAGTAATTGCTGCCAAAGGCTGTACACAGACTGTAAATAGCACTGCACTGGTGTAGGCGTGTTGCTACAGGTACCGGTGAGACCTTTTGGAATAATGTGTTTATTTAAAGACTCAGCAGCTCTATTACTATCCAGTGTATCTGTATGTGCAGCGTATTGCAGGTCAGCCCACTCGAAAATTACCTTTCCTCTTATAGAATTGTTGCACATTATAACCTTCACTGTTGTTAAAGTAACATTTTTGGGAGATTTTCATTGAAATAAATGTTTGAGTCACTATCCATCGCGGAATGAGGTAACACATTGGTGATTGAGTCTATGGCTGACTGATTTAAGTATTGCAATATTTATATATTTTGCAGTATTATGATGTGGTGTCCTTCCCAGAATAGTCACTGTTAATACAAACCTAACATTTACTGCTACAACTTCACATTAAAAGCATAATGGAGTAATGGAACTAGTAGGAGGAGCCACAGTGAGCTGTTAGATGAAGAGCTGCGTGTGACGAGCTCCTCAGGTAACACACTGCTTTCACTTTCACTGTTCGCAGACTCATAGAGTGTGCAACATAAAGTCAGATCAGGCCAATTGTTGCAACAAAAACTAAAATAGTTTGTTTTGTTGCCCCAGTATTCTGGGACATGTAGTATAAAACTGTATTGCTGTTACCAGCAGTAAATGAGGTGTTGACAAATCACCCTGAAACTGAAATCTTGCTTTTATACTTTTCATAGTTTTTTGGGTCTTGGAATGACATTATGACAAAACTAAGAACAATAAAGTTGAATTGAACTGCATTTAATCAGTGCATGTCCACTTCATGCAGACAAAGAAAGAACTTTGGCTACAAGAAGGCTCATCTTCTCCAAGCTGTTTATATGACGCCTTTAATTAATAATCTTTAATTATGTGCTATATGAGCCATTAATCTACTACATCCAAGCACCTGCCCACCTTTTTTTAAAAATTTTAATTTGTGAAAAAGGTGTTTTTTTGCGTTGCTTACTGTACAGGCAGCTCTGTAACAGAATTGTGGTTGATGTCCAACACCTCCAGTCTGCTGCTCTCACACACCCAGGCAGGGACACATCCCAGCTTGTTCCTTGAAGAAAAACAACACAGAAAACAGTCAGCCCCCAGCTTACAACAAGCACATAGCCTTCTTATCCACACAGCAAATAGGACAGTGAGGTATTCATAGTCTTCATACCAGGACAAATCCAGAACAGACAGATTCTCTGGCACCGGCTGCACCTCCAGCAGCGTCAGCTCTACAAACACAGCATGCAGGACACTTTATAATCTGCATCTGAATGTACATATACATATAGCTCCAGACATTATCTGTTTAACACAGAGCACATGATGAATGTTAGTACCGTTGTGTGCGGCGTGCAGGGTCTTGAGGGCGTGGCCACTGACTCTGAGGAGGGAGAGAGTGTTTCTGTCGCAGCGGAGGAGCTCCAGCCTACAAAGAGACCGAACATCCAGCTCCTGTAGCCCCGTGTCCCTCACGTCCAGCTGGACGATGTGGACCAGCTGCTCCGAGTCTCCCACTGTCACCTTCTGAAGCTGGTTCAGCCTGTACAAGAGACAGAATGAACATAAGGAAGGAGGCAAGAAGGAACTTTTTGAACTGGAATCATTTGGTTTCATTTTGGCTTCAGCATCTTGGGAGGTGTTAGATTACAGATGAGCTTTGTTCCAGTGTTGTATCTAAAAATGTCAAAGAGTCTGTGTGGATGTGTTTACCTGAGATCTATGTGGCGAGCAGGCAGCCACTGCAGTGCTGCCATATCCAGGACAGAGAGCTGGTTCCCTGCCAGGCAGAGTCTCTCCAAGCCTCTGAGTTTCTCCAGGACGGGGGGGGCGCAGCTGAAACAGTTGAAGGACAAGCCGAGGTAGGTCAGGCCCTCCAGAGAGCCCAGCTCCACGGGCAGAGAAGCCAGGAAGTTACCGTCCAGGAGGAGAGTCTGGAGGCTGGACACAACAACAAGAGAAGAAAATATAAAAAACATGTCGAACATATAAACGGTACATAACCACACACAATAAGTGCTTGACCCCAAATTCCCTGTTAATGCGGGGACAGCAGCGGCATGACTCTGCACTCTGATCACCTCCAGGACAGGAGTCTGGTGCACAGCCAGTTGTTCACTTAACACAGTCAGGGATTCATCTGCACATTGAAAACAACTCCTGTCTGATGTCAGCAAAGTACAGCCCTCTGAGGATACATTCCGCTGTCGGGCAAATACCGGTCATCCTCATTATCAACACCGTTATCATTAGCAGCTGAAGCCCAGAGGTCATCGTTTCTTTTTCTTTCAGCACACTTACTTGTGCATGGCTCCTACTTCAGCAGGCAGAGACGAGAGACGGTTTCCAGACAAGTTTAGCTCTGTGAGCGAGGTGATGTCGCACAGGGCCAGAGGGAAGTCTGACAGGGCGTTATTTGACAGACTGAGGCTTCTCAATTTACAAAACCTAGAGAGAGTTGGGGGGGGGGGGGGGGGGGGGGGGGGGGGGGGGGGGGGGGGCAGGAAGAAAGGGGCAGAAAGAGAGGGATAAAGATATTAATCTCTCAGTGCTATAATAAGACTTAATAAGACAAACTCTTTTAGTTACAAAACACCCGTCTCATAAACAAGGACAATTACGGGAGGAAACCTGCACAAGGTCTCAAGGAAACAGCACCATAGCACTCAAAGAACACGCTATTTAAAGCGAAATGTTTTCACAACTGAAAGATTTCATCGTAGCAATGCAGCATGTGGTTCAGATAGGAGTGTGTGTGTGTGTTAATCCAGTTCACAGAGGGGTCGGGGTGAAAGGCAGAGCCAGGCTCATGTCCTTCCCAGGGAGAGTCACAGCCACACCACCGGAAAAACACATTCCTCAAAACAGCGCCTGGGAAACGTGTGTTTATGGAGGAACAATGGCAGTGTATATACAGTATGAATGGATTTATTGTCATCAAGCAAATGTCTCGCTTCACCATAATCCTCCCTCGAGTGGCTACAAAGAAGCCAAAATATGAGAGAGACATAAATTGCTGCAAGTTAAATATTTGATTTAAACTTGTCATAAGCATTGCACTGCGTCTTTTGAGCAACTAACATTTTAGCTAATAAGAATATACAGTATACGGGGTACACATGTTCACCTAAATGCTACCAGCTTGTAATTACCTCAGCGCCATATTGTGTTTGGGGGCATTCAGTTGGTTGCAATCTGCAACTTCATCGCTAAATTCCACTAAATCCTACACACTGGCTCTCTAGGTATTTTGACGGGACACTTGTCTCTGAGCCGTTGACTAAAGCAAGTGAATAAAGGGACGAACCCACAGACATTCTCTTACACTGAAAATGAAGTTGCTAGACAAGA